>NW_023600993.1:50441430-50846994 GCF_014898055.3 Talpa occidentalis
TTCACCTACACACATGGTGCTGAGTCTCAGCTATTTGTCTCCTCACCCTGAGACCTTTCACAGTAAAGCCTTCTTCACCTGTTTAACTCAGATACCTCCTAAATGAAACAACAATTAGTGCATGCTGGCTTGAGCCAGACCCGCCAAGGTGACCTCCTTGAAAACCTGACCTCAGATGCGCTGAACACCAAAGGCAGACTGCAATCCTTTCCTTTTCCCCAGGCACTGTCTTGAAGGAGGCATGCCTCCTCTTTGCTTAGACAGGATACTAAAGGTTGTAGGCCCTCTTTAGCTGCATGAGATTCCTGTTGCCTAAATAATTACCTGGAATTAAGAAATGGGGACCTCCCCAGTGGCACAGGTGGTTGAGCGCTGTACTGTGAAGGTGTCCGCAGCCTCTGCAGCACCGGTTTGATTCCCAGCCGGCGAATCCCACACCCGCTCCCCCCATCAGCAGTGTATTTCAGTCAGTCTGACTGTTCTGTTCCCCGCTCTGTCTATGGTGAATCCTCTCACCCTCCCATACCTCTGGCCTGTACGCCAGCTCTTGTATAAAAATAAATAAATCTTTAAAATAAAAAAAGAAATGGGCTCCCCTAAACCCACTCAGGACTGTGCTTTCTACTGTAAGACTTAGAGGTCCTTCTGCAGGATTAAATATTGGCACTGTCTAGAGGGAGGGAGGCTATCTCTTTCTCTTTGTTAGACTTTTGTAGAGCCATGGATGCTGGAAGAGAGAGATTTGCCTTAAGGACATGTTATCCATTTATTAAGGGAGGAAATAGAGCAGAACCCCACTAGAGCAGAGTCAGTATTCTGAGAGGGTCCAGTGTGTCTCCTAAAGGGGTTCTTATCTTGACATAACCAGGATGATAAGGGCTACTAGCTCTGGCCTGGGTACAAGCTTTATCAAGGAATCTCATGTTAATGAAGTTGTGGGAATATGTTGCTTATCTCTCCAATATCTAGCCCCCCTCTACATCTGACTTTTCTTCGGAGAATTCACCACTCTACCACCCTCATCAGTGGGTGTTCAACTCACACCTGCTCTGATTGACTTAGGCCCATTTCCCCAGGGATTGGTTCAACAATGAGTGCCTCTGACCAGAAAAGAAACACTAAGAAGCAGGAAACATTTTGGAGGAAGGGAGGTGTTTCCAAGAAATGAGCAACTCTTGATTTCTCAGCCCCTAAAAAGTGTAAGAAAATAGAATCTGGAGCTGCTACATAAATACAGTTACCAGCAGAGAGAGCAAGGAGTTGCTAAAGGCAGATGCAGAACCCAAAGGTAAAGAAAAGTATGCAGATAGCAGAACAGAGAGATGGAATCATTTGGGTACTGGCAATATTGTGCTTCTGAATCTAGCCTTACCTGAAATATATGACAGTCTAGGTCAGTGGTTTATAATGGACCAGACCAGCAGAGTCAGAATTAACTGGGAATTCTTGTTAGAAATGCAAACTCTTGGGTTCTCAATTCAGACTTCCTGAATCAGAACTTGGGGGACGGTGGAAACAATCTGCATTTTAACAAATCCTCTGAGTGATTCTGGTGCTCACAGAAATTTGAGGGTCACTACTATTAACTGATACAATAAATAGATAGAATATCAACTGATCTAACTTAAGTACAATTGTTCTAGAGTTTTCAGTACCTCAAGTCAAGTTATTACCTTTCTTACTAAGTTGGTTACAATTTGGTTTTTATATTCTTAGTGCCAGCTTTAATCTTTTTGTTGTAATAGTTGGAAAATCAGATGAGTTGCCTTAACTACATAATCCTTACGTTTCCAAAACATATTAACTTACATGATGCTATCTGTTTCTTGGTACATCTCTATGAAGGACAGAGACTGATCTAGGATGTTTTGTGTGCGAACTCATCATAGGTGGGATGAGAAAACCAAAATACTTTCCATAAAAAAAATAAAATAAAATACATAATAAATAAATAAACAGAAATACGCAAGTTAAAAAATAAAAACCTCCTGGCTAGCTGAAGTCCCCATGTGATTATTTCTGTAGTAGGTACTATCTGAGTGGCTGAGTCATTAGACCAGCAGGTGATGGAGTCAGGCCAAGCTGGGTTTGAATACTGACTGTTACATGAGAATATTTAAGCTTTTGTGTCTCTGCCTCCTCATCTGTGAAAGGATGAGAACAGCAATACTTCTTTAATAGGGTGGTATGAAGATTCAGTGAGAATTAGTATGGAAAGCTCCCTGCACTTAATAAATGTTCAATAAAATGGTATCCATGAAGAATAATATTATCAAATCCATCATTGCTATTGCTCTATAAAATAGAATAACTACACACACCACATATGCACTGACTGAGGCAGGTTATCTTGGCCAAGGCACATCTCCTTGTACATTGAGTAATCCAGTCATGATTTCCAGGAAGCCTCTGAGTCTCCCAGCCAATCACCCTAAAATGACTCTAGTCAGCATTCTAATGTAACTCTGGCTTCAGCCTCCTATCAGAAACTGCATTCCTGTACTATGTCTTCCCCTTTAAGGTCTTCTCTTTTCTTTCAGGAGTCAGATTTCTGATGATTGGAAGTTGTTTAAATTGCTTTCAAAACAAGTGGTGTAGTCATTCTTACCGAAGAACTGGTCTTTTTGTATCATTGGTGTCTCATTTCCAAGGATGCTTAATTCATGGTTGTTCCACTAGGGAACCAGTTGATTAAGGATTTTGACTGTCTACCTCCTTTGGGCCAGTCAGAAGGCATGCTGCCCTGGATAGACAGGGACAACCTAAACCCAGTGATAATTTTTATCTCATTAGTTTTGCTTGGCTCTAGAGAACTTAACTGACCTTTCATGACTTGTGTGACATGACTTGTGTGACACATTAGGGACATTTCCATGATAGATTTTAGATGGAGCAGAATTTGTACACAAGTGAATGAAATGGATCTCTGTTTATAACTGTTTATGCCGAGGTTCCAATGCCAGCTTTGCCACTAAAACCCATGTGACTTTGAACAACATATTTTGACATTTGGTGCCTTGGTTTCCATCTTTGAAATGGGGGTGGGAGGACTACGATGATTAATTATGTTAATGTTTATAAAATATTTTGATTAATAGAAATGAGTAATATTTGCCTCTTACTAAAAACTTACTTTGTGCCAGACTTTATGTGAAGCATTTTACATTTAATGAATTTATCCCAACTATAAATCAATGAGGTATAGTAGTGTAATGATAATAATAAATAATGATGATATGTTAATAATAATAGTAATAATAACAATAAATGGACTAAGCACCATAGTACTATATCTAATGTCATAAAACATTGGAGAGGTTCCACTATAATCTCCATTCTGCAGATGAGTAAACTAAGACACTTTAAGTATCTTTCCTAAACAAGTACAAGACAGAGTTGGAATTCAAATTCCATTTCTCCCTGCCTCCAGATCCCAAGCGTTCAGTTGCCTACCAACTCAAAATCATATAAATATGCATCATGAAATGAAGATGTCAGTGCCCACATTTCTAGAAGCATGAGATGGATCAAAAATGTCCAGACCATTTTTTCTCTATGCAAAAGAATACTGAATAGGGGATCTGCAAATGGAATGGAGAGCTGCAAAAGCTCCCAGTTGGCTGTGTAGCCAGTCCTGTGTGCTCCATGAAAATGAAAGATTGTTTCCAAAGTAAAAAAAAAATTACTATGTTAGTAATACAGTTTTAAAAATGTAGAGTCAGCACCTTCCAGAAGATACTCAGTTGAGTTATAAAAAGGAGGCTTTTATAGCATCCAATTATATGACAAGTGAGTTACATTTAAAGGTATTGAAAAATTATTCCAAATGTGATCTGAGGAGTGTGAGCGACTGTAATTGGTTTGCATACTAAGCTCTTTCCAAGCCCACAGGGGAGGTGTGGAAGCCGCAAAGGATATGTACTCAACCTAACTCCAACTTGGTAAATTTGTGTAAGAGGCATGTCTGGTGACCAAGGGAAGAGTAGGGAAGGGAGGGCTATAGGCTCTGTCAAGACTACCCATTATGCCCCTGCTCCTGTTAAAGTCCTTCCCAACATACCTTCTGTTCCTCACTGAAGTGTTGTAGTTGGACCCCTTACTAGCTCATAGTACAAATGAGGAGTCTGATTCTGGGTGATAGTGGCCCCCCAAGGTCTCTGCCTGGAAAGGAACCAAACTGGGTGTTATATTGAGGTCCATGTATGCTTGCAAGTCAATGTGATTTCTACCTTGCCATGTTTCCATGAGACCACTTGAGCAATAGTAGGATTTGAAGGCTCAGTTTTATTTTTATTTATTTATTTATTCATTATTTATTTGTTTATTTAATTTTATTATTTTTTAAATATTTTATTTTATATAATTCTTACATCATTTTTGCACAATGTATGCATTTTTCATTTTGGTTATATTCCCCATACAATTGCACCCCCCCTTATTTTGAACCTAATCCTTCCTCTGCCTGCAGTGTGTCTCTGGTTTATAGTTGCTTGATGATTTTGATTTTTACTTTGTATTAATTAGCCTTTTTCCTGGCCCCTTATTTAGGTTTTCAAAATTCCTGCTATGAGTGAGACCATCTGGTATTTTTCTTTTTCTTTCTGACTTATTTTGCTGAGTATGATCCCTTCTAGCTTCATCCATGTTACTGCAAACTGCATGTGTTTATCTTTTTGATTGCTGAGTAATATTCCATTGCGTATATGTACCACATCTTCTTGATCCAGTCATCTTTTTTTGGGCATTTGGGTTGTTTCCATAGCTTAGCTATTGTAAATAGTGCTGCTATAAACATGGGGATGCAGGTGCCCTTTGGAATTAATGTTTCTGTGTCATTTGGGTAAATACCTAGGAGTGGAATTGGTGGATCATATGGAAGCTCTATCTTTAGTAGGTTGTGGAGAAAAAGGAACTCTCCAGCATTGTTGGTGGGAGTGCAAACTGGAGTGCACTATGGAGAGCTGTGTGGAGATTTATTTTATTTCATTTTAACATTCATCATCTTTTTATTTTTTAAACAATTCTTGCTTCCCCTCACCCCCTCAGATTGAGTCCCCATAGAATTTCCTTTCCCAATGCACCCATGCACCATCACCTCAGTCCCCTGTGCTCCTCCCTTCCTCCCTCTCATCCCTCTCCCTCCTCCTCCCCTGTAGAATGTCTCTGGTTTATAATTGCCTGTTTTTGCTTTGTTGTGTTTTGCACTGTTATTTTTTTACACACTGATGTCTTATTTGGTTCCCCTATAGTCCTGCTATAAGTGAAACCATCTGATATTCTTCTTTTTCCTTCTGGCCTGTTTCACAGTGCATAATTCCTTCTAGCTCCATCCACGTTGCTGCAAATGGCATAAGTTTATCTTTTTTGATTGCTGAATAATATTCTATTGTGTATATATACCACATCTTGAAGCGTCATTTTTAATGGAAATGACTTGATTATCTTTCCTCAATGTCATATTTGTGTTATGTATATATAATATATATACTTATTTTAGAGATGGGGACATGTTGAAGTCTACCTGTAAAGAAAACACCTACAAAAAGACACCCAGAATGGAATGATTAGGGCAAATCCTTTCTGGACACTAAGTTCAAGAGAAGAACTTTTCATCTTTCCATTCTTGTGTTTTATGCCATCTGGTGCAGAGTACCTCTCTATAAAGGCTCACTTGGTTGCCTTGAACTTTGTTCTTCTAGTTTCTAAACCTCTTAGGTAGGTCCAAATACAGTTAGCCTCTTCTCTCACCCCTGGGAGAATGTCTGACATCACGTTGGTTCCCACTTTTGCCCTCTAAAGCACGTTGGTAAACATGTAGATGCCTAAATCAGTGCAACTACTGCAGGCGCCACGAGAAAGTGTTTCAGCGAGCTTCACATTCTGTATCTGCATTGTAGGATGCCAAGAAGGGCCAAGTTTGAAACTGATGCTAATGTCCAGCAAACAGTAACTATATTCCTGGACATTTTCATTAAGTAGGACTGAGAGAATATTTTTCAATACTGTTTATTATAATCTATACACAGAGAGAAGTGATAGAAGCCCAAAGGAATGGCTCACACGCCCCTCTTCTTAGAATCATAAAACTGTGATCATTTGTATACTCACCCTTACTAATTTGAACAAATGGAAAAGTCTTTAAAGTAATTGTCTTTGTTTTGTGGTTAGTGTTATTGCTTATATTTGTTTTTCTAGAACGGATTTTTATTTTTCTGTGATCACAGGATTTTTGTAATATATAGGAGTGGGGCACAGGTATCTCACAAATCAGGGATAGTTCATAAATTGTTTTGACAGAGAAATAGACTATGGTAAGCATAATAATTCCAGAGATATCCATGTCCTAATTTCTAAAACCTGTGAATATGTTACCTTACATCACAGAAAAGATTTTGCAGATTTATTTAAGTTAAGGGTCCTGAGATGGGAACGTTTTCCTAGATTATCCAGGTGATCTCAGAGTCATCAGAAGGCTCTTTCTACAGTGGAGGCAGGGACATTACAGGGAATCAGAGAAGGTGATGTGACAATGGAGTGAAGTCAGAACTATAATACCCTTCATCTTAAAGATGGAAGAGAGCCTTAAGCCAAGGAATATGGGAAAACAGAAAGGCACAGAACAGAACTTCCACCATATCGTCCAGAAAGGACATAGTGAGATTTCTGACCTCCAGAAGTATAACTTAATCCCTCTTTATTGCTTAAGTCCCCAGTTCTGTGGTATTTTATTATAGCAACAATAGGAAACCAATACAAGGTCTATATTCCTCAGCAGCAGGCTCTGGCGAAGAGGGGCATTTCCTAATGCGTGCTTAAGGAAATATTCCACCAGGACTAAATGCCATCCTTGGATACTTATGAGTTATATTGTTTCTCAGCCTTGGCACTAGTGACAATTGGCCAGATAATTCCTCGTTATGAAGAACTGTCCTGTGCATTGTAGCATATTTAGTAGCATCCCCATACTCTACCCACTAAATCCCACTAGACGAGATCCTCTCTGTTGTGACATCAAAAAAGATGTAAAAAATATATAAAATTTAAAACATGTATGCAATTAATAATTAAAATATTTTAAAAATGTCTACAGACATTGCTACGGCCCCCTATGGGAAGAAAAGGCAGCAAACTGCCCCTAGACTGTGACCACTGCTCTAGCTTGATCATATAGAACCTTGACTATGATATTTCTGATGACAGTGAATGTCATCTTTCACCCATGATCCTAATTCATAAATTAGCCAAACTCTACAATGCAAGAAGCATGTACTAGTCACAGTCACTTTCTTGCTCATTTATGAGGCAAAATATCCTTGTCTCTAGACTACATGAAATTATGTCATGGTCTATACCTAGAGATCAAATAGTACTATTTCTGCATGAAACTCAACTGATAACCCAAGGTAAGGTACTCATCTGCTCAATGCAGCCAGTTAGCTAACACCTTAAGTTTGTTACTCTCAGTAGATGCCAAATAAAGTAATTTTGTCAAATTGCATGGGGATGGTTTTCTGCCTCTCAATTAATGAAAGTTAATTGGAATCCACCTAATAACTGTTACTGGTTCAAAAGTCCCAATATGTATTGCGGTGAAATGTGGTAGAGCCCAAATAAGGACAGGAAAAGCTTTGTCCATCCATCTACTGGCTCCCAGATGGGGTGTTATTGGAGCATAAAGGCAAAAATAGTCCATATAAACCCAGTTCTCCATTCTCGGAATTAACATGCCTGCCAAAAGATGTTCTAATTGGCGGGGGGGGGGGGTAGAGGGGGAGAGAAAGAGAGAGAGAGATCCAGCTCATTTTTCAAAAGAAATGCCTGTTGTGGCATGGATGAGTTTGGCAAAGAGAGATAAGGCAGGCAGAACTGGGAAAAAGCTGGGAGAATAAATGACCTTGTGTTAAGATCAGTGTGAATAGAAGAGCAGGATGATGCTATAGACTGAATGTTGAGTTGCCTCCCAAATCCATACTGTGAAGCACTAACCCACTGTAAAGGGGCAGGAATAGGGACACAGAGCAGGTTTTCTATGACCCAAGCAGACGGGGTAAAGGAGGAGAGAGTCCTGGAGCGTCCTTGGTGGCTTTTGCAGGCTTTTATTGGGATTTACCAGGTACATGGCAGGCAGGGGTGCTGGGGGGCCGGGAGGCTGGCAGGCCTCCCAGCCCCCAGCAAGTCTTCACTCTATCTGGGCTCTCCGGCCTTCTCTGGTGGTTCTGCTTCTGCTTCTCTGCTGCTGCTTTTCTACTTCTTGCTGCTTCTCTGCTTCTCTTCTGCTGGTGTCCCCATGACGCCGACCTTAAAAGCCCAATCTTAGCCCAGGTGAATCCCATCTACACATGCCCACACCCTACTCCAGGTGCCCACCATCAGGCATGCATTCAGGACCGCAGGGTTTCGTCATCTATCCTAATGGCAGGAGGGCAGAAAAGCCTGACACTTTTACCTTACCGTATACCCACAATGTGATGGTATTTGGAGATGGCATGTTTGAGGAGTATTAGGTTGAAATGAGGTTATGAGAGTGGAGTCCCCTTGATGGTGTTAGTATCCTTATAAGAAGAGGAACAGACCAGTTTTCTGTCTCTGACATGCAAGGAGGCAGCAGGAAGGCAGCCATCTGCAAATCAAGAAGAAAACCTTCACCAAGATCAGCCACACTGACCCTCAGATCTTGAACTTGCCAGTTTTGAGAATTTTGAGGAATAGATGTTTGTTTTCTAAGCTACCCAATCTGTGGTATTTGCTACAGTAGCCCGAACAGACTAAGTCAGCCCAGCAGCCTACCAACAGAAATTTTATAATAAGCTACAAAATACCAATACATCTGAGTCTTCAGGAATGAATCCCACCATTACCACCAAACACGAATTTTTGGCTTACTAATTTGGTTTTTGAATTATGTAATATGAAAATAATGTGCTAGACTGAAGACAAGAGCTAGGTTCTCACTAGCTATGTGAGCATGAACAGGTTGTTCTTGTTTTATTTTTTTTATTTGACTGGGTGAGCATCATAAGAGAATAAAATCATATATATGAAGTGCCAGGTTTGTTCTAGGCAGTAAAGGCAAGTCAGCTCCCCTGCCATGGACTTCATTCTGCGCAATTTAAAACAAGTCAAACCAAACTGAGCCAGGGTTAGCTGCCTGTGCATGTAAGGGTATGTGAACAGTTACACTTGAGCTGGGTAATTACCAACCCTCATGTTCTCAAGTATGAGGGCACCTGGTGTCGGGGGTTTTCTTCAAGTAAACATCTGAAAACACTGGTTTTGCAAACCTATCTTCTAGTCCCTGTTCTTCTGATAATTGTACCTCACTCCTGCTTTAAGAAGTCATCCCTTTCGAGGTTTAGAACACAGAGGTGAAGATGTACCCGTGGCATTTATATAAATTATAAATCTGTGGTAAATTAATAAACTTTTATTACAAAAAATCAGCTGGGGTTCCCAGTAGGAGCTGACAGTACCCTGTTTCTCCCCTAATACCCTCTGTAGGGTAGATGGTTTTCAGGCTTTCTGCCCTCCCACCATCAGGATTGCCCTGCCTGATGGGGCACCTGCAGTTGTTACATTGTTCTAAGCTATGTTGTTTACTTCTGTGGGCCACTGGGGCAGTATTGAGAGAGTCACCAAGAGAAGCAGAGGCAGAACAAAGAGGCAGGAGAGAGAGAGAAGGGGAGAAAGAAGGCCAGAGAAGCCCAGAGTGAAGACTTGCTGGGGGCTTGGGGGCCTGCCGGCCTCCTGGCCCCCTGAACCCCTGCCTGCCATGTCCCTGGTTGCTGCACTACATGTAAAACTCAATGAAAACCTGAGAAAGCCACTGGGGGCTCCAGGACTCTCCTTTACCCATCTGGTCTGCTCGAATCATAGGAAACCTGCACCGGGCCATCCTGCCCCTACACCCCTGTAGGGTAAGGAAAAATGTCAGACTTGTCTGCCCTCCCACCATCAGGATAAATGATGGATCCTTGTGGTCCTGAATGCATGCTTGATGGCGGGCACCTGGAGTAGGGTGTAGGCATAGGTAGATGGGATTCACCTGAGCTAAGACTGGGCTTTTAAGGGTGGCGTCACGGGGACGCCAGTAGAAGCCAAAAGAGAAGCCAAGAACGAACAGAAGAGCAGAAGCAGCCAAAAGAGAAGCCAAGAAAAAGCAGCAGAAGCCGAGAGAAGAAGAGAAGCAGAGAAAACACCAGAGAGAGCCCAGATAGAGTGAAGATTTGCTGGGGGCTGGGAGAACTGCCAGCCTCCAGGCCGCCCAGCACCCCTGCCTGCTGTGTACCAGGTAAATCCCAATAAAAGACCTGCAAAAACCACTGAGGATTCTGACTGCTCCTTTACCCAATCTGCTGGATCTGAAAACCTGCACTGTACCCTGTCCTGCCCGTACAGCCCCCCAAAGAGACACACACACATCTGACTCCAAGAGAGGTGACTTACTTGAGTCTAATCAATGAGTTTATCAAACCAGGTCAGAGTCAATCAATCTCAAGAATACTGTTAGAACTATCAGGAAGGGGGAAGATTTCTTTTTCTGAGATTGTTGGTTATAAGTATAATCTAAGCTTGAAGTTGTCAGTGGCAACAACCATGATGGGAAGACTTGTATGAAACCAAAAGCCATTGCAGGAGAAGGTATTGCAGAGCAATAGCGAGATTGATGATAATAGGCCCCTTGGATCCAGCTGTTCATGAAGCTAGTTAACTTCCAAAGGATTTGAGTGAATTAATGTTTAATGAATTAGAATGAATTAAGTATCTCTGTCTCCCTCCAGAAAGACTCCTGATGACTATACCCTGCAACCCTACATTAGGGTAAAATTATCTGTGTTTATGAATTATTTTTTCCAGTGAAATAGAGACTGCTGTTGGGATCACCCCAGGGCTAATTGGTTGGGAATATATCTAGATAGCCAAGCTGCCACCACCACTTCCCTATGCTTAGGTCCAATTGCTAGTTGAAAGAAGTTTCTTGTCAGCCAAACAATCCTCCAGTGGTCCTGAAACTATTCCAATCCTCCAAAGCTAAGCCATTTCTTTCTAATAGATAGGCAAACTCCCCTTATCTCTATGTGCTCCCCTAAATTGGGGTTACAGGAAGAAGCTAAATTTCTTTAGCTGTTGCTGCTGAAGTCCCCCAAACAAACAATGGCTCCTATTCTCCTTTACACCTTGATCAGATGCCCAGCTAGTACTTTTACTAAAATAGCATTTCAGAATTTTTTTCCAATCAGGGAGGTAAGGTGACAGATAACAATTGGTGAGCAAGAATACAAACAACAGATTTAGAAGCAAGGCAGCTGAAGTCTATGTGTGCAAATGATGTGTTGTTGCAAATTGTGGTAAATATGGTAACATTGTCTTTAGGAAGAAGTTTCACTAAGGAGAGTTTTCATTTCATTCACAAATGTTGCCTGATGTGAAAGAGGAAGCCTTCCCTTGCTGTTTAACTGCAAAATGAACTTTGAAGAACATCCCCATGGAAATAGTAAATCATTTGGATGCTGCCCCAGTCCATGGCATCAAGATGAGTGCAAATATTTAGAGACTTGGATATATGATCGACATAGGCTTTTTGTATCTGCAGCGATATAAGTATTAGCAATATTTGCATAGCTTTCCTCTATGAACTATATAAAGTGAATGCTACTATGCAGTTTGGGCAATATTTCTTACTTGCGTATATCTTTTACTAATTTCTCTACATTAGACAAAAAATATTTCTGGAGCAAATGACTATCATTTGAAAAGCTCTAGACTAAAAGAAGAAAAGAGTGAAAAGATGGGCAAGACTAAGATGCCTCAGTAATTCTCTGCTAAACCCCTCAGAAATAATTATTGCCCTGTCACAGAAAGAATTTGGAATGCTACTTTTTTGAAATGAAAGTATAAAGTGAATTAAATAATTAGATCTACTCTTTTTCCTTAATTCTGCCTAGTGTTGACATCTCTAACCTGTTAAGGAATCTATAGGGTCTGGAAACCACAAACTGCAGCTTCTAGGTGCAATGGATCTCTCTCTAAATCTCTTTCTGCTTTTGCCAAGGCCCCTTCCAGTGACTGCATTCAAAGCTAAATCTGTTCCCTCCTCCAAGCTAAATTAAAATGTAGGACTGAGGCTTCCATTATGCCTGTCTCTTGGAATGTGCATGTCCCAAATTGAAGAAAAACAGTCACGAATACACTAGAATATCTCTGTGTCTATTTCCAAGTACCAAGAGAATGTGATGGGCCAGTGTGTTCCTCTGGCCCAGTCACTATCTGGACAGATGATATCCTCTAACCAAGTCACTGATAACCACAGTGTTCCTTTGAAGGTAGTTCAGAATCACAGGTGGTGGTAGCTTTTAAAAAAACCCTGTCTGTCATTCCAGATTCCTACTGAAACCCTCCCTCCCTTCTCTGCTATCCTCCCTTGCCACCAAAAGCTAATTACAGCTGTGGAGCCTGCGGTAGGACTCCTAGCCTGGAGAAAGCTTGTTTCCCTTTAAGTGGAGCTCAGCCAACAGTTGCTTTTCCCAATGTAAATTTCATACAAACAGGCCCTGAAACTTGAAAGGAATCTTTAAACCCCATTAAATAGCACAGTTCCTTAGCAGGAATATCTCCTGGGAAGGGATGTCTTCTATTCAAATGTCATGTTATGACAAGCATGACAGACTTGATGGGGATCTGTTCTGACTCATGACGTCGCTTAAATTAGGTTAGGTGGAATGTGTGCGGGCATTCTAAGAAAAGCTCCTCAGAGCCCCTGCCCTATTATTTTTGTTAATAGCTCTGAATTATGACTGTCTTCTCCTAGGAACAATAAACCCGTTTTCCAACTGGGTACATCATGGAAGTATGTCATACAAGATTCCTTCTCAGCAAAGGCAACTGGCACACATCATACACTAATTTATTGCTATATGTCTTCTCGCATGCTCTCTGCTTCCTTTTGGCCAGGGGTGACTTGCCTCACCACCAGAAACTTAGGTTCTAGCACATGTTCTAAGGGCCCTTAGAACATTTGCAATTCAATTTTCCCCTAAAAGGATGGCTCCTGGGATATCCTGTCCTCTGATCCCCACAGTATTTCTCAAACTTGATTCATAGTTGTAGAGGCAGGAATGACCACTGAGCAGGTTTTCTGATCCCATGCAGACCCGGTGAAGGAAGAGTCAGAGTCCTCAGTGGTTTTTGCAGGTCTTTTATTGGGATTTACCCAGTACACAGCAGGCAGGGGTGCTGGGGGGCCGGGAGGCTGGCAGGCCTCCCAGCCCCCAGCAAATCCTCACTCTATCTGGGCTCTCCGGTGATCTCTGCTTCTGCTTCTCTGCTTTTCTCTCGGCTTCTACTGGCATCTCCACGACGCCACCCCTAAAAGCCCAGTCTTAGCCCAGGTGAATCCCATCTACCTATGACCACACCCTACTCCAGGTGCCCGCCATCAGGCATGCATTCAGGACCACAAGGATCCATCATCTATCCTGATGGTGGGAGGGCAGAAAAGCCTGACATTTTTCCTTACTCTACAATAGCCCACACTGCTTTGGGGGCAAAGGTTCAAGATGCATGTAAATAACTATTGGTTATTATCAATGATGTAAGAAATGGTTCCTCAATCTGTTTTAGTGCACCCTATAAATTCTCAGCTATAAAATCTACCTCTCTACTTTATATTCAATGAAATCTGAGGCAGAACTTAGTTGGTTATAAATCATCAGGGCTCAGCATTTTTGCCTCTCAGCGCTATTTTGCCATCAGGAAGGTCTATGAAGATTACTGGCAGCTGCAGGATCATATGCATGTACTTTCAAGCCAGAAGAAGGCAAGATCATCTTTTGCAATAGCTCCAGCAAGACCCCAGGATTTCTATTGGCTTAATTTTTGTCTCAGCAGTCAAAAGAACAAGATGTTCCGATTGGCCACATCCTAGTTTGTATGTCTGCCCTTGAGACCAGAGCAGCATGTCAACCCTACCTGAAGGATAAGGAGTGATGTAAGAATTGAGGTGGTTCTCCAGAAGAAAATCAGATGCTGCTGCAAGAAAAAAGCTGAATGGATGCTGGGCTGCATAAACACAAAGTGTGTTTGCAGTCTGTGTTAGTCATTTCCAGTTCCTGTAACAGAAAACCATGCACTATGGAGCTTAAACAACAGAAATTTGTTTTTATTTTCTCACAGTTTTAGAGGCTTGATGTCCAATATCAAGTTGCCTACAGGGTTGGTTTCTGGTGAGAACTTGTTCCTTAGGTGACAGAAGGCCACCTTCTCCTAAAGTCCTCAGGGTCCTTCCCTCTGTCTCTTCCTCTTCTTATAGGAACACCAAGCCTATTGTATCAGGGCCCCACCCTTAAAACCTCATTTAATCTTAATTCCCTCCTTAAAGGCTTATCTCCAAATATAACTACAGTGGGGGGATACAATCCCAGAGGACACAATTCAGTTCATAAACATGGTCCAAATGGGTTTGTCAGATAGTGAGATAGTGAAGGTCTTACAAATCAAAGCAAGGCTGAAACTGAAAGTCAGTATAATTACTGCCAAAACAAATGTCTCTTCACCTTATTACCTTTGGTCTCGTTCTGTAAATCTTTGCAATCTTCTTACTGGCAGCTGGGTACCAGAAGGCCAAGTGAAGGGCCAGGATATGAAACTAGACCAGTCTGAGGCCAACTTTACCATGGTAAACAGTTTGGCCCAGATGATTATTTATTATTCAGAGCAGTCCTGTCTGCACTGTGGGAAGTTTAGTAGCTTCCCTTGCCTTTACTCCCTAGCTTCCAGTAGCACCCCAACACATGCCTTGGTTTGGACAACTGAAAATGTTCTTAGACATAAGCAAGTAACCCCTGAGAAGCAAAATCATCCCTTGTACAGAATCATTGGCTTAGTGAAATCATTTCAATTACTTACCTATCCTTGGTTCACTACTAAGTAGATGACGTAGCTGTGGCTCCTTAACCCTCTTAGAAGCATCACTATAAGGACTTACTGAGTTTAAGAATCACCTAGACTATCAAGTCATATGTGGAGCCAACAAATTTGTATTTTTTGTTAACATATTTAGACCAGTTCCATAGAGAACTATTGGATCAGTTTTCCACTAGTTCCTTCATTCAAGCTCTGTTTACAGAGCACGCACTATGTCAAGCATTCTCTAAAAGCTAAAATAGTTTAGCAGCAAAAAAAAAAAAAAAAAAACCAGGAAGAGGAAAAGGGAATAGCTGGAATATAAATATCGCTTATCACTTCCTTCAAGGAGATTTCATTCTAGTGGAGGAAGCAGACAATAAACACAATAAATAAGTAAATTATCTAGTAAAATAAAATGTGGTAATTGATATAAAGATAAAGCAGTCCTAAAGTGGGGGTGAGGGATTGTAGATGGAGATTGCCAGGAGTGGGTAAATAGAACAGACAAGATGACCTCAATGAGAGAGGGTCATTTGATCATGCACCCAGAGAAACTGAAGCAGGAGTCCAGCCTGCAACTGAAAGAAGACTAACCAGGGAACAGCCTCAGTGAGGCTCTGAGCCCAGTGTACCCCCGACTTATTCAAGGAGGGGTTTCACACAGAACCTTGTATAGAATCTCAAGGACCTCACCCAATGAGAAGCCTGATAAATAAGTCTTTTCCTTCTGTTCTGAGCAGAAATGTGACATGATTTCATTTACATCTGCTTGCTGGGTTTAAAATCTATATGGGAAGGATGAGATGAGGGAGTTAAAAGAAAAAAGTAGTTGAATAAGTTCAGGGGGAAAGTGAAAACTATTCATATAAATGGTTCCTCGAGAAGTTTTGCTGAAGGAGATGTGAAAAATGAAGCACTAGGTAGAAGTAAAATCAAGAGAGACTGTTTTCACCTGGGAATGCCCGTGGTGTTTTTACACAACTGTGGACAATTCAGGAGAGAGGGCAGAAGTGATGACATAGGCAGGAGAGAGCCTTAAGTTGCAGAACCATGTTTGGGAGCTGCCGGACGACAGGCCTCCTGTGGCCTGGAAGGTGTTTCTTTTGGAGACAAGCGTGGCTGGTTTACCTGTGGTGACAAGAGGAAGACGGTGCACAGGAAAAAGTGAGTCGAGTGGAAGTGGCGGTAGGAATATGTGGAAGTTTTTTGTTTCTTTAACTTTCTCGGAGAGGGAAACAGAGGCCGTCTGTCTGCTAAGAGCCACAATGGAGGATGTTAGCAGCTTGGGAAGGGAGGTGGGAGAACCCTGTGGTCACAACAGCCGGCGGCATGACTTAATTCTTTTCTTTGCTACATTTTCTGGAGTTACCTGCGCTAGTCATTATTTTGAGGAATGTGTTCAGGACAGACCAAGGAATTCCGGGAGTCCTGAGCAGCCAAAGCGCATGGTGGAGAGATTGACCCCAGGAACACAGAACTGGAATTGGGAGGTACCTGAGAAAAATGTCTTGGTGTACCGTTAGTCTAAGTTTGACTTTGTCCTGGGACTAGTTCTTAATCGTGTGGTAAATAAATCTTTTCCTTCTCATATGACCAGGAATTTCTGGGGGAAAACTGAGAGGGATTTGAAAGCCATGGACTTTTTGGAGAACAGCTGCTATAAATCACCGAGTAGTGTCTAGCAGCAATAGCTGGGTTGGGGAAAAGTGTCTTTTAAAATGAGGCTGCTTATAATCAATATTTGTTGAATGATAGATAGGTGAGTATCTTTCCAGCAAATAAAACCAGCTAGAAATGCATTTTTTTCCAAAATTATAATTTTCAGGGTAGAACTGAGCCAGCAGTCCCCAACCCCCCCCCCACATCCCTGCATAAACAACACCCTACAGGATCAATTAAGCAGACCTGTTGGCTCGTCCTATTAAAAGGCCCCCAGGCCTTTAGGATAACAGGGGCCCAACATGTGCCATATTCAAAGAGAAAACGGATGGATAGAAATAGATTGGCAAACCAAGTCTGAGAGGCAAGACGAGAGATTGGAAAGATTTGATTTGAAAATTATATAAAACTTATGTTAAAAAAGGGTTTGGCAGTTATCTTCCTGTGTGTTCATGTCTGTGCCTTATTTTTTTAAGTGCTTTTCTTATCTTATGGAGAATGCGTCCAAAAATCATTGTTTCTGTCAAAGTAGTTGCTTTTGAAGGTTGGCCCTTATACTAGTAATGTTCACATGAGCTGTTGATAGAATTTATGGGGCCTCCTTTTGTATAGTCCAGCATGAGCTCATCTGGAAGTATTTGACTTTAAGGAGAAGTCACCAGTTGTTCAGAAGCAAAGCTAACAAATAACATGCCTAACCAGATAGGAGAATTGGGTTTTTAAAAAGACAGGTCTGGTTTTCTAATATGGCATGTAAATTAAATCTATAAGCAATTTGCAAATTTGAGATATGGAAAATCTCATCACTAGAATGTAATTATAGTTTCCTCCTCCTACCTCTAGATTTTTCTCTAATTATAATAACTTACATTTTCTTTGCTTATTATTTAAAAGTTATGCAGATGAAAATAAAGACAAGTTTAATCCCACTAGCAAGTGGTACCTATGGCTTATACTTTTTTGTCTGTCTTTTTAAGACTTTCCTTTTTTATATATAATCTGAAATGTAGAATTTCTCTTGTAAGAAGGATGATTATAATTTATCTTGTTACTATAAAATGAATGTCATTTTGTGTCAAATGTAGAATAAGATAGCATTTTTAATGGCTGCACAGTATTTTGTTGTATTTCATTATTTAGTCAGCCCTCCTGATGGGCGTATAAGTGGTATCTAAATTTTTGCTATTATAAACCAATTACTAGAAACATTGCTGTCTATCCAAATTCTCTTATTTACACACAAGCTTCAACTTGTTCTCCCCACTGTAATCCTCCCTCAGTCTTTCTTCTCGAGGGAACATAATTTTGATATACTTCTGACCTATGGGGTATATGTATAGTTATTTTTGAGCCTCATAAAGATCAAATGAAAATGGTCTACTTCATGGCCAGCCTTGGTGTGACTGGGGATCCTGAATCAACATTGCCCTATGAGCTAGGAGAGGACAAATTCAATTATCACCTGTTGGCTTGAGTCACAGCTCTAGCCAGCTGTTGCCATGGGAACCCGAAGGCCATACCTGAACATTGTTATATGTCACTGTATGATTGCATGCTTCTCTGGGCTCACATAATATGGTAATGGAGATAATCAGAAAAGGAATAGAGGGGCCTGCTTTAACACTGACTCTTCCTCAGCGTGCTCTAAACAAGATGACAGAATTTCAGAAAGATGAAGTCACCTGAGCAAGGTAGACAGCATCACACCTTTGACCTGGAGATCCTGAGTGGACTCCTGAGGAGCCTTATTAACTGCATTTGGTGAACACATTAGTCAAACTCTAAGTCCCAGTTTTGGAAAATGGAATTATAACACCGACCCTATAGAATGGTTTGGAGTCCAGTTCTCTATACATGTTCTTTCCAGAATGTGTGGGAAAGCAGTAACAGGAGTAGATTGTTTCTGTGGTTGTCTGGGCTGTCCTGGCCTGGCCTAGACCAGTCATCATGCTGGCTGTGATGGGGGGTGGGTGATAGCAGAGGTTGTTCAAGCTACTGGTAGTCCTTGTCATAGCAATAAGTGTTATTTTGTAGTGTGTTGACTTGTGTTGATATCACTATCGCTGTTGAAGTTGTTATAACAATGGTTGCTGTTCAGAATTTTGGCAGAACACAGCTTCCCTATTGAGTATTTCTTTCATAATACCTATCTTATTAATGCTCTGCTTCATTACTTTGAATCCCCGGGAAAAGAGAGTTCAGTCAAGGTACATATCCATGTTTGCTTCTACAAGGATGCTAATCTTCCCTCCCACCCATGATGCAGGAGAGTACAAAGTCACTCCTACTTATAGTTCAGATCACAGCCTCAGTTGCTTCTGACTCCAGGGAATTCAGATGTCTGGTTGAGCTATAGGAATGGCCATATGTTTAAAAAATGAAGTGAAAATGATGTTTATGGCACTAATATTTTCTGTTTCTATTTTCTTTATGACAAAGTGAGGATGGCTTTTTTCAAAGTATGTGTTTCAAAGCTTTAATTTTTAAAGGGGAGGTAGGAGAGAAAATATGTTCAGAAACTGACAATCAATTATCATTCTCATGAATATAGCAAGCGGATCACATCTGAGGTTACGTTTTCAAATCTTGTGTATGGATTTATTCATTGACTCCCCACTGACTTAATAGGAATCATGCTGATAAATTACAACAATAACATTTTTTTAAATTAAGGGCCAGACATCCACTAGAGATGCTCAAAATCAAATTAATTTTTTTTCTTATGATCATATTCAGATAACTATTCTGAGGGGGAAAATAATTACCTAACCTTACTACAAGGAGTCTTGCCAAATTACCATATAATGCTTTCATTTGGAAAGTTCAAGTCTGAGCTTCTTCCAATTCATCAAGAACAATTCTATATCCAAAATGTTTTTAAGCAATGGCACCAACGTTTATTTAATGTGTATTATGTGCTATGCTAGGGAAGTTGCTGTATTGTTGAATAAATGTAGGACAGTGGCAATAAACTGGCTATGACTAGGCCCCCAGGAACTAGATGGTAATAGATGGTAAGGCCTGGAAACTTTTCTTGGTTTTCACATCTGGAGGGAGTGCTACTAGCTCCCTCAGGAATGCTTTCTTGAGCAAGACAGCTCCCACAATGAAGCATTAGTTGGCCTAAAATGCCAATAGGACTGAGGTTGGAAAGTGATACAAGATTAGTCTTTTCATTCTATTCATTGTTGGATATTCATCAAATGTTACCACTATGTGTCAAGCTCTGTACTAGTAAGGTACTGTTTTTGCAATTAGAAATTTGGAGTATTTACAATGTTTTCAAAAGGTAGCTTTATACATCATCAGTGTTACAATTAACTAGAGTACTTTCAAAATGCGGATTCCAGGGACTTACCCTACAATTCCTGAACTAGAACTCTCAGAATAAGGTCGGGGGGGGGGGGGATTGAGGCTCAGTTTTTTTAATAATTAATTTTTTTAGGGCCTCCGCGGTGGCACAGTGGTTGAGTGCTGGATGGTGAAGCTGCCCGCAGCCTCTGCAGGGCCGGTTTGATCCCCGGTCGCCTGGCGAGGGTCCCACTTGGCGCGCAGACCTCTCCTGCGGCCCGCTGCTCCCCTCAGCAGTGTACTTCGTCAGTCTGTCTGCCTGTTCTGCTCCCTGATCTGGCTCTGGTGAATTCTCTCACCCTCTTGCGCTTCTGACTGTACCCAGTGCTTGTATGTATGTATGTATGTATGTATGTATAAATAAATAAATAAATCTTTAAGAAAAAATATTTTTTTACATCATTGTTCATTTTAAAACATTTGCTTCCCCCCCACCCCCTCAGGTGTAGTCCCCATAGAATTTCCTTCACCCATGCACCATCACCTCAGTCCCCTGTGCGCCTCCCTCCCTCCCTCCTTTTGATCCCTCTCTTTCCTCCCCCTGCAGTATATCTCTGATTTATAATTATCTCTTATTGCTTTGTTGTGTTTTGTACTGTTATTTTTTTACACTGATGTCTTATTTGATTCCCTTGTATTCCTGCTATAAGTGAAACCATCTGATATTCCCCCCCCCCCGGCTTTTTTCACTGAGCATAATTCCTTCTAGCTCCATCCACTTTGCTGCAAATGGCATGAGTTTATCTTTTTTGATTGCTGAATAATATTCCATTGTGTATATATACCACATCTTCCTGATCCAGTCATCTATTTTGGAGGTATTTGGGTTGTTTCCAGGTTTTACCTATTGTAAATAGTGCTGCAATAAACATAGGGGTACAGGTGTTCTTTTGGATCAATGTTTTTGTGTCCTTTGGGTAGATCCCTAGGAGTGGAATTGCCAGGTAGTATGGTAGCTCCATTTTTAGTATACTGAGGAACCTCCAGACAGCTTTCCATAGTGGTTGGACCAGTTTGCACTCCCACCAGCAATGTACGAGAGTTCCTTTTTCACCACATCCTCACCAACATTTGTTGTTGCTAGTTTTTTTTTGATATGTGCCATTCTTACTGGTGTAAGGTGGTATCTCAATGTGGTTTTGATTTGCATTTCCCTGATTATAAGGGATGTTGAACATTTTTTCATATGCCTGTTGGCCATTTGCATTTCCTCTTTGGAGAAGTGTCTTTTAAGTTCTGCCCATTTCTTGACTGGATTGTTTACTTTGTTTTTGTTGAGTCGTGTGAGTTCTTTGTATATCTTTGTGATCAGTGCCTTATCAGTTGTATGGCGTGCAAAAAAATTTTCCCAGTCAGTGTGGTGTATCTCTGTTTGGGTTAATGTCTCTTTTGCTGTACAGAAGATTTTCAGTTTGATGTAATCCCAGGTGTTTATTTTTCCCTTGACTTTCTTTGCTTTGGGTAATGAGTCTTTAAAGATGTTACTGAGGTGTATTACTTGTAGTGTTTTACCTATATATTCTTCTATGTATTTTATGGTTTCAGGTCTTATGTCCAGTTCTTTTATCCACTTTGAGTTGATTTTTGTGCATGGTGAGAGGTAGTGGTCTATTTTCCTTTTTTTTTTTTGCATATGGTGGTCCAGTTTTCCCAGCACCATTAATAGAACAAACTGTCCACGTTCCATTGCATATTCTTTGCTCCTTTGTGATAGATTAGTTGTCCCTATAAGCATGGCTTTATTTCTAGGCTCTCTATTTGGTTCCATTGGCGTGTTTTTGTTCCAATACCAAACTGTTTTAATTATTATGGTTTTGTAGTATAGCTTGAAGTTTGGAAGTGTGATACTTCTTTTCTCCTTTGTTTTCATCAGTAGGGCTTTGGCTATTCATAGTTTTTTGTGGTTCCATATGAATTTCATCAGTATTCTATTTCTTTGAAGAATGTCATTGAAATTTTCATTGGAATAGCATTGAATCTGTAAATTGCTTTTGGTAGGGGATGTCTTTCCATTTCTTTGTGAATCTGTAAATTGCTTTTGGTAGGGGATGTCTTTCTTTTTCCATTTCTCAGTGTTTTATAATTTTCTTTGTAGAGATCTTTCACCTCTTTTGTTGGGGTTATTCCCAAGTATTTGATTTTTTTTTTTTTTTTTGGTTTCAATTATGAAAGGGGTGGTTTTCTTGATTTCTTCTTCAGATTGATTGTGTATAGGAAGGCTACTAATTTTTGCATGTTGATTTTTGTATCCTACTTTACTAAATGGTTTATTATTCTGAGTAGTTTTTCTGTGGAGTTTCTAGGGTTCTCTATGTATATTATCATATCATCTGCAAATAGTGATAGTTTTACTTCTTCTTTCCCTATTTGGATTCCTTGTATGTCTTTCTCTTACTGTTCTGGCTAGGACCAGTTGAGGCCCAATTTTCCAGGAAGTGAGAAGAAAGTGGATAACAGGTAAATGGTATAACCAGCAAAATATTAAAATTGATCTGTAGATCACCATTGAATTTAGGAGTACATAGACCTTTCTGAATTACTGTTTTCATATTCTTCAGAAGTTGAATTACTGCATCATATTTGTAAATTTTTTTAGAAACCCCATTCTGTTTTCCACAGTGACTATAATTTATATTCTCCTTCCCCCACCCCCAACAATGCATGAGGGTTTTATTTCCCTCCACATCCTCACCAGCACAACTTATTTTTTGAGTTTTTGAGAATATTCATTCTCAGGTGTGAGGTGAAATCTCATTGTGGTTTTGATTTGCATGGTAAATGATATAGATTATCTTTTCATGTTATCTGTCAGTTGTATGTACATCTTTGGTGAAGAAAAAAACCTAACAAAAGAAACCCTTAGACTCTTGACAATAGAGTGGTGGTTGGCAGAGGGGTAGAAGGGGAAGTGAGTAGATAAAGGGTCCTGACTGGTGGTAGATGGTGACTGGACATTGTGTGGTATGCAGGGGTGATGACTACTTTTGTGGAGATGATAAACTGTACAACTGAAACAGATGCATTGGTAACTAATGTTACCTCTATGAAAAGAAAAGATAAAATGCCTACCTAAATTCTATTTTGCTTTCAAAGCTCATTTCCTGGGCCTCTTTGGTGGCCTAGGGTTTAAGTCTCAGTGCTATCACCCCTATGGCTTGAGTTCAATCCTTGGCCAGGGAGCTAACCCACATATGATGGAACAAGCCTCTCCTGACTCAACTGCTGCTCCCCTTAGCAGTGTATTGCAGTAAATCTACCTCTTCTGCTCCCCACTCTTTCTGTGGTGGATCCTCTCACTCCCTGAACCTCTGGCCTATACCCCAGTTCCATGCAAAAGTAAAGCTCAATTCTTGTCACCCTATGAAATATTTTTGACTGCTCCAGAACCTAATGATCTCATAAAATATTCATAAAACATAATTGTTATCTAATCATTTCTGAGTAGAAGGTTTTCCTTTTCCAACTATATGGAATCTGTTTGAGGATCATGCCATTATATTCCCCAGAGTGACTAGACTAGGCTACAGGACTCAATCAGCTGGTAATTATAAACAGATAGACTATTGAATGACTATTTCAGCCTCTATCAGTGGGCAGTAGAGCAGGGGGAGAAAGAAAGATTTTAAATTATTTTCTAAACACTGAAATAGAGTAAGTTTGGTGTATATTGAAAACAGGAGTCCATGTAGTCCTAACCACTCAAGCTGATTAGCCTGCTCCTAATATTTGAAAAGTTTTTTTTTTTTTTTTTTTTTTTACTGAGGTTCATTATCTCTTTTTGAGGGTTTGCCAAACCAAAAATAGCACAACCATCAATTTCTACAATGATAGGAAATTTATTAACCTATTGAGTCTTACTCTCACCAGGTTCTCAGCTGTTCAGGGCTCTCCCTTCTCTGTCACTGTCACATATAGTCCAACAATAAACCTTCCAGAGCTGCCCTGAGGAGCAGAAGAAACTTTCCCTTCTAGGAAACTATGAGATGTACTTCCTGCCCCAGCTGTCTCCAGTCAGTTTCATTGTGTCATCAGTGTCAGAGAATTGACTGTCGTTCAAAATCGCTTCTGAACCCCTGAAGCTATCATTCCGGGTGCCTCTACAGTGATCTGTTCTAGATGCTAGAAATGATCTTTCTTCACTCATTTTTAAGTGAGGAGACTTGGGGTTGTGGGATTAACTACAAAGAGAGCAAATTATGCTGATATGACAATACAGAACTAAGGAGTATGAGGTAAAGAAACAGACCACAGGCTGACATGCCCATGATTTGATAATCACTTGGGATTTATCAGAGCTATTGAACTAGTCACAGATCTATTTACTAGCATACAACTCAGACTTAACACTCCATCCTGGACTTTCAGGACAGATAATAACAGGGTTTGTGTTTAGCTGCATGTGTGTTATTATTTTAAGTAGATATGTAGCCATAGCTCACATAGGGCATAGTATAAATATCAAGATGATAGTCTACCATTCTATAGAAAAATCTTTGCCGAGAAAAGAAAATTCCTTTAAGAGTTGTATAGTTCCTTGTGCCTTCACTCAACCTATTTGGTAAGAGCTGTGACATAGGAAGAAAAAATTGAGCTGCTCAATTACATAATTTGTACACCTGAATTTTAACATGATAGATCAAATTTATTTTCCCACAAAAACAGTTCAAATAGGTGATTAGGCAACGATTTTGTTATCTGACCTATACAGAGAGATGATCAGTCAATGCAGGCTTAGAATAAGTTCTGGAATGTGACATATAAATACCCCTAATACCTAAAAAGGATATGTAAGATAATTTAGAATAATTGAGCATTTTTCCAGTGTTTTAGTTTACCTTCTACACAAGCAACCCCAAACTCTTAAACCATACTACAAGAATTTCCAAGAACAACCACCAACCTTCACCTTTGCAGGCCTATACACATAGATAAGGTTTTGAGAACACAGTGTGAAAATTCAATGCAAATTAAACAACTGTGGGTGTGGTACACATGCAAATGAGGAATCAAACAGTTACCAATTTCCATTTTATGAAAAGTGTATTAGTGCCTACAGCTACAGTTCTCAGAGCTGATGAGACGTTCAGACACTAATGCACTTTTTGTCATAGTAATGAGGTAAAAAAAAAATGGGAAGGGATATAAGGGCAGATTTTTATTACGAATTTCCATCTGCAGTTTGGACAAGTTTAGGAAGGTTTTATTAAAAGGAATGCAGGGCCTCCCCGGTGGCGCAGCGGTTGAGCGCTGGGTTGCAAAGCTGCCCGCAGCCTCTGCAGCGCCAGTTTGATCCCCGGCTGCTCCCCGGCCTCAGGAGGAGGGTCCCGCTTGGCGCGCAGACCTCTCCTGCAGCCCGCTGCTCCCCTCAGCAGTGTACTTCGGTCCTTCTGCCTGCTCTGCTCCCCGCTCTGGCTCTGGTGAATTCTCTCACCCTCCCGTGCTTCTGACTGTACCCAGTGTTTGTATAAATAAATAAACAAACAAATAAATAAATAAATAAATCTTTAAAAAAAAAAATAAAAGGAATGCAGCCAGGAAAAGGGTGGATTTGGAAAAGGATGGAGAGTCCAAAAAAAATACATGCTGATGTTGTCCTTCCGCGCCCAGTGTAGGACCCGAATACCAACACTTCTGTCAGTACATGGCTGGTGAATCCAACAGGAAAGACAAAATGAGAAAATTATGCCATATGGTATTTATTAGTGATAGTGATCCATGAACCCAGTCCTGGGAAGGTATAAGGAGTAATTTTTTTGGTAACTAAATAACTGTTAGTAAGCTCAGAGAGGAGGTGATACATGACATATCAGTCAAAGCCACAAAAGAGAAATCAACTTGGACCTTTTCTAAGACCTCTAGATGTGGACCCAAGGGAAAGGTGTGACTATAAATGTACTACTTTAAAATGTATTATTTTTCTATAAATGTTCTACTTTAAGTGTAGTCCTTTAGCTAAGACATGGCAGAACAGCTCTCTACCTGAAAATTCTTCAAGTGTAACTGAAAAAATAACCATAACCCATACATATAGCTCATTGCCAGCATTGTTGGATTGACAACACCCTGAGGCAGGTGCTGTTACTAAAGGTTTTAGAGTAGGGGATGGAGAGCGGAGCCTCGGACATGGCAAAGCTGCCGTTCCTAAAAGATGAACTCTCATTCACTGTTGGTGGGAATGTAATTTGGTACAAACTCTGTGGAAAACTGTATGGAGATGCCTTTAAAAAAAAGCCAAATACCATATGATCCTGCTAGGTATTTACCCAAAGGATAGAAACCCAAATACATGACTTGTGCATGTCTGTGTCCTTAGCAGCATTATTCACTATTCACAATAGCCACATCATGGAATCAATCTAAATACCAATTAGCAGATCACTGGATAAATAAATTGTGGCATGTATACTCAATAGAATACTATTCAGCTATTAAAATAGGTGAAATAGTATATTTTGGAACAAAATGGATGGCACTTGAGGTAATTTTGTTAAGTGAACTAATGCACAAATTGAAAAACAGTTATCAGTTATCAGATTGTTTCATTGACAGAATGCAATAACCTAAAAAAACAAACTAGCAAAGCACAACCACAATAACTTAGACTCTGAAAAATATACAGCTTGCCAGAAGGCTAGGAGAGGGACAATGATAAGGCATTGCAAGGGAGATTTGGTAAAAGGTGGGAAAAGCATGTGTGTATGTGTATGTATGAAATTATACCCCTAGAATTGTTGTTTTGTAAGCAATTGGCATATCAGTAAAAACTGAGGGGGAAAAAAAGATATAGTCCTTTAAGGCAAACTGAGTTTTATTGGCAAGTCTCTTTCAAATTTCGAAGCACTGCCCAAAAGTCCATGTTACTATTATTGAGTGAAACATTGCTTGAACCACACAGGCAGACAGATAATCTTCTTGAGATCCCCTCTAGGCCAGTGAGAGCTGCAGCTTAGGTAACAGAGCCGCAGCATAAGGACTTAGGAGTGGCTCCTGGTCATTCACTGCAGCAAGGAGAACTGAACCATTTCTCTCAAGCTTACTAAGAAAAATTCCCTCACTTTATCTTTGACCTCCTGATATTTCTCACTTTAACCACATTTCCTTATTTGCTATTTATACTCGTGAGGCTCCAAGCAATCAGTGAATAACTGTCAAAGGAGAGAAGATGATACTTTGGAAATTACCATCTGGGGTTAAAATATAGGAATGGTATTTCTGAGCAAAATGTGCAGTTCTTGCATACAGATGGAACATTACTTTTTAAGAATTGAGACATGAAGCAAATCAGGATCAAGTGAAAGGAAATGTCTTTGAAAGAACAGTATTTGTGATTTATTCGCATCTCCTATATTTCAAGCTAATTATCTTTGAGGTGAAAAACTAAGAAGACTTAATCTGTTTTTGAAGTTCAACCCCATCAAATTAGGCAGAATATATATGTAGCTTTTTGGTGATGGAACTAGATCTGGCAATTATTTAAAAATTAATAGGAACTACCTTTGAAATATTTGACTTTTGACAAAGCTCACAATTTACTGATTCCTTAGAGGTTTATGATTGTTCTAACTCTGTAAGGAACCAGCTTTGCAAGCCACAGAACTAGTCACCTCATTTTAAGATCAGGAGAAAATTGAGACTTTATCTTCATGGCGGCATCTGTAGGTAATATATGCAGCATATCTTTCATATGAATGTAATTATTAAGATAGTCATTGGGTGTGGCTAGAAATTGAGTTTCAGAATAACTTAGATGTGAGATATGGAAGTTTTGTGCTACAGCTTATTTGAGCAAATTTCTTATCTTGTCCAGCTTGTTTTCAGATCAGTAAAATTGGAATAACCTTTCTCATAGGTTTGTTGTGGGTAATAAGTGCCTGGAATAGAAATAAAGCTTTAACAGGTCCTCAAATAATGTCAGTTTATTCAATGTTTTACAATAATAATGTTGATGAGGAAAATAATTGCTTCCTGGGCAGAGGCACTATCCGTGTGAAGATTGCACATACATGCCTTTTCTCAGGGTACTCCAGTTTCGTCCCGTATCCTAAAGAGGTTCACTGATGTGTCCTAAATACCCTAGTCTGAGTGAGTGTAGAAGATGTGGGAGGGCAACTTGTGATGAAAGTCATTTCCAGGTTTGGGTCTCACTTAGCACCTCGAGCTGCAAAGATAGACTCCTCCCACCCATGACACCGAACTGGAATAAATGGGTTGCAAAATAAATGAATACAAATGATTGTTGAATATTTAAAACGTTTTGGGTTTTTAGAAGTTTGGTGATGTTTTTGTGACCAGTAATAGGATGTGGGAGAGTAATTCTTGTTTATATTAATTAGCAAGTGGTTAAATTGGTTTTGTTATAAGTAGTTTTGCTTAAAATTGCATTTTCCAAGATCCTCTCAGTGACATTAAGGACTTGCTGTATTACTGTCATTCTCTTCAAGAATATTTTCCTTCTATAAAGAAGGAAAAGGGAAGTAAATTATTGAACACCAAATGATCATGTTATGTATTGTGTAATCTATATCTATTTAGTACATAGACATATTACACTTACATGACCATCTCTGTAGATAAGAACAATGAAAAGCAGAGATATCAGTTATGTGACTGTCCATGGTTGCACAGCTACTCTTCGATCAAATCAGGATTTGAACAAAAGTTGTTAAACACCATACTCGGAGCTCTTATCCACTAATGTTTACTGAATTGTGCTTTGTGACACTTTCTAAAGTATCAGGAAAGAAGACAGTGACAAGAATTAAGTCGGGACCTGGAAAGACTTTCACAGGCCACATGGTGAATCACCAAAATTGAATCCAGCATTCTGATTCCTGTCTGGGGGGCTCCCAAGTTGGCCAGGTCTTGGAGCTTGCAATTCACACAATGCAGGATTTTCACTATCTCAAAACAATACCTGCACCCCATGTTCATAGCAGTATTATAGCCAAGACATGGAAGCAATCTAAGTGTCCATCAACAGTTATATGATTAAAGGAGATGTGCCTTATACAGTCACACATCTCTAATAACAGGATAGCATTCTGAGAAATGCACTGATGTGGGGAGAGCATCATTGTGCAAATGTCAGAGTGCAGTTGCACAAACCTATTAACATCTAATCTAACGGTATAGCCTATAGGGACCACCATTGTATATGAGGTCCGTTGTTGACCAGAACATTGTAAAGCAATGCATGTGCAATGTAATATTATTCAGCCATGAGAAAGACGGAAAGTCCTCCATTTGTAACAAGAAAGCTTGAGGGCATTATGCTAAGGGAGGCAAGTCAGAAATGCAAATACTGTATGATCTCTCTTAATATGTAGAATCTTAAAGCCAAACACATATAAGTCAGAATAGAATGGTGGTTAGCAGGGGACGTGTGGATTGGAGGAATTGGGAAGATGCTGTTTAAAGGAACACACTTGTAACTAGTAGATAGAATTAATTCCTGCAGATCTCATATACTCCATAGTGACTACAGGCAACAAAACTATTTTACAAACTTCATAGTTGCTGAGACTGGATCTTAATTGTCTTTACCACAAGAAAATAGAAATAATAACTATGTGATGGAGGTGTCATCTAATGCTTCAGTGATAATACTGCGATATGGAAAATGTATCACATCAACACATTGTACACATTAAAATTAGTTATGTCAATTATATCTTAATATTTTTAAAAAGCTGTCTCCTTGAAAAGTACTAGATTTTGAGAGGAGCTGTCTGAAAATTCATCCCTGAAGCTTTTATCTACTGCTGTCTCAGAAACACCTGCTCTTTGGTCTCAAGAGTGGGGAAAAAGCAAGACCCATTCACATATCATCTCTGTTTATTACTGTTTTCATGGAAGTTTGAAATGTAAACTTTTCTATGTCAATCTGTTACAGTTTGGCACTAGGCATGCCTTTTATGTTGGTTGACCTGGGAAGAAAAACCAGTGTCATTTAACCAAATGGCTAGTTGTCTTCTGCTTCTTTTGTTCTGTTGGATCTTTTCACTGATGAATGAGATGTTTTTCCCCAAAGAGACCGTCATTCTAAACTTGAAACACCAAATCTATCATATAATTATCAGCTATATGTGTAGATTATTTTATATTAAGGTTCTTTTACTTGCTGCATTGTAGGTTCAGTTACTAAGTTTGAATAAATTATTTTCAGGAGCACTAACATTGCCCTATTTAATGATTAACATTTTATTTAGATTTCACAGAATGATGTAGAACCTAGCATTTATTATGCTAATTCCTATTCATGCCTTAGAGCCCTGGTACTAAATAATCCCTCAACATGGGATTTTCCTCCCTTCAGATTTCATCATGGCTCCCTCCCTCACTTGCTCCAAACTTTGGCTTAAATGTGACTCTTTAATATTACACACTTAAGTCCTCTGTTTAAGGTTACAAGCTGCCACTACCCTACCTACTCCTCAGCAATTGATTTCCTTTCCCTTGCTTTATTCATCACCCTTTAAAACATGCTATATGTTAGACTTATCATTAATAGTTTGTCTTACCTGACTAGAATGTAATTTAGACAAGAGCAGGAAGAGCCTTTACCTGTATCATTCTTTAGCAAATCCAAATAGCTAGAAAAGACATTGGCATGATCATGTGATGGATGATTAAATGCGGTTGTTTTTTTTTTTTTTTTTCGGTTAAAAGCATGTTTTTGTTTTTTCTTTTATTGAAGAGTGGGTACAAGTAAACAAAACTTTTCCCCTGCTCAATGTCATCTTTGCGTGTCAGTAATATTCAGTCTGCTTTTTGTTTGTTTATTGATGCTTTTATTTCCTTTGCCATAGGGGTTGAATCTCCTTGAAATGTATCACCAATATTTTCTCCCATATATATTTTTTCTTTCTTTTTTTATTTTACACATTTTTCACATTGTTCTTTGTTTTACACTGTATGCTTTCTCATTGCGGTTTTAATCCCCATGAAATTCCCACCACCAATTCACCCTTGCATCGTCACCATAGTCCCTTGTGCTCTTCCCACCCGTTTTGATCCTTCTCCCTACTCTCAGGATGCAGGAGACTCTCCTATGTTTCCCTTCAGAGGGACCTATAACAACTGTGCATAGTGGGAACTTTTAGGAGAATGTATTGAAGGTGTCTTTTTATTTCAATTTTTATGAATAACACATGGTTTTTTTGGTGTACTTTCATCCAACTTTACAATTCAGATCTTTCTATTCCAGTACTTTTCAGTTGTTTTTCTTGTATTTAGGATAGTAGAATTGATTGCAAAAAATTCATCTTCTCTATTAGCATCTTTATTGGTTATTTCTTTGTTATCTTATTACATTGAGACATCCAGCCCTACACTGAAATATAATGTCAGGCATTAGGAACTTTTCCTGACTTGAAGAGCTGCACTTTTTCTGTTTCCCTAAAAAGGATGACTGCTGTCTGTACACTATTTTTGTACATGAAATTGATTTTATTTGTTGTACTATTTCTGTGCATAGTGCTGTATGTTAATTTTCATCGAATCCTTTTTAGCATCTAGATCTATGCATTTTTTTTCTTCTGGCATCTCCTCTTATAAGGCTTCCAATAATATCACTCTTACCATCTTATTTAACCTTAATTACCTCCTACAGGCCCTATCTCCAAGTACAGTCACACTGGAGATTCAGGCTTCTGTATATGAATTTGAGGGAGACCAAATTCAGCGAATAACACTTTTTTTGTGCTTTGTAAAATATTAGTTTTCTAAACTCACAAATGAAATATTTTTCTCCTGCTTCCTTTATAGAACATAATTCTTTCACACCCTTTTTAACTAACTTTATGGATACACTACATTTTACACTAAATTTTAAATCAATTTTGTGAAACTATTTTTCTAGTCATCCATTTAATGTATATTTTTAAATAGACATAATTTTTGTGCAGCATTATTTTCACTATTTAAATCTTAGTTATGCTTATTAGTTCTTTCTTATCCTGAAGCTACCATTTTATTGCTTTAATTCAACATAGTGAGAATCTTCTTTTTTTGCCATTTTACATATATAGATCATAGATTTCTCTCATGTTTCATTTGCTTTCCAACTGATTTCTGCTTTAATCTTAACTCTTCTAAATGTGTGGTCATTTATTTTATTGTTCATTTTTATATTATCAAATTGAAAGTTTGATGCATTTTTTCCTTCTCAGTTGGACTACTGAAGAGTAGAAATTGTTTTTTCTTTTGAGACTTTTTCTGCAGCTTCCAAAGATTTTTAATTTTACTGTTGATTTCCTTGTCGACCTAAAATTCTTTACGTTTTTGTTGCAATTGTTTAAACTCTTACTGTGTTGTACTTAGAGTGCCTTGCACTGCTACAACTTCAGAAACATTTTTGTGATTTTTCTTTTGACTTTTTTATTCTATTGACGACCTCTCTTTCACTGGACAGACTCATGGTTCAGGTCCCTACAGATCACCTGGACCATGAGCTTTTCCTTCTCCAATCCAAGTACCTTTTCGGAGCGATGACTGCTAGTAGAATAGTTTTACAGCTGCTTAATGTTTTGTCTCTAGTTGTGACAGAACTAGTGAAGGAAACAAATGAAATACCCACAAATATTCAGGCATACAGTATTGGCCAACTGAATCAGTCAATAAATTCAAGTTCAACCCTAATAACTCCCGAACTCAATGAAAGGTATATTTTATGGGTTATTCTTCATCCACTTACAATAATAATTGTTGTTACTAAGAATCTGATACATGTTTATTTCAATTTCTTTTTACCTTACCTGCCTATTTTTCCTTCTGTGGTGTCAGAATCATAAAATGCAAGCCATTTCAAGGGCAACTGAGAATGGAATGAACATTCTTTAATCTTTGGTTAAAGATTCTCATTCTTTCATTAATATTTTACAGTTTTCAGGCATACAGATAGATGTATACCTAAATAATTCTTTTTTCTCATATGTTTGTGAATTTTTTCTTTAACTTTCTGATTTGGTAGGTTATATTGATTGATTTTCAAATGCTGAGCTATCTTTGGATATTTGAAGTAAATCTAATTTAATCAAGATGCATAATTCTTCTTATGAGGTATTTAGTTCAATTTGTTGATATTGTCTTGGAGATATTTGTACCTAAGTTCTCAAGATGTACAGGTCCTCATTTCTCTGTAATTATAACTGTCTTTGTCTGATTTTGGTGTCAGGATAATACTGACCTCATAAAATGAGTTGGAGAATGTTCCCTAGTCTGTTCTCTGGGAGAGATTGTTAAATTATTAATTCTTCTAAATTTTTGTACAAATTATCTAATGAAACACTCTAGGTCTTGAAATCTTGTTTGGGGGAATTTTTAAATTACAAATTCAAAATGTTTTGGTAAATATAGAACTATTCAGAATATATATTTCATCTTGGCTGAGTTTCAGTAGACTGTGGTTTTTGAGCTACTAAGCCACTTTTTTGACTTGTCAAGTTTTATGAACTTAAAATTGTTCATACTATTCCTTTAATATCTATTTAATTGCTGCAGGAACTGTAGTGATATCACCTATTTCATTTATGACACTCTTGTGTTTTCTCTGCTTTTCTATCACTCTTACTAGTGGCTCGTCAATTGTACTGAATTATTTCAAGAAATAGCTTGTTGTTAAATTAATTTTTTTTTCACTTTTATTGATTGCTTCTCTTACGTTATCTTCCTTCTGTTTGTTTTCAGTTTATTTTGCTTTTCATTTTCTAGTTCTTTGAGTCATGAAGTTAACTCCCTGGCCGGGGATCAAACTCATGCAGCAGTGACTCTTGATAGCTTGATAGCACTGAGACTAAACCCCTATGCCTCTAGAGAGGCCCCCTTTTGCTGATTTTGTTTTTCAATGTTGCCATGAACATGGGTGACGAACATTTACTCAAGTCCATGTTCCTTTCTTTGAGTTTGCCTAAGAGTAAAATTACTGTATTATATGGTACCAGAACAGAATATCTAATTATCTTGTAGAACCAAAAATATTTTCTACAGCAAACTATTTTTTAAAACTCCAACAGAACTGCACAAGAGTTAATTTCTCTATTTCCTCACAACACTTATTTTTCCTTTTTTTAAAATAACAAGTATGAAATGGTACTACACTGTGGTTTTGATTTATATTTCTCCAATAATTGATAATGAATATATGTTCATGTGCTTATTGACCACTTAGCATATCTTCTTTGCAGATAAGTGTATCGAAGTCCCTTGCCCGTTGTTTAATTGGTTTGCTGGGTTATTCAGTTTTCCTTTTGTTATTCTGTTTTCCTTTTATCCAAATTTATGGATACTTGTTCTGAGAATCACTGTGGGCATTTGTTTTCTGGTTCAATTTCCTTATTTAATTTTTTATAAATTTTCTTAATTATGTGTTAGGTATTCTATTTATACTCTGGATATTAATCCCTTATTAGATATGATTGTCAAATGTTTTCTCCCATTCTTTTGATTGCCATTTCAATCTCCTAACAATATTCTTTCATATGCTGAATAGCATTTCCCCTTCCTTTGTTGGGTTTATTCCTAGGTATTTAATAGTTTTTGATGCTACTATAAGTGGAATTGTTTTGAATTTCTTGTTTTTCTAGTTGATTTTTTGCAGATAAAAATGCAACAGATTTTTGTATGCTGATTCTGTGGCCTGCCACAGAATTGTTGTTTCTAATGGTGTTTAATGGAGTCTTTAGGATTTTCTCTATTTTATCATCTGCAAATAGCGTTAGTTTTACTGCTTTTCCCAATTTGGATTGCTTTTATGTCTTTCTCTTACCTAATTGCTCTATCTAGAACCACCAACACTGTCTTAAACAGTAATGGTGAGAGTGGACATCCTAGTACCATATCTTAAAGGAAGAGCTTTTGGTTTCTCACCGGGTGTGATATAGGTGTGAATTTGGCGTCTATCTTTTAATATGTTGAGTTATGTTCTTTCTATTCCCGTTTTTCTAAGAGTTTTATTATAAGCGGATGCTGAATCTTGTCAAATGCCTTCTCTATATCTATTGTAGGATTATATGGTTTTTGTCTTTTTGGGTGAAATATATTGATTTTGCATAAGCTGAACCATGATTGCATACCTGAAATAAATCTCACTTTGTTAGGATGTATGATCCTGGTAAATGATGCTTGAATTCAATTTAAGATTTTGTTGAGTATCTTTGTATGTGTTCTTCAGGGATATAGACTGTAGTTTTAGATTTTGTTGTGATATTCTTTGCTGCTTTGGGTATCAGAATCATGTTGATCTCAAAATGTGCTTAGGAACATTCTCTCTTGAATTTCTTAGAAAAGTTTGAGAAGGAGAAGTATTCCCTCTTCTTTGAAGGTTTGGCAGAACTCACTAGTAAAATCTTCTGGTCCTGGTCTTTTGTTTTGGGGAGATTTTTTATTACTTTTTCAATTTCTTTGTAGTTGGCCTATTTAAGGTTTTCTATTTCTTCCTGTTCACTCCTGGAAGGTTGTATATTTCTGAGAACTTGCCCAGTGCTTCCAGATTTTCTAATGTGTTGGCATAAAGACATTCACAATAGTCTCTTATAATCCTTTGTGTTTCTCAGGTGTCGTAACTCTTCCTCTCTCATTTCTATTAGAATTTTTCCCCTTTTTTTTTTAATAGTGATCCTAGCTAGAGTTTTCTTTTGACAAAAACTTTCAAAGAACAGGCTTTTGATATCATTGATCCGTGAGCTGTCTTTTTGAGAACTATTTCTGCTGAATTTTATTTCCTTCATTCTACTGGATTTTGGTTTCATTTGTTATTTTCTTGTTCCTTAAAGTGTAATGTTAGATTATTTACTCAAGCCTTCTCATTGCTTGATATTTCTGTGTTGCTATATATTCCCTCTTTGTTCTGCATTTGCTGTGTCCCATAGATCCTGTTAGATCATGTCTTCATTTTCATTTGTCACCAGTTTATTTTTTACTTCTTTGATTTCATCATTAACACAAGAGTAATTCAGTAATATGTTTTTCAGTCTCCATGTAATAGTGGTTTTTCAGATTTTCTTTTTGTGGTTGATTTCTAGTTTACAATTGTGATCAAAAAAGATTTTTATATGATTTCAATCTTCACAAATTTATGGATACTTGTTCTGAGAATCAGTGTGGGCATTTGTTTTCTGGTTCAATTTCCTTATTTAATTTTTTTATAGATTTTCTCAATTTTTATTTACATAGAAGTGTTACTTTCAACATTTCTTGTATTGGAAGTCCATTGTTTGCAAATTCCTTTAGCTTTTATTTGTCTGGGAAAGCCTTCATTTCTCCTCAGTCTGTGAAAGAGTCTTACAGGATATAATACTCTTGGTTGGCAGTTGATATCTTTGTAAGTTTTGATCTGATGTAAGCCTGATGGGATTACCACAATAGTTACCTGCTATTCCCCTATACCTGCCTTCAATATTCTTTCTCTGCTTGTGCTCTTGCCAGTTTCAAATCTATGTGTCTTTGTGTAGGCCTTAGTGCATTTAAGAATCCATGTGTTCTTTAGCTTTATAGGCTTGTATATTTAAATCCTTCTCTAGGTGTGGAAAGTTTTCCTGTATTTCCTTGTAGGCTCTCTATTCACCTCTCTTATCTTCCTCTCTTGGTAGCCATTATTCTTATGTTGACTTTCTTAATGTTATCAGATAGTTCTAAAATTGCCTCTTCAATATTATTAAATCTCTTTTCTCTTTCCTTTTACTTGGGTCCTTAATGCATTACTGTTTGTGAGGTCACTGATTTGACCTTTCATTTTATCTCCTATAGATTCTCTAGAGTTCTTGATCCCATTTATTGTGGTCTTTACCTCCTGAATTTCTTTTACTTTACTTAAAACTTCAATTTCTATCTTACATTCATTGATTTCATTTCTGAGCTCATCAATTTGTTTTACAGAGCTTTGTTGTATTTTTTTAATTAGTGCTTCTGAGTTCTTTATTTCTGACTTGCATTTGGGTTTTCTAATATAATCTTGAATTTCTTTATAGCAGTTCTGAACAACCAAATAGACAAATGCAATCTTCTATCACTTTGTGTTGCATTCTGGAGAGTTGTTCCCACATGGTGGTGATACACTTTTTTGAGGTTGCGGATATCCATGTTTTATACTTTTTTGAGATTTCCCTATTACTGTTTTTAATATCTTTAGAAGTAACTTAGGGGATTAAACTATTTTACATTTCCCCAGTTGGGACTGTTATTTGTTTCTTGTTATGGCCTCTATATGTATTTAGATCTGTTTTGTAGTTTCTGATTCAAAAAGTTCAGGAGCTTAGAAAGATCCAAATATTGTATAGATGTGTTAGGGTTGGGTTTGCTCATACCTCTGCTCTCTGGGGTGTTGACTTGGCAGCTTGCACTTTTAGTGTGCCTCACAAGGTAAGCAACAGTCCTGGGGGGGTTGTTGGATGGGGGAGCAGAATGCCTGCTCTATTATCTTTAATGGGGACCTACTCTCTGTGGGGAACACCCTAGTATCTTCTCAGTGTTTTCTTCTCTTTCAAAGAAGTGTGCTTCCACACAACCGACCACCGCCCCACCCCCACCCCCCCACCTCCCACCAAGGGCCCTTGACTGATCTGAAAGCCCTGTGACCTGTGCAGCTTACTCCAGACCACAACCCAAGTTTCTTCTTTCTACCCACCTCCTGTTTGATATAGAGTAAATCTACTCAGTGGTCAACACTGTTGAAATCTGTGTTGGCCTCTACTGCCCAAGGGATAATCAATCTGACTCCTATTTGTGGCAGTGTGTCTCCAAACTGTGTCCCTCTGGCTTGCTCTGCAAGAGCCACAGCCAGTGGGACCAGGCCCTGCCATTGGCTCTGCTTGGGCCTCTCATATCTTCTCCCCTTAACAGAGTCTGCTCTAATGCTTGCCAGGACCTATCAGGTCTAGACTGTTTTCAGGTCCAAATAAAGTTCTCCCTGGAGTTTGGTATGGTGTATTGAGGCAAAAACTGCTTCCAAGTTCCATCCCAGATCTTTCTCAGGTCTGAAGGGCCTACTGTGGTGTGATTGCTACCAGATTTCATAGGTGGCTCACTGAGGTCTGCTGGTGCTTACTGCTGGTAGGGCTGCTTTGAGGTCCCATTTCCAGGTTCAATTCTAGGGCTTTGTCAGGGTCTGCTATATCAGGGGTCATTGCTAGTTCCACTCTGCTACTTGCAGGGCCTACCAGGGCTCACTTCACCTGCCTAGGCCACCCATGTATCCTGTTCACTGCTTGCAGGGGCCATTCTCTGCAACATTGCTCTTAGCATGTGCTGTCATCGTCTGTTTTTCCTTTAGGAGTTATTGGCTTTGGGCCTCCCCGGTGGTGCAGCGGTTGAGCGCTGGGTTGCGAAGCTGCCCGCAGCCTCTGCAGTGCTGGTTCAATCCCCAGCTGCTCCCCGGCCACCGGAAGAGGGTCCCACATGGCGCGCAGACCTCTCCTGTCGCCTGCTGCTCCCCTCACAGTGTACTTCGGTCCTTCTTCCTGCTCTGCTCCTCGCTCTGGCTCTGGTGAATTCTCTCACCCTCCCGCGCTTCTGACTGTACCTAGTGCTTGTATAAATAAATAAAAATAAATTTTTATTTAAAAAGAGTTATTGGCTTTGTTTTGCAGCAATCTATCTGTGATTATACAATGGAGGTAAGCCTACATCTTCACCCTACCACCATCTTGCCTCTTTGCCCAATATTTAGCTCTATCTGATAGAAAGATAACATCTTCTATGACTTTGTGGTTAGATTCTGGAGAATTGTTCTCTCCTTGTGGTGTCATTCGAGATATCAAGATGTCATATTTTTTTGTCAATGCACTTTGCTGCTTTTCATTTCCTTTAAAAAAAAAAAAAAAAATATATATATATATATATATATATATATATATGTTGCAATAACTTTGTATTGAACTACTTTTACTTTTCCAGCAGGTGGGGCTGTGGTTTTATCTAAGACTAGTTTTTTGGTTTTTGTCACCTGCTGTGGGTTCTGAAACCTATTTTCTAGTGCTGGGGTGAGGAGGGGAAGCTGGTCTAGCCATTGGTGAGACTGTGCTGGGGCTGCAGGGGGAGGTGTCTGTGGTGCTGCTGAAATCTCTCCTGTCTGGAATTCCAGACCAGACTCTGCAGTGTCTGCATATGTGCCACAAATGCATTTCACAAGGTCACCACAAGTGCCAAAAGATGGGGGACTAGGTATGCAGTCCAGAATACAATCTGTTATTTCTACCATGGATCTGGCCCGAGTGGAGTCCCCAGCAACTCCACCAGTGATTCCCCACTGTCAATCACAGGCATATATGCCTTCACACTTTTTCACTCAGTCTATATCCCCTGGCTGAGCTGGCAGCAACTGTTGTAGCCCTGCCCTAGACTACAGCCTCCAGACATTTCTCTCCAGCCATCTCTTCAAGGGAGCATGACTGTCTTCTGTCTACTCTATCACATCTCTGTTGATCTCCAGTATCCAAGGAGTGTTATAATTTTTGCCCCAAGCCACAGTCTCTCTCAATATAAGGTGCCTCTGGTTAACTATTGGAAAATCCTCTCAGTATGGAAACAAGTTCCCTCCTCGGTTACCCTCTTGGTTTATTCCTTTTTAATTTGGAAACCTTTTATTTTTCTTGCCTAAATGATCATTCTGAAACTTTCTCTATAACTAAGAAAAGACAAAATCAAGTATCCTTGTGTTGCTCCTGATCTTTCAGGATAAGCTTTCACTGTTGAATATATTAGCTATGTTTTTTATATGTGACCCTATGATTAACAAGTCCTATTCTTAACTTACTGAGGTTTTATCATGAAGGGTGTTTTATTTTGTTCAAAGATTTTTCTGCATCAAGTGAGGTTTTTCTTCATTTTGCTAATACGTATTACATTGGTCAGCTTTTGTATGTTGAACTACTTTTATATTCTGGGAATAAATCCCACATTAATATGCTGATAAAGTTTTCTGGTGTTTAACTGAAGATGTTTGCATTAATATTCATTAGGAATACTGCTATGTGGGATTTTTCTTGTGGTGTCATCGGACATTAACATGAGAGTAATACCACCCTCGTAGAATGAGTTAGGAAGTGTTCAATCCTCAATTTACTGGAAAAGTTTATAAAATGTTACTGTTAACTTTTTTCATTGTTTATAGAATTTAACACTGAAGTCATGCAGTCCTAGGCTTTTCTTTGTTGGAAAGTTTTTCATTACTAATTTAACCCCCTTGCTAGTTACAGTTCTATTCTGACTTTTTTTCTTTGTGAGTGACTTTGCATAGTTTATGCATAACTTGGAATTTGTCTGCTTCATTTAGGCTACCTGGTTTGCTGATAGACTATTTCTTCATAGTATAGTAGTCTCATGCAGTGTTTTTTATTGCTTTAAAATTGGTAGCAATATCCCTATTTTCATTGGTTTAGTAATTTTTTTGCTCTTTTGTTCCTAGTCACACTCAACATCTGTCGATTTTAATCTTAATGAATCTGATTCCGAATGCCAGCCTCATTTTCCCTCAGCCAATAAAAGGAAAGAAAGTTTGAGGAGAAGGAAAGTAGTTTAATTTGTCGACAAACTAAGGCAGGCACCAGACTCATGTCTGAAAGACCAACATTCTGCTCTTTGGCAGAGGGCAGGGCTTTTTATATAAAGGAGTAAAAAAAATAAAAAGGAGATGGGCCAGGGTCTGCATGTCCTTTTGGTGTGGGCATCTGGAGAGCGGGCAAGATCTGCAAAGATCAGCCCCAGCTTTGCTTTGTTAACCCCCTGGTGTTTAATTTCCATGTTACCTTCTTAGGAATGTTCTTTCTTTTCTGCAGAATGGAGGAAGACAAGCTTGTTCAACAAACAAGCATGTTAAATGCAAGAGATAGGGCTGCTTCTCTGGTGGAGCAGGAAGAGAGAGACCTGTCCTGTTGCCACTGCATTTAAAATCAAATCTTGATTTTAAAAAAATCCTTGGTCTTATTGATTGTCCTCTATTGTTTTTCTTTCTATTTTGAGTCTCTCTTCTTTAGTATTCTGCTAGCTTCAGGTTTAGTTTGCCCTTATTTTTCTAGCTCTGTAAAGTGTAAAATTAGACTGATTTGCAATCTTCTGTTTCCTCTTGTCATTATTTTGCTGCATTCATTTGTTTTGTTACATTATGATTTTATAAGATTTATATTTATGCATGCAAAACTGAAGTGTAAGCCAGAGATGTGGGGGGTGAGAGGATTCACCAGAGACAGAGTGGGGAGCAGAACAAGCAGATCTACTGAAATACACTGCTGAGGGGAGCAGCAGGCAAGACAGGAGAGGTCAGTTGTGCCATGTGGGTTTCTCCTTGACGGGATTACACTCATGCTTCAGTGACTGGAGATAGCTTGATAGCTGAGACTTTAACCCCTGTGCCACCAGGGAGACTACTGTTTTGGTATGTTTTTTATTTCATTTGCCTATCAGTATTTTCTAATTCCCTATGATTTCCTCTTTAACCATTGGTTGTGTAGAAACTAGACTTTTTCAGTAAGTACATTATCAAAGGAATGATAACATTGTTAACAAGGAATTGAAGGAATTCTCTTCAATACTGAGTACTGAGAATGTTTATAGTAATGAATGAAAATTGAATGCTCATCCAAAACTATTCCTGGATATATTGAGATGATCATTTCTTTTATACTTATTATACTAATAGTGGTAATTGCATGATTAATTTTGAAAGGTTAAATTGAAGGTATCACCTTCAATTCCTGGGATAAAGCCGACTTGGCCATAATATATAATTCCTTTACATATGACTGGATATGATTTTTTTAATATTTATTTATTTATACAAGAACCGGGGTACAGGCCAGATGCGCGGGAGGGTGAGCAGATTCACCAGAGACAGAGTGGGGAACAGAACAGGCAGACTGACGAATGCACTGCTGAGGGGAGCAGCGGGTGAGACAGGAGAGGTCTGCCACGCCATGTGGGACCCTTGCTCGCCGGGATCGAACCGGCGCTGCAGAGGCTGTGGACAGCTTCACAGCGCTGCGCTCAACCGCCTGCGCCACCAGGGGAGGCCCTGGATGTGATTTAATGTTGAATTTTTTTTTTTTTTTGCACTTAAGGATGTTAGAATATAATTTTTTTATTTTAATGTCTTTGATTTTGTAATTGGGATAATGTTGGCCTCAATGAGTCTAGAATACTACTTTATTTCTGGTGGTACCTGTAGGATTGGTATTTCTTCATTAATTGATAACACTAGCTATTAAAACTGTCTAGGCTTGATGTATATAAAATGTCTTTAATAGAAAAATATTCAGTTATCTATTTAAGTGATTTTTTTGTTGTTGTTGGTTTCCTGTATTATTGGTATCTTCTTTTAATTACCTTCTTCCTTCTACATTTTTGGGGTATTATTTAATCTTCACGTACTCCTAACAGTCCAACCTTGTAGACTATTGTGGAGTTTCCTGTTGTAATCACAAAAATACATGTTTCCTTGGGCTGTTAATTTTTTACTTGAGAGTCTTTCAAATTTAAAAGGCATAGATTCCATTCTCTGCTTTATCTGAATTCTCCATTTTCTGTTCAATGTCGGCCTGCAAATTTCTTCCTATTCTTTTTATCTTAACTGTTTTTAAGAGGGTTTATTTTATATTCAGCATTTTGTGGTATTTGCCATAGGAAGGTTTGTCTAAAAAAGTTAGTGTATTATCACAACTTGCAGTCCCTCGCGGTTTTTTTGATCTCAAAGAGCCATTGTCTCAGAGGTTATCTTGCTTCTTTGCTTCCCCTTTTCTCCTATTCCATGAGAAATTTGATCACTGAGCTAGTTTCAGGACACTTAAGTTTACTCTTCTATGTCTAACATTTTTCATTTTATTCATTTTTTAGTTGTACTGAGACTGTAAGTATAGTGATTTTTTCCTTGATTTTTATCATAGCAACTCTTGAACATTTTTTAACAATGAAAAAATATTGCCTATACTCTTCAGCCTTAAGATAACAGCATTGAATATGTTAGTTCTTTTTCTGCCAATTGTTTTCTTACACAGATAGAAGGGCTCACCAAATTGCTACATTTATAAGAATCATCCTGTTCTACACATATGGTAATTACTAGCCGTGTATGACTACTATTTGAAATATAAATAGTCTTTTTTGAGGTATGTTATAAATGAAAGATCCATTCCAGATTTAGAGGAGTTACTATGAAAACAAGAATTTTTATTTTGATTACTTGTTTCAATGTATTTGGGCTACGTTGGGTTAAGTAAAATAAACTATTAAAATTAACTTCACCCATTTTAAACTTTTTTATTAAACATGGCTTCTAGCATATTTGAAATTACTTCTGTGATTCATATCTGTGTCTCTCCTAATATTTCTATTGGACAGAGCTAATATATATTGTTTTATATTATTTTTCCACTTAGCATTCTTTTTGGTATTTTTGCATGCCTTAAAGAATTCCTCAAGATTATCATTTTAATATTAATTCAATATTTTATCATGTAGGGATGCTATACTTCTTCTAAACCTTAGCATAAAGAAAACTTTTTGCAGTTTTGTGATGCATATTTTTTCCTGCAGTGGCAATTATATTCTACTCTAGTTACTCAGCAAACATCTAATAACTTTATGTTCCCTGTTCATTTTCTCCTTTCTTCTTAATTTTTTTCCATTTTCCTTCTTATATTCACTGTGTATTTCCTTCTCACATTTCCTTCTCAAATACTGTGTATTTCCTTCTCACATTTACTGTGTATTGTTGAAAGTCATGCTATGAGGTAGAATGTAATTGAAATGGTGCAAACACGGGGACTGGGGATGACCTAGTTGGTGAATCCTCACTTGCATGCCTAAGGATGCAGGACACACTGAGAGAAATAATGCAAGTATTTATTTGCATAGGGAATGAGAAAAGGCAAAGGGGGAAAGGGAAGAAGGGAAAGGGAAAGAGAAATTTATAGGCCTACCTGTGGCTGGATACAGTCTATCCTACCCCAGCTAGCATCTGCTGGGCAGAGACCAGAGTGCAAGCAGGAGCTGCATTTGGAGTAGAGACTGTCAGCTGAGCAGAAACAGGAGCCATGTCTATTTCTTTTTAAAGTCCCCATGACAGCTTCACTCCCCCTGCTTCATTCACAGCATCCCTTGCTCAAAAATTCAGGAGGTGAAGCAGAAGTGTCCACCTTTCCCATCTAATGGCCACAAGTTGTGATGGGCATCCGGCAGTGAGGCTCAACACAGCTTGGTGGTGGGAGGCTGGAGGGTTGGAATGAAGGGATGGGAGGGAGTCTGAGTCCCACAGCAGCATTATCTCCACCAAGGCCCAACCAGATGGGCACAGGGATCAGAGGTGTAAGAAGCCTAGAGCAGGATAGCTGCCCCAAGGGACAGCTGTTGCTATGCCCCATTAGACCGGCTCAAAGGTTTCTCTTCTCACTTAGTGACTAAGAGTAATAGCCTCTGGGGTGAGACTGCATGGGTGCAGATCTTATCTCTGTCATTAAGCAGCTGGATTACTTTAGGCGAGTCTCTTCTCAGATGTCTTATTTTTCAATTATAGCATAAAGATTATAGTTGTATTTACCTCATATATTATTGTATTAAATAGTATATAATTAATTTTATGAACCATCATGAGCAATAGATAGCATGTTTTAAGTACTATGTAAATATGTTATCAGTGTCAGTCACCTAATAACAGTCTAGCAGGGAAGACAGGCATTAGACAAGTTACTATAATTATCCTAAACATTATAATAGGACAGTGTCTGAGAACTGTACCAATAAATAAGATGTTTTCAGTGCCCTCAAGTAATTCACAGTCAGGGGAGAAAAGCATGAAAATAAATTGTCCTAATGCCATGAGCTAAATACTAATCGGAATGATCTTCAAAATGGTATACACAGAGGAAGAGTAGACTCCCTGCCTGGTAGCTTATAGATGCAGTAGTCTCTGAGGTGAGTCTGGAGAATGACTTGTTTTGTTTTGTTTTTTATACAACAACATTTGTTGTATAATATTTTATATAATTCTTACATCATTTTTCATTTTTGCACAATATATGCATTTTCATTTTGGTTATATTCCCCATCCAATTGCACCCCCGCATATTTTGACCCTAATCCTTCCTCTCCCCGTATCCCGTTCCCCCCCGTAGTGCGTCTCTGGTTTATAGTTGCTTGTTGATTTTGATTTTCACTTTGTATTAGTCTTTTCCCTGGTACCTTATTTAGGTTTTCTAAATTCCTGCTATGAATGAGACCATTTGGTATTTTTCTTTTTCTTTCTGACTTATTTCACTGAGGATGATCAGTGAGGATCACTTCTAGCTCCATCCATGTTGCTGCAAACTGCATGTGTTTATCTTTTTTGATTGCCGAGTAATATTCCATTGTGTGTATGTACCACATCTTCTTGATCCAGTCAACTATTTTTGGTCATTTAGGTTGTTTCCATAGCTTAGCTATTGTAAATAGTGCTGCTATAAACATAGGGAATTACTTTGGAATTACTGTTTCTGTGTTATTTGGGTAAATACCTAGGGGTAGAATTGTTGGATCATATGGAAGCTCTATCTTTAGTAGGTCAAGAAATCTCCACGCAGCTCTCCATAGTGGCTGGACCAGTTTGCACTCCCACCAACAGTGCAGGAGAGTTCCTTTTTCTCCACAACCTTGTCAACATTTGCTGTTGATAGTTTTTTTAATATGTGCCATTCTCACTGACGTAAGATGGTATCTCATGGTAGTTTTGATTTGCATTTCCCTGATTACAAGTGATGTTGAACATTTTTTCATATGCCTGTTGGCCATTTGCATTTCCTCTTTGGAGAAGTTTCTTTTTAGCTCTTCTGCCCATTTTTTGACTGGATTATTTTCTTTGACTGACCATTAATAACATCCATTGGCAAATGAAATGCCTTCCACTTTTCACCATTGTGTTAGCAGTTGATGTGGACTATCTGACTGCATTTTGGAAAGAAAGATGGCAAACTCCATCCGTGTTTTTGTGTGCTGGACTTGTAATGGTAGATACTTAATAAAACACAGCATTATCTTTCACAATAGAAGCGCAAACAGACTGCTAATTTAGTGGAGGGATTATTTTCTGCTATTACAGATAGCTGATTATCAAGTTAAATTACCAAATACATTAAGAATTAAACAAGCCACAATTTCATCAAAGGAAGTAGGTAAACTTGACCTTATGATACAAAAGAACCAAAGACTTCAGCTGTGAGCACAAGAGAGCTGATAGGAGTTTGAGAATAAATTTAACTTGGATAGAAAATGTCCTTGCTTCGAATGGGAAAGAACAATGTAATGAGTGAATTTGATAGAATTACTACTTACTCAGCTAAATTATCCAATCTAAGTATAATGTTAAGGTGATTTCGTGTTTCTCTTTTTCTTGTAGTGACAAGAACTATACTTAAACAACCTTTATTCAAGCCTTGGATCTGTTAAATTAACAGTCAATTTACTTGGCAAAAACAATTTGACTAAATGCTTGTCTTTGTACTGGAGAAAATATATCAGTGAATTGGAAGGCTTCCCTAGAGTAATTTACCCATCTTTGTCCTCTGTTTGCACCATGTCTATCTAATAAGTTAATTACTGGTAGCTGACTCTTCAGTAGAAAGAATACTTAATGATGAAATGTACAAAGATTTTGATTGAAAGCATGTGATACAGTATAGCTTTAATAGCATTTTGTCATTTAATTAATGCTGATGAGGATTTCATTTATTTTTTCTTCACCTTTTCATTACAAAGTCAAGATCTTTGTAAATCCAGATTAATGGCAATAGCAGTTAGCTACACCTGCTCATATATCTATATGTGTTAGTGTATTTTGACAGGTAGGATGTATTATATATCTCCCACTCTACACATTTCTCTTTTCTTTTCAATTTATAATTCCCTCAAAAAGGATGCAGTAAGGAATATACTTATTCTATAATATGTTTTGTGTTTTCATTTATTTTGTAGACTCATTTCCAATTTAGTTATACTGCCAACTTTGCCATGATTTATGGTTATAACTTCTTTGTGTTTGGATATATATTTCTATCTGCATGAAAATGCTCTGATTAATGTAGGCTGATATGTTTTACAACTAAAATCCTGTGTTCTTTGCAAGTATTGAATACACTAAAGACATTTTTAACACAAATGCTGCTTAGGACAGATACAAACTTCTCTTAATTGCTGCGTGATTAAATATAAGGTATGTGTATATACTTTGTGAAAATATATCACAAAGGGATCCTTTGTTGATTTGATGTCTTCTCTCAATCTCTGGTATCCAAGCGAAAAGGTTTAGTGGCTCAAAATGGAGTGATTTTTCTCAACAAGGAATATTTTTGGCAATATCTGGAAATAACTTATGGTCATTCTGCCTTTTGGAATCCAGCTGGTAGGGAGGCCAAGAATACTGGTTAATGTTCTGCCATGCACAGGGCAACCTGCACACTGACAAAAAGTTATTCGACCCAAACTGTCAGTTGTGCCATGCTTCCTCATGTAGCCTGAAGAATGTAAACTCCTTTCACATCCCCTATAGACACCCATATTTGTCTAGCTATTACCCTTCTTTTCAAAGCTACCCATGTGTCATCTCAGCTGCTACTTGATGGTGCATACCTCAATAACTTGATCTAAATTAGCAAGAGTCCTGAGAAATTGAGGAGAGTCAATTGGTCCTATCTATACCTTCACTGGACTACATACCCATATACACACACTCACACACTCACATTCATACACACTCATTCACTTTGCAAGTCCAGCATAGACCCTGCCTCTCTCACCTATATCCAGGTAGTCTGAAAGTTGCCATAATTATTCTGACTTGCTGACAGAAAGCCCCTGCCATGGTGGTTCATTGTGACTTTTTAATGAACCTAATGAGACAGTCAATGGGGAAGATGGAAAATTAAATGGCACCACTCTAAGTCCTTGCTTTCTGTCTAAGCTAGCTATGATTCTTGACAGGCTTAAGCTCTTGTGTGCCCTCACTCTGAACACCCTTTTTACTGTGGTTCCTGTGGAGATAGTGTATGTCCATTCCCTCTTGATCAGTTTGTTTTTTTCTGGGCTGCTATTCCCAGTAGCTTGCAAAGCAGGGGAAAAAAAATCAAACAATGAACTATGCAGATTCTGTGATTTTTGTGTCCTGAGACTGATTCTTCAGGCTGTGGCAGACATATCTTCCTTTCCATTCATGGAGCATGTGTGAGTACCTTTAACCTAGGGAACTGGTGAGGTTTTTGCCTCCTGGGCATTTAGAGAGAAAATTCTAGAGGAAAGGGAGAAATGTCATGTGGCTGTTTCTACTCACTCAGACACCTTAATTCCTGTTCCTGATGTCAATCACTCACCCAGTGATTACAGTATGTGAAGAATTCATGTGGAACTGCTAATAGAAGGGATAAAACAACTCCTACTCTCTGAATTCCTCTGGTAATTTGGGGAAGGTGAAATGATCTTACGCAAGAGTCAACTCAAGGCAGGATGGAATCCAGAACCCATTGGAATAACCCTCTGGATGGCAAAGTTCACAGGAGAGATAATGGTACATGACAACCTGCTCTCCACCCTCCACTCCCAGACTTACAACAGACATGAGTCGTGGCACTCAGATAAGGACTCAGAAATCTTTTCAACATAACCATGCAAATGGCTATAATCACTCCATGGGAGATAGCGTCCACTTTGAACCCTATTTGCCATTCTTAAACTGTGGAGGCTAAGAAGTTAGTGGTTTGGAAGGAATAGACTAATGGGTATATGGGATTTGATAGCAAGGAGGATACTTCAGCTTCATCAGCGACACTGTTAAAATCATAGGGCAAGAAAATATTTGGAAAAGATTTCAAAAGCATGTGAGCAGGAATCTGAGATATAATTAAAATAAGTGGAACAATCAGAGAAGGTGCTAGTTTGGGGGAAAATACAAGAATATAGCTTTAGAATTAAGTATCTTCACTTCCTCTTATTCCCTGGAATTCCCCCTCCATTTCATCTCACTTTTTTACCTTCTTTCCTTTTCTTCCTCCCATTTTTCTTACCCTTACTTTCTAACATCATTCACCCCAAACGCAAGACTATTTAAAATAGGGATATAAGAATAAAAACTGAGACAGTCCCTGTTTTCCTGAGATAGTTTTGTGAATTATTACCAATTCAGCTTCTGCAAATGTAGGGTTGTTTTGGTTAACTTGAGTAATTTCAAGTCTCAGTTCATTGATAATAACAATAGATGGTAACTATTTATAGCTAACTATTTATTTGGTGGTTTTATTCATGTGTTTAGATATACATGCATAACTTCATCTCTGAATAACTTCTGGAGGATATGTATTATTAATAGCCTCCTTTTTGCAAAAGAATCTTATGCAAAGTAATGCCACTTGTCCAAAATCACCCCAACTAGGAAATCATGGAATTTCCTGGCTCTAAAGCCCATGCTGTTAGTAATAATGCCAGTCATACCAGTAAAGAAAAGTAATTAAAATGAAGTCTTGGAAGAGGAATGTATTTAAGGAATAGTGATAAATTAAAATCTCCTGTGTACATATAGCACTCTATAAAAGAGTATGCGTGTTTTCCTCTTCCTGCCCTCCTCGGAGTTCTGAAGGGGAATATAAAGATAAATCTGCTGGATGAAAGAAACACTCAGGTGTTCCCATATGGATCAGTCTGGGAAAAACCTGACTGACAATTAGGAAATGAATAAACCTCTGGGGAAAAGCAGGCTTGTGAGCTACAGAGACTATTGTTTTTTGGGGGGTACATTATTGTTTCTGAAAGTCTTTTATCTTCCAAAGGCTTTGAAAAATATATTTGTGTCTTTTTGCATCATAGTCATGGTTCATTAACTACTGACAGAAGGAGACACATACATACACCCTCATGTCCCTCTCTACTAGAATGAATGTGCAGATAAAGTCTAGTCATTGCACACTTTCCCCAGCAATCATGTAGTTGTTAGTAGATATTACTTGTCAAGCTTTACTTAGTCACTGCTAATGTACCTGCCCTCACGGTTTGAATTACTCTGTGAGGCTGGCTGATGTCTTGAAGTCAGCTCCCCTTACTGTGAAGAGAGTTCACTCTGTCAACAGGACAGCTACATTACCAAGTGTAATCACACGTGTGCACACACACACACACATACACACACACACATACATACACACACACATACACACACGTCTACAAATACACACACATAATACACAAAAAGAAAATGTTCACGTTTTCCTGGAAGAGGAAGAATAACAGAAAAGGGAGACTTTAAATTAAATAATGCCAATTACCCTTTTGCTGTCAACTCACAGTCTAATTCAAGTGTACATAGTGAGAACAGTGGGTCAAGAATCCTTCCTTTGCAGTCCTGGGGAATACCATCATTCTTGTCCACTTCCAGCCAGAAGCCAGATTCCATTTGGAGACCATTCCCATTGCTTTAATTAGGGGGAAAAATTTAATGTTGTATATTCATAGTCTGTCACTCTTAATTTCTGTACAATCCATCACACTCTGAGCCTGTATGTGGCAGCTCTTTTTAATAAAGGATTTTACAGAGCACCTGCTGAGGCTAAAACATTTTATCATTTTTGCTAGCTCCAGGAGTTCCAGCATTATGTCATGTTTGACTCCAAAAAATATTATTATAAGGCCTGGAATTAGAAACCCAACAATAGAACTAGCTGATTTCAATTGCCCAGGAAGCAATCACATTTTGAGGAATAAAACTTGGTAAGTTTTCATTTGAATCAAAAACTCTAACAGGACCAGGGGTGCTTGTCTGAAATGAATAATTTCCACATTTCTGGATGCTATCAGTTAATGGCTCTCTCATCCATGAATTAATTATAATAGAAATACCCTAAGAATATTAAATTCTATCCCCCACACTTTCTTAGTGATAATGTTATGTTTCAATAACTCAGTTTAAAGGATAGAAGTGAGGAGCATTTAAGGACCAATTTTTTTTTTTTTTTTTTTGGTTGTCTTATGTGATGTGGACGTAGGACTGAGCCTAGCAGGGAGTAAATAATCCTTTTTTTTTTAAATAATAAATTTTATTTTTATATTCCCCATACAATTGCAACCCCCCCATTCTGACCCCAATCCCTCCCCTCCCACCCCTCCTCCCCCAAAAAATGTCTCTGGTTCATAGTTTTTTGTTGATTTTGATTTTCACTTTCTTATAGTTATTCATTTTCCTGGTCCATTATTTAAGTTTTCTAGATTCCTGCTATGAGTGAGACCATCCGGTATTTTTCTTTTTCTTTTTGGCTTATTTCGCTGAGCATGATCCCTTCCAGCGCCATCCATGTTGCTACAAATTGCATGTGTTTATCTTTTTTGAATGCTGAGTAATATTCCATGGTATATATGTACCACATCTTCTTGATCCAGTCATCTATTTTTGGGCATTTGGGCTGTTTCCAAAGCTTAGCTATTGTAAACAGTGCTGCTATAAACACAGGGGTGCAGGTGCTCTTTGGAATTGATGTTTCTGTGTCCTTTGGGTAAATACCTAGGAGTGGAATTCACATCTCCCTAACTGCAGCACCTGGGAAGATGAACAAGGGCTTGCTATGTGTCAGCACTGTGTACTGTGACTGGCCCATTGAAGATTATTACTGGGATCACTTTTAAGGAAAAACTTTTTCCTATTAATAGGCTTTAAGTAGTATATTTAAACCCCATCTCCACTTTTTAAAAGCTGAGTAACCTCCCCTTTAGTATCCCAGTCCATTCTATAAGTTTTAGGTGTTTTCTACTTATTCCAGTGATCTCTTTTAGATTCATCTTGAGATTCATTCCAGGTTGTTTTTAAATGTCATTCTGATCATTTTTCCACTTTGGTGTTCAATTCTGAATCTCACAAACACTGAAAGAATTCCCTGTCTCCAGCCTGTCCCCAGTACATTATGAGAGCAATTTGTCGCTTACAAGCTCTTAAAGTAACTTTCCTGGGGGACTATCTTGACTCAGAGGGGGTACCTCTCACCACACACCTTGGGAAGTAGAGATGAGAGCTTTCCTTCTCATACATCTCTTACTTTTTTAAAGATTTATTTATGCATACAAGAGTTGGGGTATAGGCCAGAGATGCAGGGGGTGAGAGGATTCACCAGAGACAGAGTGGAGAGCAGAACAGGCAGATCTACTGAAATACACTGCTGAGGGGAACAGCTGACAAGACAGAGGTCTACCACGCCATGTGTCACCTCCATGGTTGGGGATTGAACTCATGCTGTAGTGGCTGCAGGCAGCTTCACAGTGCTTTGTCTTAACCCCTTGTGCTTTTAGGGAGGCCCCTCATGCATCTCTTATTAATGGGGTGGCAGGGCTGAGTCATGTCAGAGGGGCTAGTTGTTCTTCACTGGTGCCGTAAAATAAGTGCACAGGGAGATAGTTGTTCCTTCTTACTATATATTAATACTTCCAAACTCTTCTTTAGTTGTGGGCCTTAGGAAAAAATCTGAGACAAGGACAGCATCTTGGGTACCAAGCATCACCTGGGTTCTTATATTCACCTCAGCAAATTAATAACATTCTAAATAAGCTTGGTTCCCCATTGAAAGATGTAGTAGTTTGGAAAGGCAACATGCCTTAGGGGTTAAATGAACAAAGTGGTGTCAAGTTGTAGGCTCCACAAATTATAACTGCCGAGTAGACCTAGTAGTCAGCTGTGGGTCTACCATTGATGTCTCATTCTCTATGTACTTATTCATAACCTTACATTCTTAAATTCTAAGTCTCTTCCTTAGGTAAACCTTCCTCCCATAAACCTTATTTCTCCCAGAGATCCTATTATTCTCTCAGATCCAAGCCTTTACTGTTACTCAGCTCCTTGATAACTCTTCTTCCCCTTCTTCAAATTCCCCAGGTAAAATTTAGACATCCACTTATTAAGCAAATATGTGTATAATAACTATATGTATCAGTCAGGATAAAATGCATTTTGCTGCATTAACAAATACAACTGAAATAGCAGAGGCAGTTAGCAACACAGTTTCTTTCATATTCATGTATGCCATTTAGCTGGTGACCCTATTTCATGTTTTCCTCACTCAAAAATTGAAAATCTCTAGCATATATAATATCTGTCGGATAGATCTTCTGCGATAAAGGAAATGGTCTGTATCACCACTGCCTGAAGTGTTGTCCAGTAATCACAGGTGACATTTGGCTAATGTGATTAAGGAACTGGATTTTTTCCTTAATTTTCATTCATTTAAATTCCAAAAGCCATATTTGGTCTGTGGCTACTGCACTATAGCTCATAGGTCCAGAATATCATGCTGCTACAAGACAGTGAAATGTGGACACTTAAATCCTGCTCCTTTAAAGTTTCTATCCAGAAGTAATAATTGCCATATTCACACTTACTGTGCCAAAGTCAGTGCCAGGTCCACATCTAGCTTCCAGGCAACAGACACGATGTCCCATTTTGTTTTTGTAGGAGGTAAAACAAAAGTGTCAATGGTTGCACTAATAAATTTTATACCACCACTGTTCAGCTTTCTGCATATCCATCAAGAAATAAAAAGGAAGTAGACATAGGCCTTGCCCTTATGGAGTTTGTGTTATAATGGGGAAGAGAGAATGAGATAACCATTAGAAATACCCTCCTTAAGCAAGCTTTAAATGTGGTTAAGACTAGGCTCTTAAATAGACTGACTTTGATTCAAATCCTGGTTCTGCCTTAAGTACATTGCTACCATTTCTCTTCTTGTATCACCTTACTTGTAAAATAAGAGAGATTACTTTGAATGACATAATATTGCATTTATAAAAACATTCCATCATAATCCCAACAATAAGCTGTAATTATGATTCATTCAGACTATATTAGTCTGTGTCGTTGGCTAAAGAATTCCTGTAAATAATACACTGTTTTTTTCTTGATGCAAAAAAAATAAAACACAAATATATTACGTATTTTGGGGCCAATAACTGGCTCATAAATAAAGGCTTGTAATTTTGACAGGGACATAGGAAACACTTCTATGAAAAAAGTGACCTGAATGACTATTCACTGGTGGAAGAGATGAGAAAAAGTATTTCAGACAAGGAGAAGAGAAAGCATGAAGGTTGTGGGCTTAGAAAGTACTTGATGGAGGGCCTCCCCTGGTGGTGCAGCACTTGAGCGCTGGGTTGCGAAGCTGCCCGCAGCCTCTGCAGCACCAGTTCAATCCCCGGCCACTGGCTAGGGTCCCAAGTGGTGCGACAGACCTCTCCTGTCTCGCCCGCTGCTCCCCTCAGCAGTGTATTTTGTCGGTCTGCCTGTTCTGTTCCCCGCTCTGGTGAATTCTCTCACCCTCCCGCGCTTCTGACTGTACCCAGTGCTTGTATAAATAAATAAATAAATCTTTAAAAAAAAAAAAAAAAAAAAAAAAAGAAGAAAGTGCTTGATGGAGTCTAATAAGTAAAGGAAAGCGTGGGGGCTTGGAGGATAGGGCCAGGAAGGAGACTGCCACAGTGCAGGAAGTCAGAATGAAATCTGATCACACTCAGCATTGTAAGCTGTAGTGGAAGTTCAGCTTGGACTCTGGCCAAAGGGACACCCTGAACAAGTTTTATGCAGGGAGAGACATCTTCCTGAAGGAACTTTGAAGGATCTTTCTGCTGCTTCTTAGACAGTGGCTTTGAAGTGAGACAAGAGAGAAGTGGGAAAGGAAGGCCTTTGTAATTATTAATTTCATGTGCAAAAACATTATTTCTTGGAGTACATATGACAAGTATCCAGGACATATTAGAACCTGAATTGGAAGGTAGACTGAATAAATCACCTCACCTACATGGGTATGAGACATTCAATCCATTGATTACCTAAATAAAAAGGTGCAGAAAGGGAAGATTTGATTTCTGTTGGAGCTGAGACATCCTTTTTGTGCTCTGGGACCTCAGTTTTCATGGTTCCTTGGCCTTTACGCATGGACTACACTGATTTCGCTGGTTCTTAAGCTTGTAGACTGTAGATTGTTGTACTTTTCTGCAGAGCACTAATACAATCTTCCTCCAGGAAGACATATTTATTAACTGCATTTTAAAAAAGACAAACTAAGTGACTTTACATAACACTTATGATTCACGGTTTTAGTAAATCAAGAATCCCAATGTACTTGAGATGGATCCTATGCAGAAGGTCAGTCCAGATGTTATCTCTTCCAAGCTCATGTGGTTATTGCCAGAATTCAGTTCCTTTGGTTGTAAGACAGAGGTCCTTGCTTTCTTCATAGATGTCAACTGGGCATCATTTTTGTGTGTGCAGTTCCTTGCTATGTGACCCTCTCACAACATGCCAGCTTGCTTCTTCAAAGCTAGCAGGAAAATCATCTTTTTAGAATAGGCCACTTTTCTCTTTTAGGGTTTTCACCTGATTAAGTCAGACCCACCCCGGATAGCTCATTTTTGATGAGCTCAAAACCAGTTGAATGGAAGCCTTAAGAACATCTGCTGAATCCCTTGGATGTTGATATGCAGTTAAATCATTGGTGTGATATCCCATCGTATTCATGTATCCTGCTCACAGGCAAGGAGATTACACAAGGCATGTGTAACAGGGAGTGTGAATTAGCCTTCTTATAATTTTGCTAAGCAAAAATTTTTGATTTTCCAAATTCGAGTAGCATGTGGTCTCCCAGAACTTCCCACAGCAGTTGTTGTCTAAACTGGAGAGGGTGGAAAGAAGTTGTCAGCTATTGATTCTCCAAAATCAGTTCATTCATGTGAGTATTAAGAAGCCACAGTATGTCATTTTTTGATGATTTAAATGGGTCTTCAATTCCTTTCTGAAAACCTCATGTAGTCTTCCCAGACTCAGAAGAGACTGGTCAGTAAACTATCATGACATTGCTGTTGTTTGGCAGAAAATATAACTGCCAGAATACCAGAATAGTCATGTTTGTAAAGGAATCTACTTTAAAGTAGCCAAAAATGAGTTTTGTAGTAAGAGAGAGAAGGTCCAAGTCCTGTAACTGCTCATACCTCTGGTTCTTCATCTTTAAAACAGAGATCAGGGCCTCCCCAGCGGCGCAGCGGTTGAGTGCTGGGTTGCGAAGCTGCCCGCAGCCTCTACAGCGCCAGTTCAATCCCCAGCTGCTCCCCAGCCACCAGAGGAGGGTCCCACATGGCGCACAGATGTCTCCTGCCGCCCGCTGCTCCCCTCAGCAGTGTACTTTGGTCCTTCTGCCTGCTCTGCTCCCCGCTCTGGCTCTGGTGAATTCTCTCACCCTCCCACACTTCTGACTGTACCCAGTGCATGTATAAATAAATAAATAAATATAAATCTTTAAAAAAAAACAGATCATTTTAATCACTATATAGCATTATTTATAAGGAATAAATGAGATAATATACGTCAAACTCTTTAACACAAGACGTGGCAACCAGTATGCTTGCAACAATCTGTAGCTCCTGTTATCCACCATATCCTCCCCACCAGACACTGCCAAAGTCAGATAAATACTTGTTGCTATTACACATTAAGGGCAGCTTGGGAAGCCTTCCAGGTTTTGTCTCAGGAGGGGCTCAAAGCTGAGGAGAACAAGCTCACCGGCGGGTCCCTAAGCCACTCCAAGCCATCAATGGCAAGTCTGTTAAAAAAAGAAAACCTCCCCCTTCCTTCCCCTCATTGAGGAAGACTGTGGCAGCAATTCAGGGCTCTTAGAAGAAATGTGCCCCTGGATAATCATATAGTGATAAGTACCTTGTATCCAAGTCTCTTGTTTCCTCCCAGGGTAAAGATACTCTGGTAGCTCTAACATGTCTTGAAGAACAGAACTTTCCTGAGCAATCTATCATCCTATTACTTTATAACTGGGATTTGATTATTTATTCATTAGGACTCTGCTAAAGACTGCTTCATACTGCTGAGCAGCAAGTAATCAATTAGTGCTCAATTTTCCTGTTGTCACACCTGCATGTTGAAATGGCCAGTTTTTCTCTGCTCTGCACCTCTGAAATCTCAGAAGTATTCATGGAATCTTGAACATTCAATACTTGCCAGATTTTTTCTAATAGTTTCATGCATTCTCAGTTAAATATGATACATCTTATGATGCTCTTTTGTAATTGATTTGTAAGGATTTGCTTTGAACAAGATGGCACTCATTCAAATATACATACGGATGTTTTGGTTTAGAATGAGAATATTGTCTCGGATTTGTGATAGTTCAAATGTCAATATTCAAGTTCTGGTAACAGACATAGCTGAATCCATTTTCATGTTTCACAACTGCAGACATTAAAGATGGAATAATTGTTTCTTACAAATATACTCATCATGAATTGATAGGTTAGAATCTCTGTAATATGAATAAAATTCATAAAATGAAATTACTTGATGGAATAATACAATGGAAATAGCCTGAGTACCGAGAATAATATTATTCTAATAGCAAAACCCTGTAATGAATTATCTTGCCATGAAATAATTATCTATACCAGGGGTTTGATAAAAAAAATGTTCACTGCCAATTTTCATGAACTTTTGTTGGAACATAGTTACAAACCTGTGCTCTCATGTTGGCCGTGGCTGTTTTCTCACCAGAACTGACAGATCCATATGGCCTGCAGAATTCCAAATACATGAAGCAAAGTCTGACAAAACTGAAAAAAGAAATAGACTGTTCAACAATAAGAACAGGAGACTTCTTGCAAAACAAGTAAACAGAAGGTAAACTAGGAAATAGAAGATTGGCACAATACTATGAACAAACTAAGCTAATGCATATCTATACAACAGTCCATCTAACAACAGCAGACTAAACATTTTTCTCAAGTGCACAGGAAAACTCCTGTATGTTAGGCTGTAAAATAAGTCTTAACAATTTTAAAAGAATTGAAATCTTAGCATGTTTTATGACCACAATGGAATGAAATTAGCACAAACAGAAGGAAATTTGGGGATTTGCAAATATGTGGATATTAAACACCATGCTCCTAAGTAACCAAGAGGTCAAAAAACAAATCATAAGGGAAATAAGAAAATACTCAAATTAATGAAAATTAAAATGCTATAAAGCAATAGCTATGGGATGAAGCAAACAGTGATTTAAGGGAAATCTATGACTATAAATACCTATACATTAAAAACTTAATAACCTAACCTTCGATATTATGATACTGGGAAAAGAACAAGCTAACCCAACGCAAAAAGAAGGTATGATAATAAAGAACAGAGCCAAAATAAATGAAAGTGTAGGGAAAAAGTAAATCAACAACAATAACAACACACACAAAACAGAATAAATCAACAATTTATTCTTCAAAAACAATCAAATCTGGGCCTCCCCGGTGGTGCAGCGGTTGAGCGCTGGGTTGCGAAGCTGCCCGCTGCCTCTGCGGCGCCAGTTCGATCCCCGCGGCCTCTGCAACGCCAGTTCGATCCCCGTGGCCTCTGCAGTGCAGTTCGATCCCCGGCTGCTCCCCGGCCACCAGAAGAGGGTCCCGCATGGCGCGCAGACCTCTCCTGCCGCCCGCTGCTCCCCTCAGCAGTGTACTTCGGTCCTTCTGCCTGCTCTGCTCCCCGGTCTGGCTCTGGTGAATTCTCTCACCCTCCCGTGCTTCTGACTGTACCCAGTGCATGTATAAACAAAACAAACAAACAAATAAATAAATAAAACATGCCTCTATTTAAAAAAAAAATCAAATCTTTTGCTAAACTGACCAAGAAAAAGTAGAACTTTATGAACTTTACTCTGAACTTTATGAAAAAAAATTGTTATAATAAAATATTGTAAACAATTACATGCCAAATAGTATGTAACCTACATGAACTAGAAAAATTTCTAGAAATTTACTGAATCTACTCAAAAATAAATAAAAAATAGATTGCTAGCAAATAAAGAATTTGAAATTGTGTTAATAAAAAAGTTTCATAGTACAAAGCCAAAGAGCAGATGACTTCATAAGTTCTATCAAGTGTTTAAAGAATAATTAACACTAAAACTTCTCAAATTCTGCCAAAACATAGAAAAGGAGGTAACACTTCCAAACTCATTTTATTAGCTATGAATTACCATGATGTCAAAACTAGATAAAGACATAATGGGAAATTAAGCTATGTCTGGTGAGGATAAGGTAAATAATAGCAGTTACTGGGTTACTGGTTGTTGCAAGCATATTGGGTACCAGATCTTGTGTTAAAGGGTTTTACATATGTTATTCAGGCTATTTTAATTACTATGTATTTATAATATAGTTGGAAGTCTAGAAATGTGATACCTCCATTCTATTTTTTTTTTTTTTTTGGTCATGATTGCTTTGGCTATCTAGGGTCTTTTGTGATTCCATATGAATTTTAGTATTGTTTGGTTCCAGTTCTTAGAAGAATGTCATTTATGTTTTTATTGGGATTGCATTCAATCTATGGGATGGCTATTTTGGTAATGTTCATCTTCCAATCCATGAGCAGGGAATATTTTTCCATTTCCTTGTGTCTTCTATTTCTTTTAGCAATGTCTTTTCATTTTCTTTGTATAGATCGTTTAGCTCCTAGGTATTTAATTTTGGGGGGTGTGATTGTAAATGGGATTGCTTTCTTAATTTCTTCTATTGTTTTTATATTGAAAGGCAAATGATTTTTGCGAATTTTATAACATGCCATTTTGCTAAACTGATTGTTTCAATAGGTTTTTCCATAGTCTTAAGGGTTCCCTATTGGTATTGTCATGTCACCTGCAAATAATGATAGCTTTACTTCTTTCCCAATTTGGATTCCTTTTTTTTTTTCTTTTTTCTAATAGCTCTAGCTTGGATTTAGTACTATGTCGAGTAATAGTGATGAGAATGGACATCCTTGTCTTGTACCAGATCTTACAGGAAAAGCTTACACTTTTTCCACCATTGAGAATATTAGCTGTGGGTTTGTTTAATATGCATCCTATTATATTGTTCATTCCATTCCCAGTTTTTCAAGGATTTTCATTATTAATAGGTATTGCATCTTATCAAATTCTTTCTCAGCATCTGTTGATATAAGCATATGGTTTTTATATTTCTTGTTGATGTGATGAATTATGTTGATTGATTTTCAGATGTTGAACTACCTTTTGATCCCTGGTATAAATACCACCTGACCATGGTGTGTGATCCTTATAATACATTGTTACTCAGTTTGTAAAGATTTTATTGGGGATTTTTGTATCTGTGTTTATTAGGGAAATTGATCTGTACTTTTGTGTGTTTTTGTTTGGTTGTGATATTTGAGTAATGGGCCTCGTAGAACGTGGTTTAAAGATTTATTTATTGATTTTATGCAAGAACTGGGGTACAGGTCAGAAGCGCGGGAGGGTGAGAGAATTCACCAGAGCCAGAGCAGGGAGTAGAACAGGCAGAAGGACTGAAGTACACTGCTGAGGGCAGCAGCAGACAAGGCAGGAGAGGTCTGCTGCACCATGCACTCAACCACTGCACCACCGGGCAGGCCCCCAAATAACGTGTTCCTTATTTTCCAATTTTTTTGTAAGAGTTTGAGCAGTAAGGTACATTCGCCTTGGAAGGCTTGGTAGAAATCTCTTGTGAAACTGTCTAGTTCTGAGTTTTTGTTTTTTGATGGTTTTGATTACTGTTTCAAATTCCCTATTTGTGATTGGTTTGTTCAGGATTTCTGTTTCTTCCCTTTTCAATCGCAGATGATTGTATAATTCTAACAATTTACCCATCTCTTCTAGGTTACTGAATTTGAGAATTTATTTATTGCATAAATATTCAGTCTCTAATTCTCTGAATTTCTGCAGCATCTGTTGTGATTTCATTTTTGATCCTAGTTGAGAATTCTTATTTTCTTGGTGAGCCTTGCTAAAGTTTTGTCTATTTTATTTTTTTCAAAGCACCAACTTTTGGTTTTATTAATCTTTTGGGCTTTATTTCTATTTCATTTACTTCTGCTTTGATTTCTATTATTTCTGGTCTATTTCTACTGGCTTTTGTATTTGTTCTTTTTCTAATTCTTTGAGGCAAGAGAAAAGGTCATTTATTTGAGCTCTTTTTTTTTCTATTGATGTAGGCCTCTATTGCTATATATTTCCCTCTTAGTAGTGCTTTTGCTACATTCCATAAGTTCTTAAAAGATGTGTCCTTGTTATCATTTGTATTGAGGCATTTTTTTAAAAATAAATTTTATTTTTATATCTCCCATACAATTGCAACCCCTTATTTTGACCCCAATCCCTCCCCTCCCCAAAACCCAACCCCCATAGTGTCTCTGGTTCATAGTTGTTTGTTGATTTTGATTTTCACTTTCTTATAGTTATTCATTTTCCTGGTCCCTTATATAAGTTTTCTAGATTCCTGCTATGAGTGAGACCATCCAGTATTTTTCTTTTTCTTTCTGGCTTATTTCGCTGAGCATGATCCCTTCCAGCGCCATCCATGTTGCTGCAAATTGCATGTGTTTATCTTTTTTGAATGCTGAGTAATATTCCATGGTGTATATGTACCATATCTTCTTGATCCAGTCATCTATTTTTGGACATTTGGGTTGTTTCCAACGCTTATCTATTGTAAACAGTGCTGCTATAAACATAGGGGTGCAGGTGCTCTTTGGAATTGATGATTTTGTGTCCTTTGGGAAAATACCTAGGAGTGGAATTGCTGGATCATATGGAAGCTCTATGTTTAGTAGGTCCAGAAATCTCCACACAGCTCTCCATAGTGGTTGGACCAGTTTGTACTCCCACCAACAGTGCAGAAGAGTTCCTTTTCTCCACATCCTCGCCAGCATTTGTTGTTCCTAGTTTTTTTTTTAATATGTGCCATTCTCACTGGTGTGAGATGGTATCTCATGGTAGTTTTGATTTGCATTTCCCTGATTGCAAATGATGTTGAACATTTTTTCATATGCCTGTTGGTCATTTGCATTTCCTCTTCGGAGAAGTTTCTTTTTAGCTCTTCTGCCCATTTTTTGACAGGATTATTTTCTTTGTTGTTGTTGAGTCTCATCAGCTCTTTGCAGATTTTTGTGATCAGTCCTTTATCATTAGTGTTGTGTGCAAAAATGTTCTCCCAGTTGGTGGGGTTTCTCTTTGTTTTTGTTATTGTCTCTTTTGCTGTGCAGAAGCTCTTTAATTTGATGTAGTCCCAGCTGTTTATCTTTGCCTTCACTATCACTGCTTTGGGTGATGTGTCTGTAAAGATGTCTTTGATATGCATATCATGTAGTGTTTCGACTATATTTCCTTCTATGTATTTTATGGTTTCAGGTCTTATGTCTAGTTCTTTAATCCATTTTGAGTTGATTTTTGTGTATGGTGTGAGGTAGTGGTCAAGCTTCATTCTTTTGCATGTAGCGACCCAGTTTTCCCAGCATCATTTATTAAACAAACTTTCTTTGCTCCAATGCATAGTCTTTGCTCCTTTGTCAAAGATTAGTTGACCATAAATCTTTGGGTTTATTTCTGGATTTTCTATTTGATTCCATTGGTCTGTGTGTCTGTTCTTGTTCCAATACCATGCAGTTTTGATTATTATGGCTTTGTAGTATAGTTTGAAGTCTGGGAGTGTGATGCCTCCATTCCCTTCTTTTTTTTTTCAGGAGAGCTTTGGCTATTCGGGGGTTTTTGGTGATTCCATATGAATTTCATCAATAATTGTTCTATTTCTTTGAAGAATGACATTGAAATTTTGATTGGAATAGCATTCAATCTGTATATTGCTTTTGGTAGGATGGCCATTTTAATAATGTTTATTCTTCCAATCCATGAGCAGGGGATGTCTTTCCATTTCTTTGTGTCTTCTTCTATTTCTTTTAACAGTGTTTTATAGTTTTCTTTGTATAGGTCCTTTACCTCTTTTGTTAGATTTATTCCCAAATATTTGATATTTTTTGTTTCAATAATAAAAGAGATTTTTTTTTGATTTCTTCTTCTTCAGATTTATTGTTTGTGTATAGGAAGGCTACTGACTTTTGCGCGTTGATTTTGTATCCTGCCACTTTACTGAACTGATTGATGAGTTGAATTAGTTTTTCTGCGGAGTTTTTGGGATTCTCTATGTATATTATCATATCATCTGCAAATAGTGATAGTTTGACTTCTTCTTTTCCTATTTGGATTCCTTGTATGTCTTTCTCTTGTCTTATTGCTCTGGCTAGGACTTCCAGTATTATATTGAAAAGCAGTGGTGAGAGTGGACATCCTTGTCTTGTTCCAGATCTTAATGGGAATGCTTTCAGCTTTTCGTCATTGAGCATGATGCTGGCTGTTGGCTTGTCATATATGACCTTTATGATGTTGAGGTACGTTCCTTGTATCCCAATAATTTCAAGGGCTTTTATCATGAATGGGTGTTGCACATTGTCAAAAGCTTTCTCAGCATCTACTGATATTATCATATGGTTTTTATATTTCTTTTTGTTGATGTGTTGGATAACATTGATTCATTTTCAGATGTTAAACCATCCTTGTGTCCCTGGCATGAATCCTACTTGGTCATGGTGAATTATCTTATGGATACATTGTTGGATTCTGGTAGCTAAAATTTTATTGAGGATTTTTGCATCAGTGTTCATTAGAGAGATTGGCCTGTAGTTTTCCTTTATTGTGTTGTCCTTGTTCGGTTTTGGTATTAGTGTAATGTTGGCTTTATAGAACGTGTTTGGTATTGTCCCTTCCTTCTCAAATTTTTGGAAGAGTTTGTGAAGGACAGGCATTAATTCGTCTCTGAATGTTTGGTAGAATTCATTTGTAAATCCATCAGGTCCTGGGCTTTTCTTTTTGGGGAGGTTTTTGATTACCATTTCAGTTCCGCTGCTTGTAATTGGTCTGTTTAGGTGTTCTATTTCTTCTTTATCTAGCTTTGGGTGATTGTAGAGTTGTAGGAATTTGCCCATCTCCTCTAGATTGTTGAACTTGTTTCCATATAACTGTTCATAGTAGTTACTGATTATTCTTTTGATTTCTGCTGTGTCCGTTGTGATTTCTCCTCTTTCATTGATGATCCTGTTTATTTGTGCTTTCTCCCTTTTTTCCTTTGTGAGCCTGGCTAGGGGTTTGTCTATTTTGTTGATTTTTTTCAAAGAACCAGCTCTTGGTTTCATTAATCTTTTGGATTGTTTTTTTAGTTTCAATTTCATTTATTTCTGCTTTGGTTTTTATCATTTCTTTTCTTCTACTGGTTTTGGGGTTTTTTTGTTGTTCTTTTTCTAGATCTTTGAGCTTCGAGATTAGGTTGTTTCTTTGAGTTCTTTCTTGTTTCTTGATGTGAGCTTCTATTGCTATATATTTTCCTCTTATTACTGCTTTTGCTGCATCCCATACATTTAGGATATTGGTGTCCTCATTGTCATTCAATTCAAAGAATTTTTTAATTTCCTCTTTGATCTCCTCATTAGTCCAATGGTCTTCCAGTAGTGTGGGTTTTAGTCTCCATGAGGTAGGAAATTTCCTTGACTTCTTTTTATGGTTTATATCTAGCTTGATGCCTTCATGGTCAGAAAAGATGGTTGGTATGATTTCAATCTTGGTGTATCTGTTGATGTTTGTCTTGTGCCCCAGTATGTGATCGATCCTGGAGAATGATCCGTGTGCGCTTGAGAAAAATGTGTACTCCGTTTTTTGGGGGTTTAGTGTTCTATAGATGTCTGTTAAGCCCAAATGCTCTAGGTCCTTATTTAAAGCTTTAGTTTCTTTACTTATTTTTTGTCTTGTTGATCTATCCATTGTTGATAGTGGTGTGTTGAAGTCTCCCACGACGTATGTGTTTTCTCTGATGTCGGTTTTCAGAGAGGACAACAGTTGTCTGATATATTTTGGTGCTCCTTTGTTTGGTGAGTATATGTTAATGAGTGTTATTTCTTCTTGAAGTATTGTCCCCTTGATCATAATGTAGTGACCATTGGGGTCTCTTTTTATTTTTTTGAGTTTGAAGTCTGTTTTATCTGATATAAGTATAGCTGTTCCTGCTTTCTTTTTTGGTCCATTTGCTTGTAGGATTGTTTTCCATCCTTTAACTTTGAGTCTATTTTTATCTTTTGTAGCTAAATGTGTTTCCTGGAGACAGCAAAAGGTTGGGTTTTGTTTCTTAATCCAGCCTGTGACTCGGTGTCTATTTATTGAAGAGTTTAGTCCATTTACATTTAGAGTTAATATTGATATGTTAACATCTGTATTTGCCATTGTGTTTGTCTTTCCTTTGATTTTATTTATTCTTTTAATAACTTTTTTTTTTTTTTTTTACTTTTGGCTTTCTTTTGTTGTTATTCGTCCCTCTGAGGTTCTGGCTTTAGGACTCCTTGTAGTATTTTTTGGAGTGGGGGTTTAGTCGTAATGAAATTCCAGAGTTTCTGTTTGTCTGGGAAGGTCCTTATCCTTTCTTCATAGAGGAAGGAGAGCTTTGCGGGATAGAGTATTCTTGGTTGGCATCTGTTTTCTTGGAGTCTGTTGACTATGTCCCTCCACTCTCTCCTTGCCCGTAGTGTTTCTTCGGAGAAGTCTGATGTCAGCCTGATTGGTTTTCCTTTGAATGTTATCTGTTTCTTCCCTCTTGTCAGCTTCGTTATTTTTCCTTGTCCTGGATTCTTGGGAGCTTTACTATTATGTGTCTTGCTGTATTTTTCCTTTTGTCGTGCAAGTTTGGTGTTCTTCTTGCTTCTTGTATATCAATTTTCAGCATTTTCTTCACATTTGGAAATTCTCTTCAATTATCTCCTTGAATATTTTCTCTGTTCCTACATTTCTCTCCTCTCCTTCTGGTATTCCTAGAACTCTTATATTTCCTTTCCTCATGGAGTCAGATAGTTCCCGAAGTCTTTCTTCTGTCTTTTTCCTTTGTACTTCTCTTTCCTTTTCTGTTTTGGTTCTTTTTATTTCTGTGTCTTCAAGAGTACTTATTTGTTCTTCCATTTCATCTATTCTGCTTTCATTGCTTTTCCCAGAGTTCTTTAGTGCCTCCATTAATTCTTTGATCTCCTGCATTTCTTTTACTTCCCTCTTTAGGGACTCAATTTCATTCTTCTGATCGTTGATTATTTTTCCCTTATCATTGTTTTCCCTTATGACTTCTGTCAGTTTTTTAATCATGGCAATTTTAAATTCTCTTTCTGATAAGCTCAGAAGATCTTCCAAGTTACTGTCGTTGCAATCTGGGGGACGGTTTGCTTTTTGTGGTGTGCTTTTTTCCCGAGGAGTTGTTAGATTGGGTGTGGTTCTTCTACTCCCTACTGTCTGTTTTCTAATTTGCCGTATGCATTGGGATACTGTGTTGCTGGGACTGGCCGGCCCCCAGCTCCCCTCTGGCTCCTCCAGGAGCCATCTGTTGGTTTCAAGCAGTCTTCACTGAAGAAATGTCCCTATTCTAAAATGCCGATGCAGGGACATGCTCCCCAGCATGCCTGGTCTGCCCTGGCAGTGGGTTCCTGCTCCCCCTCTGGGCTCGGACTGCAGGCCAGAAGGGGCCTGGCGTGGGCTAACTTCCCAGCTCACCTCTGGCTCCTCTGGGAGACTTCTGCTGGTTTCAGGCAGTCTTTACTGAAGAAATGTCCCTGTTCTAAAGTGGCCATGCGGGATGCGCTCCCTGCGTGCCTGGTCTGCCCCAGTGGTGGGTTCCCACTCCCCCTCTGGGCTCTGACTGCAGGCCAGAAGGGGCCCCGCAGGCATGGGGACCTGGGCAGCCATGATCCATGTATCCTTTTCAAGTGTGCTGCTTCTCTGCACAAGCTCACCGGCTGGCCTGGGGCTGTGTGTAGGTCTCTGGGAGTCTTTATTTTTCTCTAATGGCGCCTGGAGCCATTCGCTCACCTCTGCAGCGAATCCTGCAGGGTTCTCCACAGCTCCAGTTCATGGGGTGTGGTGGATGAAGTAGTTCCTTTCCACTCTCAGTCCCACTTGATGCATAGTTTGTTCTTGTTGGTTGTTTTAGTTTTTTTGTTTTTTCCTCCTTCCTGTTGGTCGGAGAGTGCTGCTTTGTGGGTGGGGGAGGGTAGCAGGGTTCTGAGCTTTCCTCCCTTCTAGTCCTCTTTTATGGCAACTTTCTTCTTCGGGTAGTTTGCTGGAGTCATCCATTTATCTTCCATGTCCCAGTTTTCACTAGGACCTGCTGCTTTTCCTCCCTGTTAACTTTTTTTTAATGGGAGATCTTAACTCGTGTTTCCTCACTGCCATGTTGATCTGCCCCCTGTCCTTAGATTATTGAGGCATTTTTGATTTCTTCTTTGTTTTCTTCATTAACCCAGTCCTTCATAGTGTGTTGTTCGGTCTCCATATATTAAAGGATTCCCAGCTTTCTTTTGATAGTTTATTTCTACTTTGATACTTTCATGATCTGAGAAGATGTTATGTATGATTTCAGTCTTCATATTATGCTTAATGTTTATTTTGAAACCCAGAATATAAAGTTGTAAGGTTACTTGACTAAGGTATATATGTATATAAACGGCTCCTAGGCATAGTGCTAAAGTGCTGACTAGTGCTGTATTATAGCACAAAAAGGTTTTCATGTGCCTTGTGAAGAAATTACATTTGTTAAATAGGATTTGTTTGAGCATGAGTTATAGTACTGTTGGTCAAAAATTCAGTCTGCACCAACCAACATTAATATATTAATTAAGGTGTCCTTGAAGAGGAACATACATAAAACATGGTTATGTATTGATAGGTTAATGAAAATATGACCAAAGTCTCAGAGGCACAGCCCTGTATTTCCCATAGGAACAATGATACAGTATTAATTGTTTGTGGTGATTTTATAGAACTAACTTCCATGCCTAATAACTAGACAATGCTGAAGAGGCAAAGTAACTGAATCTTCGCACATTGTTGGTGAGAATGTAGAATGGCATCACAACTCTGGGAAAAAGGAGGGGAGTTACCTAATTACCCAGAGTGGAAAACATGGAATTCAGAATTCTCCCCACCATCTCTGAGGAGGAGGAGTGCTCCTCATTCCCATGGGGCATTTGGAAAAAAACATGGCTGTTTTAGGCTATGCGGGGGAAGGTTCCACCTCCTTCCTACTGCAGGGGAATGAAGTAAGTGCATGTTTACAGACAGGCACTGTAGGGGTGGCACAACTCCAGGCTGAGAGATGGGAGGACAGGATTCCATCCATACACCACCCCACCCTGCAGCACCCACTGGGCTAGGGGCTGGGGCACATGGTTTTCATATTGTTCGATCAAGAAAAAGCAGATATGGTTAAAGGTTTCTGTGAAGTTGGGTTGCCCTTTTCCCAGTTCTTTGCATGAAAGAAACTAAGATTTGGGGGTTGGGGGGAATACTTTTTGTCTGCACCATTGGCCTTTTTTATTTTTCAAATTGATTACAGTTTCCCTTTTTGCCCAAGCTGATTTACATAGAACACAAGAAAAGAAGTCCAGGACCTCACTGCCAAGTTTTTCCTTGAGTCCTATAGCCTGTCTGCCTTTTCTCTATCTGAGTCCTCTGCTAGGTGAATTATGTATTTTGTCCAAGTATTTTTGTTGCAATTAGCAGAAGTAAAATGGAATGTGCCTTGTGCAGAATCAGAGTGGCTGTACCTTTTTGAAAGTTATTTAGGATTTCTGCTATTTTACTTTGAGGAATAAGTCTGTGATTCATATTTTGCTCGTGTTGACCTCTGAACTTTTTAATTTCCTATAAATAGAAATCTTGAGTCGAATCTTAAGAGCCTTCTAAGGCTCTTAATATGCAGTATGTATAATGTCGCACTATAGTCCTACGACACTTGCAAGATACTCTTTATATTGATCAAACTTAAATATAAGACTATTCAGTCTCGACTGTCATAAAAAACTACAAACCACAAGCCCATATATATCATTTATAAATTATACCTTTTTCACTTTTGTATTGAGGTATATATCTTTTGCCTACTAACTTGTAAAACTGTAAATATGTGGGTAGTAGTATTTTCTATGCCACATAACCTGTGGATATTCTTCCCACTTTGACCTTTAGTTTATGTGGTTTTGGCATGTACAAGGTTTTGCTTTTTAGGTAGTCAAATCTATCAGTTTTTACAAATATTTTCTTGTTGAATAGATCCTGATTAGATTCTTGAGTGTAAACTGATTCCACTCACCTCCTGACTATTTTCTGCATTCAAGATGTCAGGAGAGAAAGGAAAAATCAGCATAGCTTTCTGTAAACCACAGGAAAATGAACGCAGTAACAAACAGGGAGGGTATTCTGTATTAATCTTTTGTCTAATCACTACCCAAACTGAACTACCGAGAGTAGGATTTCAGATTTGGAAGTAGAGAACCAAAGTTCATTTGCTTGCTTCAATTCCTTGAACATTAATTACAGCTACTCAATTAATAATTCAGAGTCCTGAACTATTTTGATAACTCCTCATTAAGTGAATCAAAGCTGAGAATTAAAGGATGGGTCAGGGACCCTATCCACAAAGAGCAAAGACCCAAGTGAACGACATGAAAGAAGTGTCATTTACATTCCTAACATGTAAGCAGCCTATGAATATTGATAGCACCAAATAGGCGAGAAAAGGACTGAAGTATGAGCTCACAGAGCCTGCCTTTGTTCACAGCCCAAAATCAATACTACGAACACTACCCAATATGCTTCAGTAACTGTTCATCAATTATTTACTGGGCTCTTTTGTTCAAAGTTTCTGTTTACAAGATTACTTTGTAACTTGAAGTGATTGTTTCCCTCCCACATGACTGTTGGTCAGGGCTTGAGTTTTTTAGGAGATACACTTGAAAGAATGGTGTTTGTGTGTATGTGCTGGGGCTGTCATGAAGATGCAAATGCAGGTTTGCAAAGTTCAAGTCAGGATACCTATACAGTATGTCTTTCTTTCCAGTGGAGATCAGACTTCTACTAAGAGGGAGAATAGGCCCAAGACATTGCCCTGCCCATGAAGACAACACAAGCATTTTCAATATTATGTCAACCTGAAATCCAAAGTCAAAGGCAAGCAATATTCCTTGAGTTGTTTTCCTAATTTGTCTTGCTCTGTGTTCTCAAAGTTCTGCTTTGGAAATGAGAAAGCACTTTCAGTTTACCTGGTCCCAATTGTCTTAAATCTTAAGCCTCCATTTTAAGATTAGGACCTGCTCCGTGGTTCTATTTGTAAAAGGTGAGCTGAATGATAGATTATTTATAAAAAGACACAACTATATCAAGAGCTTATTTTTTGCTTAGCACCATGCTAGTAAGTTCTTGATATAATATTCTTATAAAAAATACTCGTATGAAGTGAATGCATATCCCCATTTTATAGATAACTCAAATTGAGATTGTAAAGCTTTGAGAGGTAACTAACAAAGCTAATATTCAAACTTTGGCTTGTTTGCCTCTAGCACCTGAACTTCTTGCCACTATCTTTTTAAAAATATTTTATTTATCTTCTGACATCTTTGTTAATTTGTGGATAGTATTGATTTCTTCCCTCCAGTGTGGTCTCTGTAGTTATCCCACCACCCCAGCACCTTGCTATCACCATATACTGTTCCAGTGAACTGATAAAAATCATCACATTCTTCCATGGTGTAGAATAGAAATTGGCCAACTTTTCTGTAATGGGTCAACCAATAAATATTTTAGGTTTTGTAAGCCACATGGGTCTGTGGCAATTAATGTGCTCTTGTAGTGCAAAAGCAGTCATAGGTGATACAAGTAAATGAATGATATCACTGTCTGCCAAGAAATCTTTGTTTACCAAAACGCAATTTGGGTTTGACCTGTGGGCTGCAGTGTTCTGGGTCCAAGTGTAGAAGAACTCACAGCCTGTAGGTAAAACTCAATAATGCTTTGCCTATTTCAGAGAGATCCTAATTGCTAATCATTGAACTAGCATTTCATTCATCCTTCATTAGTGAGTTCCTAAAAGCCCACTAAAAAGTATTTTGAGCAGCAGTATTTTCTAATACTGGAGAATTTCATTTTGGTGAGGCTTTTTTTTTTATAAATTCACAACCTTGTGCACAACAAACTTTCCCCTAAAAAATTCTATAGTGTGGGCAAAAATTAAAATGAGAGGAGGTAGCCAACGCATCACAGCATTGGATTAGAGAACAAACTATTTTCAAAGAACAAGCTGTCTTCTCTTACACCCAATAGTGTTGATATGCGAGAATAAGGGTGCAGTGTTTCTGCCTCATCACCTCCACAAAACCTTGCAAATGCATCTAACGTGTTGGGGCTGCATTTCCCCTCAGGCAGATCTGCTCAAAAGTTACCTGGAGGACTGGAGTCCTGCCAGTATACAGAGTGGCCAACACACCCTTCATCTGATAGTCCCAGTGGAACTACTGGTTAGGCCGGTATTTTCAATATTATCCCAGATCAACAGTCTTTTATATAAATAGAAAACTATGGCTACTCTATTAAACTCAAATAGAAATTCAACTGTAAGTATCTTACCCTAAAAATATTAGCTGTGTGATCTTTTTCAACAAGGTAATGTGAGACTGTGCCCAACACCTAGTCTTTGCCACTACAAAATCTGATAAAGCATGGCCAAATACTATCCAGACTCTAAGGACTGCCCATCCTCCTGACACCTAGAACACAGAATACTAGATACTCAAAGTACTCAAAGAAAAGTAAATACTTTATTTTTTTTTTCATGATTCCTCATTGTATAATTCTAAAAGTAATTAGTGTGAATTTGGGCAAGTTTAATTTTATGGAGCCCAAAATTGCCCTTTATAAAACAGGAATAGTCATAAAGACCCCCAAGTTGAATAAAAATGGATTAGTGTATACGGTAACATACTTTCCCAACAATTCAGCTTGGGGGTGGGGGTGGGGGTTTTGGGAAATCCATTGTGCGTTTACAGAACATTTCCAATTTTCCAAGAGTAGATGTTAAAAGTATAAATGGTTTAGAGCAGCAAGTCTGGACCTAAGGGAGAACTCTAGAATTTAGGAGGTTGCTGGTTCCTTTGGCATCTGTCTAGGCTGAGTCTAAAGTCCAGATGTTCAGGCTGACTGAGTCCACAGTCTATAAAAGATTGAGGGTTTCTCAGCTATGGAGGGTACATATGGGACAGTTTGAGGGCCTGATGCTGACATGACTAGTATCCTCAAAATTCCCTCGGTATCTTCTGCTTTAAATTCAGTAAAATGCAGATAATTTTCCTATCTATTTCCCTACAGGAAAGGAGTAGGAATGGTACTATTAAAGCTTCCCAAAAAAAGTCCCATTATAGGGCTAACTTTTAAACTAAGTAAAAAATATACTTTGAGGCAATAATGGATGAAATGGTAGCTTTGATACCTGCCATTTTCTGAAATGGACAATTTATTCCCTGGAAGTAGTTTACACCTTAGAAATGTGCCTCAAGGTGAAGCAGTGTCATTTTCACTTGCTCTTATTTGTGGTAAAATTATTTGGGAGAAGAAACAAAATAACCATCTATATAAATGTTCCAAGTTTGCTACATAGTGAACTTCCCCCCAAATTAAATATTATTCCTTTAAAAGTTGTTTTCACATGTACAATTAAAATGGAAAGCCTGGGATATTAATACATTCTTAAGACATGAAATAATCACAGAAACATATATGCCATCAGCAGAGTGAATTTTTTTTTATTTTATATGAGAGTAACAATTCTAGTAAGTATTGAAGTCAAACAAAACTTTGCAAACAGATGAGTATCATTTCCATTTTTCTGCAAGAATAAAATCAAACAGATGTATTTGTTGTTAGAAACAGTATTATAGTATTATTTTCTCCTGTAATTGTGTAAGGACAGTGATAGTAGTGCAGAAAGTATGTTTTTGGCATTTCTTAATATATAAAAATCTATCCCACATTATTACAGTATTATGTGTTTTAATAACATTAAGCATTTTAAAAATCTGGGTCAGTTGCTTTTTATCTAGAATGTTTCTGCATGACAGCATCTGAGAAATTATAAAGACACATCTGCTCAAAATCATTAAACTGAGATAAAATGACTCAGATTTAGTACACTTAAAGAATAAAATGACTGAAATATAAGTAGGGAAAGAGCTAGACTGAGAAGAAATCATTTTTGGTCTAAAATTTGTGCATTTAAAGACTCCTGTTTAGGAATTAACAAAAACTGGTTAAAAGGTATCACCCTTGATCATTTGATATTTTAAATGATTTATCTATAAGATTACACAGAATCCACAAGACTTCCAAAGATTTTATTTGTTTGTGAACATGTCATGATTGAGCTTTGGTTATAAAATACTGCAGTTGATACGTTTTCATAAACACTCTGTTGAAAGAGAGCACTTAAGTTAAAATGCTTCCATTTGATGTTTGCTAACCTGACAGTAAACTTAAAATTTTAAACCCTCAGAAGCAAAGATACAAATGCACACACAATAACCCCAGAAAGTCCTTTTATAAGCCTTCAAGGTTTATAAAATTGTCTTCATCATTTAATGACAGCTCATTAATCTACATCTGCAACTATGTTTTGCCAAAATGTTTTGTTATTTAGACTCACCTCAAACCATTCTAATGCAATGACTAATGAAAATCTTCAGAAGAGGAACAGAATGAGGACCCTGTGAAACATCTGTCCATATTCCTTGGTAAAGGCAAAAAGAAACTGAAGATGAAATACTTCTTGAGTGGCAATCCATTTTAAAGTGTCTAGTTTGTTCTTCCAGGGTTTTAGAGGTATGTTCCTGGGGAATCCAGATAGGATATCAATTTGGCAGCCTGTGGCTATAATTCAATGTAATAAAATCATGAAGCAGAGAGGGCAATTAAGTGAATGTCACTCCTCACAGCACGCATACGCAAATGTGATGTTGCTGAAATTCAAGACCATTTCTCACATCTTGGCCAGGAGAATAATCCAAACAAGGGAGCTGTTCATCCTGTCGCTCCTCCAGAACTGAAGCACACCTCTCTCTCTCTCTCTCTCTGCTACCGTGTCACCTAAAAAAAAATCAAATCAGTGAGCATTGAATATCCACCAAAGATAATCCTTCCGTCTACTGAATCTGTATGCCCCTGCCTGCATTGTTTGTACAGTTTAGCAGCTTGTACCTTTATCCGTAACTGACTTCCCCAAATCAACTGTTCAAATCAATTTCTTCTTTACATTTCTTGCTTTTGGGTTACAGAGAAAACATGCATGAAGGTTTTCACAACATGGTATAAAATGTCCTTAGGATTTTTCTGACTCCACAAAATACAATCACATTAGGTTCATTTATGGTCTATCAAGTTAACCCATGCACACTTTGTTACATGCAGCACATTTTCCCCCCAGATGTTTGCTGATTAAAATCAGTGTATGTCAAGATCAAACCATCAAACCATCACTTTGTTACTTTTTAATATAGTTAACTTTAATTTTAAAGATAGGTTATTTTATAAAAGTGCCACATTTATTTAAAAAAATACATCCATCTGAAAGTTTGCAGATTTTTTTCCCATTTTTATTTTTTTATTTTTTTTAAAGATTTATTTATTTATTTATTTATACAAGCACTGGGTACAGTCAGAAGTCGGGAGGGTGAGAGAATTCACCAGAGCCAGAGTGGAGAGCAGAACAGGCAGACTGACGAAGTACACTGCTGAGGGGAGCAGCGGCCGGCAGGAGAGGTCTGCGCTCCATGTGGGACCCTCACCAGCGGCCGGGGATGGAACTGGTGCTGCAGAGGCTGCGGGCAGTTTCTCAGCCCAGCGCTCAACCGCTGCACCACTGGGGAGGCCCCTTTCCCATTTTTAAACACCCTAACTCACTTAAGATGTAAGAAAATAGGCCAACGGTTTCCATAGTTTGATTTGAAATTTTCTGGTTAGGTAAGAAATTTTACAGATTAGATAACCAGTATACCATCCTGGGAAAAATAATAAAAACATGAATCTTTAACATGTCTAGACTATGACAATATTTTCAAGGTAAATTATGTCATTGGATGACATAGTCACCGTGCCTGGTGTTTAGATCCCATGAGGTATTTATTCAAATCTCAGATTTGCTATTAAGTGACATAGTCTTTAAATATTTTATAACTGCTGTTTTGTTTGTGCTGGGGAGATCACAGCAAATGAAACAAAACCCCTGTCAACATGGAGCTTACCTAGAGTAGACGATAGATAAGTACTATCGTAAGCTGTGCAGGCCATAAAGTCGCTGTCACACTACTTAACTCTGCCTTTATACCACAAAAGCAGTCATAGAAAATACGATATGTAAACTATATCTACAGGCATGGAAATTTGGACTTCATGTCACTTAAGTTCTAATTTTCTTTCAATTTTTTTTCCACATTTAAAATGCAAAATCTCCTCTTAGCTCATGGGCCATATAAAAACAGGCCAAAAGTTGTTTGGTCTATCTCACCACTGATGGCCAGCTGCTATTCTAAAAGAGAAACACTGGGTAAACACGGTGTCAGAAGGTGATAGTTCTAAGAAGAAAAGTGAAGTAATATAATGGAGACACGAATGAACAGGAGGAATAGTAGCAGGCTGCTGTCTTAGAGGATTGTCAGGCAGGGAGCTACTGAGGAGACTTGAGGAGTATGGAAAGGGAGCCCCGATTCTCCAAGGGAAGAATTTTCCAGAGAAAGGAGAAAATTGCAAGAGGGCTTTGAGCCCTAAGTGGTCTTTCTCTGGCTGATGAGGTGAGGAAGTCAGGGCCAGACTATCCAAGGGATCACTGTGACTGAAGTGAAGGCAGCAGAACTGTGACAAATGGGATAAAGCACGTGGAGAGAAGTATCAAGGGCAACTCCAAGGTCTTTGGCTTGAGAAACCTGACATTGGAATTAGTCACTTTTTGAGATGGTAGGACTCTTTGCCTAAGTTTGTTCATCCACTAAGTGGAAAATAGCACCTGGGCCCTTCAGTGGTGGTGAGGAGTGAATTACACATGTGAGTAAAATCATATGGCCCTATGTCCTTCATGTGGTTAGCACTCAGATTACTGTCATGTTAGCTGTTTCTGGACCTGTGAAACATCTCTATAAATCCAACAGTGTTTTAGCCATGTTTCAATCTGCTTCTAGGATGTCATCCTCAAAGCATTGCATTTAATTAAGGAAGCGCATTCTCATGTCTAGCTTATTTTTAATCCTATCTGAACTGAAACCTGAATAAGATACTTTGGGATTTATTTTCCTTAAAAAATTTTATTGCTGATTATACAGGGAACTTTCATTGTTACATAAGAATTCTGGTCACTAGGAATCTGCTGACATGTCAATATTAGTATCTGTCTCATGTGACAGGATGCTCTAAGCAAATTTAAGCTCTGGTGATAGGGATCAGGGAAGGCAAGTCTTCAGAGTAAAGGTACCATCTCAGCTTGACCTTGAAAATCAAGTGCAATTTTACATGAGTGAGGGGCTGAAGAGACAAGGGACTATGGGAGTGCATGCCTCACTGCCAAGATGCATACATTGTATTTTCCATCAGTCACCATTGGACAGCATGAATTGAAATGCCTGATACCTTTCAAATAAATGAGGAAAGAAGGGAAAGTTTCTAGACGAAATCCAAGGAAGATCAATGAAATTTTAGATCTGATTATTAGTTGATTTTTTTTTAATTGAAGCAACACTGGTTAACAAAACAATACATGTTACATGTACAGGCTCACACTCATGTGCATAATAGCCCAGCACATCCACCACCAAAGTCCTGATAACCCGCCACCACATTCCATCCAACCCTCTCCAACATCTGTTCACATCCCCTTCCCCTCTGGTAACCTCAGTTCTATTGTCAGAATGCAAGAGTTAGATTTTTTTTTTTTCTTTTTACCTCACATTGGGGTGAGATCATATATTTGTCTTTCATTTCTGACTTTTTTTTTTGCTAGGCATAATCTCTTCATTCTACCCATATTGCCACAACAGGTTAAGATTGTATATTTTTTTATGGAGCTAGTATTTCATTGTGTTAATAGTCCACATCTTCTTTTTCTAGTCATCCATCGGGGGGACAGAGGTTGTTTCCAAATCTTTGCTATCATAAATAATGCTGTGGTGAACACAGTGGTGCATCTATCTCTTAGAATTAGTGGACTTTGTATTTTTTCAGGTAAATACCCAGAAATAGGATAACTAGATCTTAAGGAATTTCTCTGCCTCTCCATACCTTCCACATTGGCTGCAGCAATTGACATTCCCACCAACAATATATAAGTGTTCCCATCCGTTCACATCCTCTGGTATAAGAACCATTCTGCCAGCTATGAGGTGATGTCTCAATGTTTTTTCAATTTGCATTTTCCTAATAATAAGAAATGATGAACATCTTATGTTCTTAGTGGTCATCTGAGCATCGTCTTTGGAGACGACTATACAGACCTTCTGTCCATTTTTAAGACTAGGTTGTTTGTTATTGCTGAGTTTTATGAGTTCTTTGTATATTTTGGATACTAACCCCTTGTTGATGTATGATGTGCAAGTTAAGTATTGGCTCATATCCAAGTCTTTAATCCATTTTGAATTAATTTTTGTGCAGGATGTAAAATAGCAGTCTAGTTTCACTCTTTGGTATGTGGCTGTCCAGTTTTCCTAACGCCATTTGTTGAAGACATTTTCCTTTCTCCACTGTATGTTCTTGGTTCCTTCATTGTAAATTAAGTCCATATAGGTGTGGGTTTATTTCTAGGCTCTCAATTCTTTTCCATTGGTCTGTGTGTTTATTTTAATTCCAAAAATAGAGTGTTTGAGGTGCTATCATTTGGTAGTATAGTGTTTCTTTTGTCTCAGGGTTGCTCTCTCTAATTGGGGACTTCTAGGGTTCCATTCAAATTTTAGTATTGTTTGTTCTATTTCCTTGAATAATGCCATTGGAATTTTGATAAGGAATGCATTCAATCTTCATATAGCTTTAAGTATGATGGCCACTTTAACCATGTTAATTCTCCCAATCAATGAGCACAGAATATATTTCTATTTCTCTGTATGTCTTGTATTTCTTTTTTATTTATTATACAAGCACTGGGTACAGTCAGAAGCACAGGAGGGTGAGAGACTTCACCAGAGCCAGAGCAGGGAACAGAACAGGCAGACTGACGAAATACACTGCTGAGGGGCGCAGCGGGCGTGGCAGGAGAGGTCTGTCGCACCATGTGGGACCCTCCCCGGCGGCTGGAGATCCAACCAGCACTGCAGAGGCTGCGGGCAGCTTCACAGGCCAGCTCTCAACCCCTGTGCCACGTGGGGAGGCCCTGTCTTGTATTTCTTTTAATAGTGTCTTATAGTTTTTACCTCCTTTGTTAATTTTATTCCTATTTAATTCATTTTGAGGTGACTGTAAATTGGTTATCTAAACAATTTTCTTCTGTGTTTGCATATAGAAATACAACAGAATTTTGTATATTTTGTAGCCTACAACTTTAGTGATTTACTTATTTTAGTAGCTTTTTAGTGCAGTCTTCGAAGTTTTTTGTGTATGATCATCTTACCTGTAAATAGCAGTTGTTTTACTTCTTTCCCAACTTAAATATCATTTTTCTTTTTCTTGACTAATTGTTCTAAGACTTACGTTATTATGTTTAATAATAGTGGTGAGAGTGGTTATCCTTGTCTTGTTCCTAATCTTAGAAGAAAAGCTTTTAGTTTTTCACCAGGTGTAATGTTAGCTGTGGGTGTGTCATATATGACCTTTATCAACTTAAGATGTTCTTATAATGCCATTGGCAGGTAGTATCACAAAGAGAAATTGGAACTTTTCAAGTACTTTCTCTGCATCTATAAATATAATCATATGATTTTTATATTTCCTTTCACTGATGTGGTGAATTACACTGATTTGTCTATGTCGAACCATCCTGTATCCCTAGGGTCACAATGTATGATCTTTTAATGTATTGTTGAATACTGTTTGCTAAATTTTGTACAAGATTTTTGTATTTTCATCAGGGATAATGGTCTCTAGTTTCCTTTTTTTTTTAAATGGTGTCCTTGTCTGCTTCTAGTGTCTGGGTAATGTTGATCTTACAAAGTGTATTTGGAAGTGCTTGACAAGGATAGCTTGAAGGTTTATTAGAACTCACTAGTGAAACCATTTGGCTCTGGGCTTATTTTTAGGGAGACTCTTGATTACTGTTCGAATTTCTTTGCTTGTGATTGCTCTGTAAAGGTTTTCTATTTCTCCCTGCTTGTCTTGTATGGTTGTGTGATTCTAAGAATTTATACAATTAATTAGCATATAGATGGTCATAATAGTCTCTATTATCCTTTGTATTTCTGTGGTAGCTGTTATAACTTCTCTTTCATTTCTGAATCTATTTTTAAAGACTTGTCAATTTTATGTTTTCAAAGTACCAGCTTTTGATTTCTATTAAGTTTAGTCAGCTCTAATTTGTACATTGCATTCAATTGGCTTTTTGTTTCATTTCTTTTTCTAGTTCTTTCAGGTTTACGATTAGGTTGTCTGAGACTTATTTTGTGATGGAGGCCTATACTGTTACGATTTCCTTGTGGACTATTCAGTCAGTAGCACATTATTTGATTTCCACATATTTGGAATTTTTCTTGCTTTTGTGATCAATTTCCAGTTTTATACCATTGTGATTGGAGAAAAAAATGATTTCAGTCTTCATAAATTGGCACTTGTCTGGTGTCCAAACAATCTCTACTTGAGAATATTTCATGTGCACTTGAAAATGAAGAGTATTCTCCCTTTTTTAAAAAGAAAGTTCTGTAAATGTTTATTAAACTCATCTGGCCTAATTCATAATTTAATAAGGCTGTTGTGTCCTTGTTAATTTCTGTCTGGTTGAGCTGTTCATTGATATAAGTGGTATGTTAAAATCCCTGACTATTAGTGTAATGCTGATGATGTCTCTCCTTAGGTCTGCTAGTAATTGCTTTAAATCTTGTGATATAAAGTTTCTTCGTATATGAATAGTATGCTTTCTTCATGAATTGACCCCTTCATCATTAAACAATACCATGCCTGTTGTTTCTTGCTTTTATTAGCTGGACATGTATTTTATCTACGTAAAGCTGCCTTTGCCTTTTTAAGGTTATTATTAAGTTTGTAAGGTTGTCTCCCAACCTTTTACTTTGAGCCTATATTTGTCTTTAGAAATTAATGAGTCTCCTCTACAAAGTTGTTTTTTTAATTTTTAAATGAGACAATGCTGGTTACATCATTGTTTGTATTTAGGAAGTATAGGCTACTGCCTTTGTGGGTTGATAGCATAGTACATCTACTATCCTAGTCCGGTGTGCCCCATCCACATTTTGTTATCACCCCTCCCCGGTTCCTCTGTCCACCTCAGCTCTATAGATCACTTTCCAGATTGTTTTTCTTTAGCTTTGTCCTACCCTTTGATTTTTTTCCATATTGCATATATAAGTGACATTATCTGGTAGGTGACTTTTCCTTCTGGCTTACACTGCTTAGCCTATCCCCTTCCAGCTCCATCCAGATTGCTGCAAATGGGATTGATATATCTTTTGTGATCCTCGCATAGTATTCCTGTGTGTGTGTAAGAATATATACATATGTATCTCACATCTTCTTGATCCACTGCTGTTTTGGGGCACTTAGGTTGTTTCCCTACTGTGGCTATTGTAAAATGTGATGCAATGAACAAAAGAGTGTAAGTTTCATTTTGAATTTGTGTTTTTGTAATTACTGAGACATATGGCAGATGCATTTTTAATACTGAGAAACCTCCCTACTGTTTTTCATAGGGGATGGACCAGTCTACATTCCCAGGATTCTTTTTTCGCCACATCTCACCAGCACTTGTGTCTGGTCTTTCTGATATGGGTCATTATTATAGGAGTGAGGTGGTATCTCATTGTGGTCAACACCATTTGCATTTCCTGGACAGTGTTTATGTGATAATGAACATTATTTTCGTATGCCTGTTGGCCCTCTGTCTTCTTTGGAGAAGTGGTGCCTACGTAGCTCTTATGCCCATTTTTAAAGTGGGTTATTTTCCTTTTTTAGATCTTTAATATCTAAAGATATTAGGTATATGGTATGCGAACATTTTTTCTCATTCAGTCCCACTTTTTAATATTCTGTTTTGCTTTCTTAGCTATTGTAGATGAATATGTGAAGAGTCTGTTTTCTTCTGAATTTTATGATTTTGGGTCTCATATTCTAGTGTTTTTACCAATTTTGAGTTGATTTTTATGTATGGTATGAGATAGTGGTCTACTTTATTCTTTTGCATGTGGTTATCCAATTTTCCCAACTCCATTTATTGACAAGACTTTCCTTGATCCAGTGTCTATTCTTGGTTCCCTCAACATAGATTAACTGTCCATATAGAGGTGCATTTTATTTCTGGAATCTTAATTACATTGGTTTCTGTGGTTTTTTTTGTTCCAGTACTGTGCTGTCTTAATTATAAGGCTATAATCTAGCTTGAAGTCTGGAAGTACAATACTGCCATTCTTCTTGGCCAGGATTGCTTTATTTGGGGTTTCATATGAATTTCAGTAATGTTTGTTCTATTTTTTTGAAGACTGCCAAAGGAATTCTGATAGGAAGTTTTCAGCTATTTCCTCAAATAATATTTCCACCTCTTCCTGTTTCTCCCCTCTTTTTAGAATCCCTAAGATGCAAATGTTATCCCATAAGACTCTTAAATAGAAAATACAATACATATAGGTTATTTTTTTAACCCCTTTATTGGTCTGTTTAGGTACTTTTCACCACCCCGTTCCAGGACTGAGCCTGTCTGCAGTTTCATCTTGTCCCCCCAATGTATTTTTTTTTTAGTTCAATTATTGCCTCCTCTATAATCTGTTTGGAAATCTGCCCATGTTTCTCTTTGTTGTACTTTTCATTTTGTATATCTGATCCTAATTTCAGTGAGCATTACTAGGCTGTTAGTTTAATTCTGTTGCAACAGGATTTTTACCCCAGGATTTTGTCTTGATCCACCATTTGGGGTATATTCCTCTGTCTCCTCATATGGTTTGTACTCTGGGTTTATTTCTGTGGATTAGGCTAAAAAACTTTCTTATCCCTGATGAATAGGTATTAGAATTAAAGGTTGCAGAATACAGGTTATGGTATTGGCCCAAGGTGATGGGTTTTCTGTTGCTGTAAAGCCCGTCCTTGACTAGAACTCAAGAGCCAACGCAGAGTGTGGTGAACCCAACCTACAGGGTGGGAGGTGAGAAGTACAGAGGTTGGTGCAGGAAAGCACTGCTCTACCTGGATACTGTAGCTACTTAAGCCAAAGAAGGAGGGGTCTGCAACCCCAGTCAGTTCATAGACAGCTTTTGCTCTAAGCACGACCTGAAACTGACCCTTCAACTGTAACCCGCTTCTGATCTGCACACACTGTTGGCCTAGAGGAACAGAGAAGAGCAAAGCATTAAGGGGGCTTTGGGTTCAGATATTGCAGGCAAGTGCTATGGATGAATGCAGCCCCATTAGCAGCAAAGGTGGCCTAGGTGGTGGGGTGTTTTGTGAGAATTGGCTGTGGAAAACCCCAAGAGAGCTTGACCATGGATGTACCTTATAAGCTCAGTGTTTTCCTCAAAGGCTTGGGTTCCAGTAGTGGAAATAACTGACTGGCAGTTTCAAGAGCCACTGATGGCAGAGGAGTGGGGTGGTTCATCCTTCAACCTGGCTCCTTAATTCATTTCAATCACTGATATCTCCCAGTGCCAACAGACAAAATATTCTGGCGAAGATGCCCATCAACTCTACATTCACAGGGTAACTGTCCCTCGTTAATTTCCCAACTGAGATTTAAATTTCAACAAATACAAATCCTTCAATTAGATCTGTGCACCTTTCATTCATCTTGTCCCTTTGTGCTCAGTCCTGGGGCCTCTGCTCCCCAGAGCCCAACTTGCTTTCCAAAGGAAAGTCCCTCCATTTGGACACATGCAGCCCCCTTGCTGGTGCAGTTCCGAGATACTGGGACACGCAGCTGGGGAGTAAGCTTCCAAGTCCCTAGGAAAAGACTGAGTAACGAAACCCTCCCAATCTCGGGAATCCACCCAAGAGCATTCTCGTGAGACAGTGGCTCAGGCTTTTCTAACCTTTCTAATGGTTTCTGTTGCTTTTCCTTGTGGAGACATGATCCTCTCTTCTCAAAGGCAGTGACTCCTCCAAAGATGTAGATTTATCACTTTTCGGCCTTTTAGCTAAGATCAAATGTAAAGATGTAGACTTATTGTGGGAAGGAAGTGAGTCTAGGATTTTGCTAGTTTGCCATCTGCATTTTAGGATATTTAGTAGCACTGCTGGCCTTAATCTGTCAACTGAAATGTCCTCTTGTGGGCAAAATTGCCCCTTGTTGAGAAATTCTGCTCTAAAGACAGAGTTCTTGTTTTTTAAAAATGTATACTGAAGATGAAGAACATTAAGAAATGTAAAATTTCTTGAAATTCAATAGGAGTTATTTGTACTTTCAAACAATACAAAATCCTGGCAAATTACCAGCTTTGGTGCTAAGCAGACGTTGTATACTTGTTAGGAGCCTTAATATTGATGATGCAAATAAGTACTATTTTGCACAATTTAAGAAATGGAAAATTGAGGTGTTATGACAGTGTAAGAATTATATTTGCCTATAAGATGTAGTACTCTGTCCTCTCTGGAGATATTAAAAACTACACGGACAGAGTAAACTCAATGCCAACTTTTTATACCTGGGAAAGACAAGATGACCGGTTAGGGAATTGTGCCCTCATTTTCATATCTCCATCTCAGGCTATTAATATCCCAAGTTGACTGCTAACTCTTCATATTTGCATTTAAATGGAACATAAAAGTCTGACAGAGGTGGCTTACTGAAAACAATCTTATTTTTTAGCCTTTCAGTATTTTGATGCTGTTGTGTATGAACTAGTTATGGAAAATGGAATCTATTTTGTTACATAGTTAATACCCCCTCTATAGAGGCAATTGCTCTACTTTTATAGGACCACTGTCTCATCTGTAGTATAAGGTCAGTGTTGAACTTAAGAGAGATAGCTTCTGTGAGAATGAAGTTCCTCATGGAAGCATGTCACAGCTCCACAAATGAATTTATTCTATGTGCATAGATTCATTAAAGACATAAAATATTTTATGCAATGCAAATCACATAGACTTGGATTTATAAAGGAAACTTTATACATTTGAGACTTTGAGATTCTCAAGTGACATATGACTAAAAAAAAATACAGCCAAGTATCATGATAGCTTGGGGAACTGTATTATGTTATTACAATTTTTCAAAGTGCTAAATAAAATGTCACTACCTTTGAGGATTTAGCCAGAGCAAACTTAAAAATCCCAGCACACTTTACCAAAATGCCCTCTCTGACTACACAGAAACAGAGTGGGTGCCACTATGGCAAGAGACTACGGAACTCATTCTTTCCTGAACATCATTATCTTGTGCTCGTGGTCTTATTTTATGTGTATGAATCAACACAATACTTCTGAAATGCAATGTGACTACAAGAAATGTGATGAAAGAATTTTTATCATTTTGGGATCTATGACCCTAGCTTATTGGGAACGCGAAGATTTTTATGTCAGAGGATAGGGTGATATGTGTGAAATGGGTCTGTGAGGAAAGGACTATGGAATTACCTTAAAGTAGGGAGGATTTGCTTAGCAAATACACTTGGGATTACAAAGATTGAAAGCTTTCTGATGGCTTAGTAGAGTAGCTGATAGAAATGATAGGCATATTAGCCTCCTTCCTCTACCAACAAATGATGTCATGACCTTCCACTGTCCTGGGTATATGAGCATATTGAGGTCATTTATCCTTGTCATCTTGGTATCACGAACAAGGGCAAGGTAATTGAAATTAATGCTAATTTTGAAATTATAATTTCAACTAGATAATCAGGAATTAATTTAACTTAGTGTAATACTGAGAATTTGATATAATGTCAGCTGAAATATTTATTAGATGTTATAAAATAGATAGCTCATGCATACTCAGAACACAACCTCTTTTAATCTCAGTGATCGAAGACAAATTGGAACTCAAGTATTTTGTAATTCACAATACTCAGACAGAAACCAGATGATAATCCATTCAAGAGTTGTTATATACCTCTTAGAGGGCCAAAAGCTTCAATAGCAACCAGAACTAAAGAGTTACCACATTCCAATATGTCTAACTCTAATAATGCCAGAATGGCCTGATTTTGTTTCTTAATTTTCATTCAAGAAATAGCTCCAGAACCAGCTGGATGTGTCAGTAATGATCAGGGTCAACAAAAATAGACCTGACCCTGACTTCACAGCTCTCCCTTACACAGAAAGTGCTCAGCAAATAAGCATACCAATTCACATAAAATGCAACCATAGTAAGTGCTTGGATGTATAGGGTACATGAGCCCAATCAGAGAAAGATTCCCTAAAGAAATAATGGTTAACTAGAGTAGCAAAGGATGGATGCCCATTCCATGAAGGACACAGGACTAGCTGATGTCTGGTGCAGAACAAATGAATGGAAGGTGACTTGCCAGGCTATTTTGGGCCAAACAAGTAGAGGCAGCATAGGAAGATCTGGGGTGAGCTAGTTTATAAGATTGCCATCATTTTTATGAAATGCATCATTGTATAGAGAACAGACAGGAAGGGAACAAGAGTGGCAGCAACTCAGTAGCCCATAGTAGACAGGAGATACAAAGGGGGACTGGACGGGGGTTGTAGTTCAATGAGACAAAATCATGGAAAGACTTGGAAGTAACAATTTTAAGAACAAAATAAAGAACTGGGTAGAATTTGAAAGAGGAGGGACCATTTGGAGAGGAAACTGTTGACTTGAATTGGTCTTCTACCATTAAATCTCCTTGCAGACAGTAAGGATTTCCATCTTAATCATTTTTATGTGGATTCTTGCCACGCTGTTTTTATGTTAGTCTAGCTTCTCTAAAGCCTGTAAGGTGAGCTCATGAAGGAGCTGAAATGATTTAGCAGCCCCACCTAAAATGAGTTCGCCCACCATTGCTTTGAAAAGCTTTCTTCCCAGCATCACCCTTTATATCAGAACTTTCAAAGACCACAGTCATAGGATGGCACTGCCCAAGCAGGATTATCAATATAACGTTCTTTTGATACACCTTCTTTTGATGGCAGGGATAAAATCAATAAGGTGCTCATATTGTGATAGTTGTGTTTTGTCTATACTTGCCTTTGTAGTTTTGACTTTATTGCCACTGCTACAGGACCAACCTGAGTAATCTGGCAACACTTTACAATCCTCTCCTTCCAAACAAGGATTCATGTGACACCACCATTTCTGAATCACAATGGAGGCTGAAAAACAAAGGTCAAATGAGACTTGTGACATGATTTCTTCTCCACATAGGCACAACATAAAGCTCAATACTTAGTACACTGACTTCAAAAATAGCTAAGAATTATTTCACCATATATGAATTTAAAGAATCCAATTAACTATACTTATAAAATGTTTTGTAGAAGCCCTACCTGGGTTTGAACTGCCCACACTAATTTTTTTAAGGACCTTCAACTAGCTGTTGAACTCCTCTCATTCTGTTTCTTCATCTGAAAACAGGAATAAAAAAGTAAAATGGGATAAAAAGAGAACCTTAGCCCAGGATGTCAAAAGGACAAAATGAATCCATTTGGATGCCCCGGCTGATTGGAGTCAGTGTTCTTAAAAAATTTTAGCTATTACAGATGGTTCCTAAATTTCTATGGTTTGACTTGTAACTTCTTGACATTATAATTCAAAAGCAATTTGCATTCAATAGAAACCATACTTTAAATTTTTACCTTGGCTGAGCTAGTGATGCTGGGTGGTAGCAGCTCCCAGTCAACCAGGCAATCCCAAGTGTAAACAACCATTCTGTTTTTCATTTTCAGCACAGTATTCAATGCTTATTATGAAATAGGCTTTGTAATTAGATGATTTTGCCCAACTGTATGTGTTCTGAGCAAATTTAAGGTAGGTTAGGCATATTAAATGAACTTTCAAATTATGCTTCATATTATGGATTTAGCAGAATGTAATCCATGATAAGCTGAAGATCTGTTTTGTGGTCATCCTCTTTAGTTGTTACAGGTAATAATGACGGTAAACATTTCTATTACATCCAGCAGCTGATGCTGACCCCTTGGAAGTCCATTGCCCGACGCCAGATGAAGAAAGGGGGAGGACCTGGCCCTCTCTCAGAAACCTGACAACTTAGCTCACTTTGCATTCCTGTCCTCCTTACCTCACCATCCCTGAAGCAGTTCATCAATAAATTGCTTTGTATTTTAAGCCCCCTAAGCAGAAACCAGCATTCCTGTTCTCTGGGCCTGAAGGCAGATGAGGAGAAGTGGAGGAAACACCATTCACTTGCCTGGTGAGTCCCATTGATGTAGCAAGTCAGAGTCAGTCACTGGGCTGGTATAGAATAGAGCTGCGTGGTTGGAACGTATAGTTTAGCTCTGGTTTTCTTGAAATAGCAACAGTTTGATAGACTATATTTCCACAAGAAACTTAAACATCAAGTGCAAGCAAATCTCTATGAATGGTAATAGTTACTTTTTGAGTACTGAGCATCCTGCTAATAACTGTCTTCCTTGCATTCCCTAAATTCAATCTTACTGAGACCTTGAGGTTAAACATTACTATTTGCCTGCATTTTATAGACAATAGAAAACCAAGGCATTAAATAACTCACCCAAAGGCAGTCTGAAAATGGTCAGGGAGCAGGCATTTGGATGGAGGCAGCCCAATGCTAGGGTCCACACTCTAACCCTAAAATATACACCTCCTTCCCTAAACCATCAATCTCTTGTAGAAACAACTCCTTGGATGGAAATAACAATAAAAGTAGGTAACAAAGCAAGCCAGTGCATTTCAAACACTCCTGTCAGGCAAATGCAACGTGGCATGATGAAGACACAGGATGGTTTCATTATCAACTGAGGAGATCAAATATGTGCCTTCTCTATGTGGGGCCACTGTTACTGATTCTAGTCAAACACTGAGCTACTGTCTGGTTATTTCCATCAAAACCAATAGTTCCTGAGTGAGACAAGTTTGTGATCCAGGATAACCACTTGCTATTTAAATTAGAAGTGCCAACACTGAGAAAGGAATATAGCCAAATGGGTAATTAATTTTGTCAGAGACTGCCCCTGCACATGAGTGGATGGATATTAGGGCCAAGTCTGAGAGAGTTATATATGTTTTGTCATTTTCAAAACTCTATCTACTTTTACTCTTTTGATTGTCCCAACAGCCTTTAAAAGCAGGAAGGCAGATGATTCCTGAAACAAAAACTAGAATTTTCTACAAAAATTAGGGAAGTGAGGGAAGAGGTATTAAAATCTAGATTTTTGTCTTGATCTAGCAGGTGCTAAAACCAACCACAATTTACAGCGATAGTTTGGGTGCTATGTAGAATTTGGCAATATTCACAGCGCTGGGCAGTCCTTCATGACTTTCTAAATGGGTTGGTCCCAAGTGGTTACACAGATAAGAGATTCCAACCCTTTTTAAAAAAATACCATCTGCAGGATTGGAAAAGTTATACAAATGTTGACAGGGTTTCTTTATATTTACACAGAATTGAAACTGAATCTAAAATGCTTTTTTTAATCTTTAAAACTGTTCCTTAGACAAACTATCTTCTACTCACGGTGGGAGCTGATGGACTCAGAGGTATCAGCGCTACATGGAAAATTCAAAAGAAGCCTTGGCAGATGGTGAGTAGTCTGTCCAACTTAAGGCAGAAAGACAGTGAGTGGCATTCCTGAGTCAGTAGACATGCACGGCTGAAGTGGGGTGAGGGGGCCACAAGAAGGACTAAGCTGAGAGAGCCCCCCAAAATAGCTTCCCATTCATTCTCAACGAATTCAAGATTAGACTTCTCTGTGGAGTAGGGAGCCATGGTAGGTTTCTGAGCAATACCGTGTGTAATGACTCAGGGAAACTTTTGTGTCTACAAGAACTGACCTATCATGAGATGAAAGGATTGGGGACAGAAATGAGCCTAAAAGAAGACCAAGTGAGGTAAGAAATCTGGGAATAAATTCCCTGCAAAGGAAATAGAATGAATTAGATGGTCTCAGCTTCATACCAGTATTTCCTAACTGGATTCATAGGAACCCAAGATAATTCAAATGCTTAAAGCCAGAAAAGCAGCTTCGGAGGGAAATGATGGATTCACGCATTCATCATACCAAAAATATTATAATCCTTAGTTTAAGGACTTCAATTATGTAAATAAAAAAGGAAGACTATACAGTTAAGCTCTTATAAAATTATTTGTTTTAAGTGGAAGATACATAATGCTTTTGTAAAGACGGCTTCTTTAATAGGCTCCTGAGAATAGCAAGCTGCCTTGGAATTTAAAATATTTGCAAAAATCATTTTCCTCTTTATATAATACATAGATTGAGGTGCCCCTGTAAGTAGATACTTGATCTCCACACCAATAAAAGCTACCAGAGGAGCCAAAACATAGATTCCAAATTCTTTTTGAGTTAAAATTGGCTAAGTAAGGTAAGGGTTTGACCTGAAAGTGAGTAAATAAGGTGACTGAGCAGCCAGAAAGTTCAAGCTCGGAGTTCATAGTCACACTAAACACTGAAGCAAAGGATCCAGAAGTAGGATTCCACTAAAATAACCCTTGACAACATCTGCCCACTTAACTGAGCCTGATGCACAGGAAAATTGAGTTTGTAGGAGGCATGTGTTTTTCCCTGTTACAAAAACATATTTTAAATGAGAAAGTGGAATGCCACTGCTGTTTTTAAAACAAAATTATTTTAAAAGCCCCATACCTTTCTGGCTTATAAAAACACACAATCTGCCAACCTGCAATGAATTTCCAGTTTACGTAGAAAGGAAAAGAAAAAAAAAAAAAGACAGCGAAGTCTTGGTTTGGTTGTAGCAGCTGGTACTTTGTGTTTCCTAGGTGAAAATTTAAAATGACTAATTAGCTATTTTGCTTCTGATGCATTTCCTTTAACTCTGTTGAATAAAGTAGATTGAATTTTTTTCTACCCCTTTTAAAAATAAGCATCACTCCATTCAGTGAAACACAATATGTATTAGTCTAGCTATTTAAATAAGCCCAACCTTTGAATAAGAGTAATTACAGGTTCACATTTCAAGACTTTTTTTTTTTTAAAGAAAGATTTATGCATAGAAGAACTGGAGTGAAGGCCGGGGATGAGAGGATTCACCAGAGACACAGTGGGGAGCAGAACAAGTGGACTCACTGAAATACACTGCCAAGGGGAGCAGTGGGTGAGACAGGAGAGGTCTGCTGTGACATACGTGGGTTAGCTCCCAGGCTAGGGATTGAACTCAGGACATAGGGGTGATAGCACTGATTGGTACTCTCATTTGTTGACTCAGTTGTTTCTGGAAAAGGTATGTTTGTACACTGAAACTATGGACAGAAGAGTAAAATCACATCTTCCTAGAAAATGGACACAGTAACAGAATATGGATTTTACCTTTAGTGTGTTCTTACCATTGTTAACCCTGTTCTTTAAGTCATTCATTAACTTTTACATAGGTAAATGGAAAGCCTTGCTAATTTGTATTTCTTGCTGTTTCAAGAACAGAAGTCTGACACATGAAACAGGACTACAAAGCAATCTTTTTACCTGTTTACACATTCCACAAATAGCAATGTATCAATATTTCCACAGACTACTAAAAGGGTAGTGGATGAAGAGTGTAGACTGATTTTTTTGTGATCTAGCCTTTTCTTCCTAGCTAAATGTCACCTCACACAGGAATATCCAATAACATGGGGACCTCAAGACAGGGTTTCTGGACCTTAGCACTGTTGACATTTTGGGCACTGGAAGGTATTTAGCAATACCCCTGACTTTTACCTGCTATAGGACACGAAGCCTGCCAGCAAAAAAACAAGGTATCTCCAGCCATTGTCAACTGTCCCCAAAAGGGCAAAATCACTCCATATCCACAATCTATGGTTATGTAGAAGTACTCAGTCCAAAATGAGAGTCTCTGCTACCTCATCAGACCTAATCAAAACTTCAGCTTGCAAAAATAATCCTAATTCATGGCAACCTCCATGGCACCTCTATACCATATCTTTCTTCCTGCTTGCAGCAGGGGTGGTGGGGACAGTTTCAAAAGCATGAAGCTTGCATCTCTCACACATACCTACAGGGTTCACTATAAAACCTATGCTGACATTCTCCTAGAACACAAATTCCTGGGAGGTAAAAATTAAAACCTAAAATTTTATTTGATCTAAGGCCTTTGCTTACCTCTTCAACTTTCTCTTCCAGGGTTTCCAAGCCAGAAGGTGCTACTCCAGGTGTGCCCCACTGGTCAGGTGCTTTATGCTACTTTCCTCCTACCTGGTAATGGGGTCAGACCCATTTTCTCAGCTCTTAGATTCTAATTACCACCCTTACCCTTTTACCAAGGGCATGCCAGACACAAAGGTGCTCAATTAAAACTTGACGAATGAACCGGCCTATGCTAGGTACTTGCCGGTCTCCCAAAGTGCATCTTGCTGTCATTCACCCAGCAGCCACTGAGGAAAACTCAGGAAGCTGCTCTTTTAGGTGAAAAGAGAACACATCATGTAAGAAAACCTTCTGAAAAGACATCTAAAAGAGAGCCTGTACCCCAGCACACATCCATAAAGCCAAGAAGACTGTCCTCAGGACAAACCGTATTTCTTGTCTAAGAAATCCTGACATTCCAGAAAAGTAGAAGAAAAAAAAGGATTTTACGATGTATCTGCCTCACATTCGTAAGCTTTTGGCTTATTAATCTCTTTTATACCCAATCTTTGTAGAAAGCATTCACTTTAACAAAATAAATGTGTAGTACAATGAAACTTAATTTATCTCTATTCAGCACTGTGTTTATAGAACTGCATCTTGATAAATGTAGAATACAGTTCCCACCACAAAAACAGCCTAATGTGCCAGTAGAAAATTCAAAAGGAAGAATGCTTACCAGCTAAAAAGTTGTCTTAGAACCCAAGTAACCATGGCTTCAAAGAACTAATTCCCCATGCCTCCTCTCAAATCCTAAATGTGTGTTAAAGACACATTTATGAATTCAGGGGGATTTCATAAATTAATTATAACAAAACCTGATGGGGGAGAAAAGCAGCTAAATTCTCCCTGTTTAACCAATGCATAAAGATATTCCAATTTCTATATCAACATTAATTAGTGCCTCATGCCAACATCATCTTGTCTTTGTTTTAATTTAAATGTAAATTCAAGTGAATTTTATAGTTTAGATCCTCTCTATCCTTATTGACAAATAAGAGGAACATATTAGCAGAGACTAGGTCTTCTCACATGCCAATTAATAGCATGAAACTGCATAATTACTATGGGATAAAGATTAAGGAGGTAAAGCTAAAAGCCCCAATGGAAACGCACTCAGATACAGAATAGCAGATCATCGGGATTTGAAAATAGACGTACATCTTAACTAGAGACTAAAAGACAACTTCTGTACCTCCTCAGTGATTTTTATACAATATATATTTACTAAACACCAACATTTTGCCAGGAAAGGTGAGGTGCAGGGGATAACAAATATGAAGACATAACCCAATCCCATCTTTCAGTTTGTTATTCTCTGGTGACCAAAGTAGCACTAAAGTTACATATTTAAATAAGCCTTATCCTGCACCATCAAATACAAATGTTTCTAGAGACAAGTTCCTATTTAAATTCACACTAGTCTCAAATGCTCAATAGCCACATTTGATTAGTGGCTACCTGTAATATTGGACATATGTAAAATGTAGAGAAAGAATATTTGATCATTGCTGACAGTTCTATGTAAAACTTTGCTCAAATGATAAACAGCTGGTCTCCATCACTTACTGATTCTGAGGGTAAAGCGATCAGTTAACCAGAGAGTCTGTTTGGCAATAGACACAACCAGAGTGCCCTTTAGTAGAGGAGTAGCTGAATACATGACCTAACCATACCATGGAATGATTACAAATAAAAGCAAGTTAGAAAAATATGCACTACTTATTGAAGACCTTCACAACCTGATATTTGTAGGCTGGATTAAGAAATAGCCAATGTTGGTGTCACTAATACTTGGAATATAAAGTAACAAAGTCAAAGAGAGACGAGCTGAAAAACTAATCCTTGACTGCTGACTACAGACCTAAGAAACCGAAAGAGAAAGAACAGGGAGGGAGGGGAGGCATGGTGGTGGTGGAGTTTGGTTGAGTTGGTGGATGCACTGTGGTGGTAATAGCTGCCCCAATGTTACCAGTTAAAAATAAATTTAAAGGGCCTCCCTGGTGGTGCAAGGGGTTAAGACGCAACCTATGAAGCTGTTTGCAGCCACTGCAGCGTGAGTTCGATCCCCAGCCAGGGAGTTTCCCACATGGTGCAGCAGACCTCTCCTGTCTTGCCCACTGCTCCTCAGCAGTGTATTTCAGTCAGTCTGCCTGTTCTGCTCCCCAGTCTATGTCTGGTAGATCCTCTCCCCCGCCCCCACCTCTGGCCTATATCCCAGGTCTTGTATGCATAAATAATAAATCTTTAAAAAATAAATTTAAAAATGGGATGCCTTTTGTATAAAACACAGAATCTATTGAACAGATAGATGTACTTATTCCTATGGGGATGGCCAAAAGGGATTTTGCGCATGTATAAAATTTTAATACAAGCTAGTTTAGTGAAAAATTACTACTTCTGATGCTACCAGTAACTGCTATTAAAAAAAAAAAAAAACAGGCCCCTTATGTCATAGAACCAAAACTTACTTTAATTAGGTTCAGCTCTTCTAATTAAACCAGTTGATATCACCTGATCAGCACTAGTGGGGTAATCTGCCTGAAAGACCCCTGTCATTCCAAAGGAAAATAACCTTGTTATAACCAGCCCCCTTTTTTTGCCTAAATTCCTTTTCCCTGCTCTTTTCTACCCATGAAAATCTTTCATTTTGTACCCACCGTCAGAACTCTTTTCTCTCTGCTAGATTTGCAATTGCCTGATCAAATTTTTTTCAAATAAAAAATTTTCATATGCCTCAGTTTATATTTTAACACTAGCCTATCCATACTTCTGGGTACTGATAAAAGTGCTTTGAGTTGTAAAATATTTTAGTTATAAGCCCAAAAAATTCTAGGTGAGAATATAGATACAGTTTAGGTCATAATTCATTACTTCTTATACAAGAACTTTAAATTCTATTGAAGTTAACAGTTACGGGGAAAAAAATGTATGATTAACAAAGATCAGTCAATCATTTATGCACCATCACTGGGGACAGAGTTAATTAAGAGGCCCAGTTTCTGACATCAAGCAACTTACAGACTAACTGGAAGTTGTTATTCAAGTTTTTACAATAAAATGGGGTGCATGTCATGATGAACTGGGAAACATAAGAACATTAGGAGATTGGAAAAGTGAGTGCAAATTAAGTAGAAAAAAAGGTGTGTTGCAGGGAGGAGGACAATGATTCAGGCAGAGTATCTAGATAAACAGTTGCAGAGATGAAAGGACTCCCATTTGTCTGGGACTGAGAAAAAAAGTTAGAGTGAGATTTTTGCAGGATTTCATAAGCCATGGCAAAGAATATGGATGTTATTTTTAAGGTAGGGGAGGACATTGAAGTGTGGTTTTATGTATGGGAGTGACACAATAGTTCTGTTTTTGTGCAAGGATCATTCTGACTACCAGGTTAAAAAATGGAAGGAGTATTAAACTTCATAGATGTAACATTGGTCCCTAGACTGTGGAGGTAACAGTGGGGTTGAGAAAAGGGCACTGACTGAGAGCTGGGAGACTGGATGGGAATGATTGGGATTCAACTGATGGAGAAAATACACTAAACTGTCCCAGCTGAGGGAATAGGAACTTAGCACATTTCCTTAAATGTCTTTTTTTTTTCCTAACGTTAAAGATTTTCTTCTTCTTTCATAGGTCCACAATCTTTTATCTATAATCCCAAATCTAAAAAGCTCTAAAAATGGGATTCCTATAAAATGGCAGCAAAACCTGACTTGAATTAACATGAGGTTCTTCACTCTGCCTTATCTCATGCTGCATGAATATTTATATATTTCACTGTAGCAACAGTGTTATCTGTGATTATGGGGTACAAATGGATTAGATATTTGTCAGGTAATAATTGATATATACACTTACGTTACTTTTATAAAATCTGATAAAATTTGAGTTCAAAACATTTGGCCCCTAGAGTTTCTAATGAGAAACTGTAGATGGGAAATTTTCTACTTTCGGGCTTTAAAAATAAAAGCCTGAGAAAGAGGTAGTTGAGATGATGCTGATAAACACCACTGAAAACATTTATCTGTGTTCGGTAGAGGATGTGAAGAAGTCAATTATTGTTTGTTCAAGAAGCAAGAATATCTGGAGTTAACGGTGTGAGTGTGTGTGTGTGTGTGTGTGTGTATGTGTGTTTTAACTGCTGACCTTTAGACATGCATCAGATCAGACTGGAAATGTTCATTTTCAGGGAGGTTTCTCACCACAGTAGAGAAACTGCTACAAGGCTTAACCTCATGTATCTGTTCCCCTGGGGACTGAAACTTGTTTCTAACAAGATATCTGCTGGAAGGAGTCAGGGACATCAAAAGGAATCAATCCCAGGCCCTCACCTACAGCCATCCACAGTCGCTCATTTTTTAAAACTTTAACTATTGGCACACTACTCCACTAGATGTAGAGACAACAAATGTATGATACATGATTCCCAAGAAGATAAATATCTGTTAAAAAATATGCTAAATATAAAGAGAACATTAGTCTGTAACATTAAACATGAAGTGAGGAAACTAGGCTGCTGCTTTTCTTTGAATACAGAATTTGACAGCAGCCAAAAGATCCTGTTCAGGGAAACAACTGATTTGATAGGAGAAATTGGAGACAACTGGACGTGGAGGAATTAAAGCACATCTTCTTGATTGTCCAGGACTAGAATTCCCCATGGCTGCCTCTTTAGCAATATCATTAAAACTTACCTTTATTTATCAAGAAATTTGGAGAGTTACAGAATGTTCACTCTAGGAATGATCCTGACCTTGAATCAGTGACCTCTGAGTTGCAAAGACAGTAAAGTCAGGGAGATTCTGTGTAGTTTAAGGTCTTTTGCAATATTAGAGAAACTGACCAGAGAGGTCCTACCTTCAACACAAGAAGGCTGAGCCCGAGTCGTGCCGGCCACCTGTCCCGGGAAGCAGGAACACTTGACCGTCTGTGATCGCTCTTCTATGCGGTTCTTGTTACAGCACCTGTGCACAGCGACCACCTCACATGTCCCTTGCTTGATTTGGTGGTGACCTGGCAGGCAGAGAGGGAGAAAAGCAGACCCACTGCTGTTAGGAGAAAATAAAGCCAACCAGAACATGAACAATTCCATATTTACATTTTCTGACTTCCTGTTCTATGAATCCTCATAACTTTTTATTTTGATGTCATTTCAAATTTATATAAAAGAGGCAAGAATAGTGCCACAACCTTGTATGAAAATGTGGTAAACAGAAATTTGGCCCCCAGGACCTTTGAGCCATGGTTCAAACCTGTGATTTTATAAATGTAATTAAGATTATTAATAGGTTGATTTTAAGAGAAAGAAAGAGAGAGCGCATGATCCCTTTGTTATGCAAGTGAGGGCTGATGTGATCACTTGAGCCCTTAAGCAGAGAGATGAAGAAGGGAAGGATCTAAGAAATTAAAGTGTAAGGAGGACTCTAAGCACCATAACTGGCTTGAAGATGGAGGAGACAAAGTAAAAGAAATGGAGACCTCAAACCTACAACACAAGAGGTGTGTAGTAACCTGCATCTGAGGAGGTGTGAACCTAGTCCCCTAAATTATAGTGCTGTAAACCAATGTTGCCTCAGTAAGCAAAATAAAACTTTTAAATAAAAATTTCTGTGTTAAGCACATACTGTAGCTTCTCCAGATCTAGCATATCTAGTATGTAGTAGGAATCAGAAGAGTTGATGTTGATGGGGAATGAAGAGTAAATATAAAGAGTCGAGAGGGAATAATCTGGGTGATGGATGTTTCCCTATCTTGACTGGCTACATGGATGTATATATTAAAACACTGAACTCTGCACCTAAGATAGCTACATTTCACTCAATAAATTTCATTGTGTTGAAAGATGAAAAATAGCTTTGTATAATTGTAATATTCATTTGTCCAAGTTTCAATTGAGTATCTTTCTACCACTCAATGACTTCTTAATGGCTCTACTCATATTTACAATATTGGAAAATTGAAGGGAAAAAAAAAAGCCTACAACTACAAGAACCTATATTCTGCCGATAATGTGAATGCTTGGAAGGGGATCCTGCCTCCAAACAGGAATTCAGTCCTGCTGACACCTTGGTTTATGGTCAATGGTGAGACCCTGAGAAAAGAATATGGTCACACTGTGCCCCAGACTTTTCTGGTAATTTGTCATACAGCAATAGCAAACTAAAGCAAAACCTCTCACCCAGATTCACTAATTGATAACCTAACCTGTAACCCCATTTGCTTTATCATCTACACTTTCACATAGTTTTCTGAGCTGTTTGAAAATAAGTTGCAGACATGATACTCTTTACCCCTAAATACTTCAGGATATATTCCTAAAACAAAGACATTCTCTTACACTGTTATAAAAATAAGAAGAGTTGACATGGATACAATTATATCAACATATCTTCTCTTAAAATTCTTATTAATTACAAGGGGAAAAACAGTGCTATTACAAATGGTGACCGTGGCAGGTGCTGCTTTAAACATGTGATTATATAACCTACCATCTATATATATCACCTACTATCTATATTCAAGTTTTTTTAATTATCCCAATAACATCCTTTACAGCATTTTCTCCCTGCTTACAATTCAATGAAGGCACCAGCAAAACAATTCATTGTCATGTCTCTTTACCCTACTTTAATCAGAAACTATTCCTTAGCCTCTATCTTTCTTGATCTTGACAAATTGTAAGAGTACATGCCAGTTATTTTGTAGAATATCAGTTTGCTTTTATCTGATGTTTGCTCTTTGTTAGACTCAGGTGATGCAATTTTAGCAGAATACCCCAGAAGAAACACTATGTTCTCAGTACATCAGGTAGGAGGCACATAACATGCATCTGCCCCATTATTGGTCCTATTGCCTTTAATCACTCTTGTAAAGTGGTGCCTGCCAAGTTCACCATTTGTAATAGTACTGTTTTCCCCTTGCAATTAATAAAGAATTTTAAGAGAAGATATATTGAGACTATGTAAATAACCTAGTCTTCATCAAACATTTACCTGTTACTTTTTAGCATCCATTAATGATTTTACCTAATGTTTGACAGTTGAGAAACTCATTCTGTATAAATATTGAAACTGTCTCAAATGTAGGCAGAAGGAGACCCTTCTAACTGGCAGCTGTGTCACTTTGACAAATACCCATTCTTCATGAGCTCTTACTAATATTTAGGCTCAGAAGATGTGCTAGGTGTACCTTGTATTTTCCCGACTATCATCATTCCTCTCCAAGGAGTCCTGATTATTTTTAGAGGGCATCAGATTTAGAAAACAAGACCTTGACAGATTTACTCATTGCCAGAGGGAGTGATCTGGGACCTTTTCACTGGAAAGATCTAGGAAGAGAAAGAGAGGTGGAGGGAAGGAAGGAGGGGATTAAGGGCACGCACGCGTGCGTGCGTGCATGTGTATGTGTGTGTACACAGCATGAATTCACATCGGTATCGCCAATTCCAGCCCAGCTCAACAGGTTGGGCAACTCTCCACCATTCTACATTTGTTATCTCCCATCACCAACAGTGAGAAATCTGTTCCACAGTCCTAAAACAAAGTAATTTAAGTTTAATTTACATTGGAATCTGGTTTATCAGTTAGGAAGCTTTTGTTATAACAATAAAAATTGATCTGAGCTAATTTAATGCAAAAAGAATTTACTGGAAGATAATCAGGAGAGTGCAGAAACAAGGGAGAATTTAGCCGAAAGTAAGTGGAACGCTTCTCAGGACTGGTCCCAGGTGAGTCATTCTTTGAGTCCGTCCTTCTGTACAAGGACATGTCAGCAGCGCCAGCCAACCTCTAAGATGGCCCCCAATCATCCCTGCTTCCTAGTACCCACACTTTTTTGCATTCCCTTCTCTCAGTACTGGGATTTGTCCTTATGACCAATCGCATGCAGCAGAAGGGATGGTATGTCACTTTGAAGATTAAGTGGCCACACTGTTCCTCCACTCACTCACTCTGGATGAATAATGGCATGCGCATCCCTACAGCCAAGTCTATGTGACAAAGAACTGAAGTCTCCTGCCAACAGCCCCATAAGTGATATTGCAAGCAGACTCCCTTCTAGGTCAGGCCAGCACTGGCCTGTGTGACAACAGCATACAGCAGGAGAAGTGATGGTGAGTCACTTCCACCATTAGGATATAAAAGACAGTTTCCACGTCACCCACTCTAGGGCAAACCACATTGCCTGCAGCTTTATAGAGAAGCCCTAGTGTCCAGAGACAGATGTCTCCTGCCACTGGTTATGTGAGTGAGTTCAGAAGCGACTTCTTCAACCCCAGACCCGTCTTCACAGACTGTAGCCCCAGCCAACAGCTTAATTTCTTTCCCACAAAAGACCTTAAGGCAAGACCAGCAGCTAAATCACCATGGGATTCCTGATGTCAGAGGCTGGTGGGCAGTAATATATGATGACTGTTTTAAGTTGCTAAGATTTGGGATCATTTGTTACACAGCAGTTGATAATTAACACATCCCTGCTGGCTACACTAGAGTAGAAAGACTTCCTTTGTTCTGATAAAAACAATGTAAACAAGATTGAGGAGGCAATGTTTAGGAATTATTAATGAAAGATAACCTTTTCGAGCACCCTCCTGACTTTCAGATCATCCGTGTACATATAAATTGTGGTGTGAATATAAGCAATCTCGTCTAATCATTAAAAGTCTTCCCCAAAGATTCACATATGTTAATTCTTTGCTTGGATTCTGTGGTTTGGTGCATGTACTTCGAAAACAACAAAATTAGAAGTATTTCATAATTTGGACTTTTGAACCCATGACAGACCGTCCACAAAATAACTTGTATATTATTATGAATTTTTTCTCTCTCTTGTCACCATCTTAAGTGTTGGTGAAAGCAAAATTTCATTATTGACAAGAACAAATATTAAGGCAAAGTTCATTTGTAAAACACATGAAGGCAGAGCCAGTACTCAGAGACTCAAACTATGAACACCCAAGTTTGTATCTGCTACACAAGGAACCATAGATATGAAAGAAGTGATTAAAACCTAAGTGATTAAGCCTAATTAAATATTGACAAAAGAATGGTGATATTCCATAGGTAGTTATGTATAACTGGATCCCCACTTTCTGGGTGCCTCAGGGCAAGGTGGCTTTCTTGGGGGTGGGGGTGGGGGCTGAGGCACACCAGTCTCAGCCCACTGCCTGAGAATGTTGCCCCTCCCCCAGCCCCATCAAGGCTAGCTGTAGTCATGCAGCTGCAGGCCAGAAACAGGCCCACCAGCTTGCCCTGACCTGAGTGTAGGCCAGGCTAGGCCTTTCTCCCTTTTATATTTAGTTCTAGGATTCAAAAATGGACAAAGCAAGTGTGAGCTAAATGCAACAATCAGGTTGAAGCTTACTTTGTTGTTTGGATTGCAAACTAGAAAATGAGCTGACTAGTGCTAAATGGTCCAATCAAATGCTTAGGATTGAAAACAGCCGAATCAAGCTTGTAGGGTGGGAATGCTGAAAGGGATATGAATCAGAGCAAGAGTCAATTTGGCCACCAAAGAGAGGAGGAGGAAGACCATTGGACTGCCTTTGAAAAGAAGGATTCCATTCCCAGTCTCTGAAGAGAGAGACGCATCAATCAGTCAGCCTCTGTGGGATTCACCAGAACTTTGCAGACTTTGGAAATCCTTATAGTCCTTCTACACTTTATAGATTTCAAGACCTCTACAGCTTGTAGACCTTTACAGAGACTTAGCTGTTGCAACTTCCTCCAGCCCTGCCTCTGACATGACCTGCAAGGAGCACTGTCTGCTTGGCCCAGCATCTCAGAGAGCTGACAACTGCCTCTGGTTCTCTGACACCACCTCCTGGTGCTACTGAGTCTGTCCTGCCTGGTCCTGCGTTTGGCCCAGCCTTCAGACTACTGCTGCAGGCTGCTGCAATATCATCGAGTCTTCCACAAGCAGCCTTTATTTGGGACTTGTGGACATTATCTGGGGTGAGACAGCTAGCCAATCGTGGCCTTAGCAACTCTCCTTTCCCCCATGTTCTGTTTGTTAAATAAAGCCTGTTGGGGGAGCCTGAGTAACCATGCAAGTGTGTGTGGGTGAGAATCTACTCACAGTGACTTGTCCCTGACCCCAGTCACTGTCCCTTAGCACTCTATGGGCCCTGTCTGAGCACTTGTGAGAGTCTTGAGCTCTTTTTTACTGTTTCAATTGCAAACGATTATTTAAAAAAGCAATTACAGGGCCTCCCCAGTGGCGCAGTGGTTGAGCGCTGGGTTGTGAAGCTGCCCGCAGCCTCTGCAGCGCCGGTTTGATCCCCAGCCACTGAGGAGGGTCCCACATGGCGGGCAGACCTCTCCTGCCCCCTGCTGCTCCCCTCAGCAGTGTACCTCGTTAGTCTGCCTGTTCTGCTCTTCCCTCTGGCTCTGGTGAGTTCTCTCACCCTCCCGCGCTTCCGACTATACCCAGTGCTTGTATAAATAAATAAATCTTAAAAAAAAAATTACAATATCATGTTGGTAAAAGTACATGGATATTTAGTATTCAATAAGCAGAAAAGTGAAGACTGTGGAGAGCTGGTAGAGAGATCCTTTGATACCAATTTCAGATAAGCACCTACAGGTCAAATATTCCCGGACAGCTCAATAACTTGCCCTGTCAGAGTCCAGGGTGAATTCATCCACAGTTCTCTCTCGGTGACAGTGCTCCTTGAGGGGGCAATCATCTCAGTTAGCACAGGCTGCCATGAAAAAAATACTACAGATGGGGTGACGAACAACAGATGTTTGTATTTCTCACAGTTTTGGAGGCTGAAGTCCAAGATCAAGGTGCTGTCCAATTCAGTTCCTCCTGGCTCAGGGTCACCACCTTCACACTGTGTCTTCACATGGTAGAGAGACAGCATTCTGGGTTTCTTCCTTTCTCTTTTTTATAAGTACACCAGCCTTATCTGTCCCACCCTTATGACCTCATTTAACCTTTATCACTCACAGACCCTATCTACAAATGAAGTCACAATTCAATTAAAGCTTCAACATATGAATTTGGGGATGGGGACACACAAATATTCAGTCCTAACAGCCACCATGCCTTAAAACTGGATTTTAAATGACTCTAGATGGTCTATAATGAAGGCAACTCTAAACCTAATTAAGAAAATAAAACTAATATGCTTTAGTAACTACTTAGAATGGTCATGGAATGATTTGGACACTTATTAATAATACAGTTTTCTTACAATTTTGTTGCTATTAAGAAAACCATCCATAAATTCAAATGCATCTCTTTTCCCCATTCAAACTTGTCTCTAAATAATCAGCTTGCCCAGTCTAAGATTTTGTTCATTTATATAGTACCGACTATTGTACATCACTGATCTTAAGATATTCATTTTTTTCAAATTTTAATTTATAAGGCAGTGTCACAATGGATAGCATCTTACCATTATAATTGGCATTGCTTTTCTTAGAAATACACAAAATAACAATGTATCTCACAACTGACAGCATCTTAGATTTGATAACATATGGTAGGTAACAGACACTGTTCTAAATTCTTTACAAATATTATCCTGTGTAATCTTACAAAAGTGTTACGATGTAGATTCTGTTTTTAATCCTATCTTATGCTTAACAAAATGTACAAAAATTAATTTGCCCAAGGTCACACAACTAGAAATTGGAAAGAGATGAGATTTCAGCACTGGCAATATCGTCACACTCTCCACTCACCAAGTAAAGCCAAAATGGCATCTGCACCTCAATAAGATACAAGACACGGCTCAGCTTTCCACCAGAAACAACTTGTCTACTGATAACAGAGCCCATGGGGCTCCAAATAAACAGTCTTTCCAGAAATATGTGTACCATTGACACTGGATGATCTTTGAATAAGGATGTGCCTTGCTTCTTTAAAATCTACAGCTACTGGCACAGTGGACAGGTGCTCAGAAACAGCTACATAACACTTCCCAAAGCACAATGGCAGAAGCCAAGGATCCAGTCCATATAGGTTGTGCAAAGAAAGAAATCACTGATAAAATTTGTATGAGCAGCTTGTGTTATAACACCGTATAAGTCAGGGTTGTCCAGATAAATAGGACCAATAGGAAGCACACACACACATAAGGAAATATAAGGAACTGGCTCGTGTAATTATGGAGGTTGTCAATTCCCAAGATCAGCAGGGAGAATCTTCAACCTGTGGACTCAGGAAAGTCATCTGTTCAGTTACAGTGAGCTTTAAGGCCTCAGGCCAAAGAGAGTTGGCAGCACTGTATCAGACCAACTGCCATCAGGTTCAAGACCCAGCAAGTCAATGTTTGATCAAGTCCAAAGGCAGGAAAACACTGATAACCCAGGGGCTAGGCAGGAAAACTTCTCTCTTACTCAGAAGAAATCGGGATTTTTTATCTACTTAAGGTCTTCCCACATTAAGGAGGGCAATTTTCTTAACTCAACTTATCAATTCAAGATTAATCTCACCCAAAAACTCTCGCATAAACACCCAGAATTATGTTTGATCAAATATCAATGCAGATAACACATAAAACCTAAAAAGGTGAACTCATGGTAACAAGGATTGAGCTCTAAGTCTTGATGCCAAGGGAAATAAGTCAGAAGGAAAAACACAAATATCAGATGGTTTTACATTATGTGTGGAATACAAATAAACAAAGGGCTAGACAAAGGCAAACCCTGACAGCTGACCACAGGTATGAGGCATCAGGAGGGGAAAGTAAGGGGAAAGGAAAGAAGGGCTAAAACTGGTAGGGACGGGAGAGCACAAGGAAATATGGTGATGGACTGTGGGTGCTTTGATAGTGGGAGAACTTCAGTGACCACCACCTGAGGGGAGAAATCATATTGTCCAAAAATTAAGAGAAATGTAAGGAAAAAAGCACTACTTTTATTTTTTTTTTTTAAGATTTATTTATTCATACAAGCACTGGGTACAGTCAGAAGCGCGGGAGGGTGAGAATTCACCAGAGCCAAAGCGAGGAACAGAACAGGCAGACCGACAAAATACACTGCTGAGAGGAGCAGTGGGTGAGACAGGAGGGGTCTGCGCGCCATGTGGGCCCTTGTTGGTGGCTGGGGATCGAACCGGCACTGCAGAGGATGCGGGCAGCTTTGCAGCCCAGCGCTCAACTCCTGCACCACCAGGGGAGGCCCAGCACTACTTTTAAACATTTTAAAAATAAAATCATCCATCCCAAGCATCATACTATGTAGTATAATGTCGCTAGATGGGAGGAAAGAGAAAAAAAACTAAAAGTGACAAGAAATGAGTAGGTTTCGTGGTGAAGTTAGTTCTCTGGAGAGGAAGAGGAAGGGTGCTTGTTGGTTAAGCTCAGGACTGAGTATGGCTGCTTCAGCTCAGTTCACTTGAAACAAAGATGCACTTTTCCTCTTTAACAGCAGATCATTTGGGTTGGAGATTACTTCAGGGCTCAGAGGTATGAATTGATGGAGACTGGATAAGATAGAGGTAGCTACCCAGAGGTAGTAACACTCTGGCGAGACAGGCCAAAGAGAACATGGTACACTAGCTGTGTTGCCTGTTAGTCCTTGTCAGCTTGTCATTTCCCTTCCAGCCTTGTCTGGTAGTTAGATAGGAGGGTATTTATTTCTGTGTATTTAAGCAACTCTTAGACACGGTGTTCTATGTGTCAGCCACCGTTCTCAGTGCTCTTGGAGAAATATTTTGTGAGAAAATGTGAAACTGTTCCAGGATTTCTCTCCATGCTTCTGAGTTTGCACTTGGGTTGCATACTTAAAATATTGGCAGGGCTGTAAAATGTATGATATCTGGTTCCTTGTTCCCTGAAATAGTTAACAGAGACACCACTGAAAGCCTTGGGCTAATCCTTGCAACGAAAATTGATTGCTTTGGAATTGCTATGGAGGATGGATTAACTTTATCAAGAAAATAAATTGCTTAAATGTCTATCTTTTTTTCCTGTTAAATATGTTTTAAGAAAAACTGCGGACAACAGAGGAAATTGCCCATTTGCCCCAATGCAGGCAGGATCTTTCCACTGTAAAAAAAAATATATAAAATCTGCAATAGAAGTTCTTCAGATGAAACGACTCGAAAGCTAATAGGCGGAAGGTACCAAGTTAGGGTGACTTTCTTCATGGTATTATTTCTCTTGAATCCTTTTCCCCTTCCTCCTCCTATTCAACACTTGAAAATGCACCTACAAAGGGAAGTCTCATAGTTCAGTAATCTTCAGTAAATTTAAGTGTGATTTCCTCTGTGGATTCTCATCTGTGCCCTCCCTGGGAGCAGAACAGGAAAGAGACAACAAGACTTCCTGAAATGAACACAAAGAATGAGAAATGGCAAGTCACTGCCTGGGGTGGAGTGCCCAGTATTCCTAGTTGCAGTTCCATGACAAGTCTCAACTTTCTTCCACTATCCCTGCCCCAATATGGCTTTCAATCAAACAGGGAGGCATTACAGTAGTGGGGACTACAGTAGCTATAAGATCACCCACTGGAGAACTTAGCTGTGGAGACAACGTCATCTACTAGTGCCAGGGCCCCTGCTGGTGCTGAGGGTAGAACAGAGAAGAGACATCCCTGTGGTCTCCACAAGGAGAGACACCAAATGGGAATACCTCACAATTCTCCTGAGGAGGTAGTAGACTTCTTACCTGCGGATGACAAAGGAGCGAGAGCACTGGATATGGAGTCAGAATTGCTGAATTGGAATGTTACCTTCCAAACTGGGCAGTTTCACTGAGCCTCTCAATCCCATTTTTCTCATATATAAGTAGTTATACTACATATACTACATAAAAGTAGTATGTTATTTACCTCTCAGGACAGTTACGAAATCTCAATTAAGGTGCTTCGTAAGCACAGTAGAAACACTGTAGGTATCGAATAAATGATTTTCGATTTCTGTCTCCAATGAATAGTTCTTAACTGTGTACTCTGTGCCAGACACAGGGAAATAAGACAGTCCCAACAAAACCTTCCTTGAGGGCTTTTCGTATTTAAGAAATGAGAGACAAAGCAGGGAAGATGTGACTGAAAATAGGAAGGCCTAGAAACAAACATCTAAGTAAGAAATTAAAGCAGGTGAGGAAACCAGTCTGGCAAATATCTGAGGGGAAGAGGTCATGATAACTGGAGCTATGTGAGAGAAGGGAAGATTAGTAGATGATGCCAGGAAGGTAATGGAGGGTAAATGGCAGATTACACAGACTGTTGAGTCACTGGGGGGTGAGGGGTATTGTGCTTTTACTCAAAGTAGGATGGAAATCTTCTGGAAATTTTGAGCTCAGAGTGACCTGATCTGACATATATTTTTAAAGGATCTACTGTGATCAGAAGAAACTAAAGGGAGACAAGGATGGATGCAGGGATATAGTCCCAGTCACAGTGATACAGGGAGAGAAAATGGTGGCTTGGACAAAGGTAGTGGCAGTGGAGGTGACATTGTGGATCTCTTTAGAAGGTGGAAGTGAAAGGACTTGTCAAAGGTTTGTGAGAAATGTGAGACGGGAGAGGAAGACAGAAATCAGTGCTGACTCCAGAGTTGGTGCCTCAAACAACTAAGAGTGAGGTTGTCACTTAAACCAGGGAAACCTGGGAATGTGATTAAGCTTTAGATGCCAATCAACTAACTGAGAAAGGCTAAGGAGGTAGTTAGACATTTGAATCTGGAATTCAGGAGAGAAGTCTAATTTTAAGATGACCATCTGTTCATCAGTGGCATATATAGATGGTATTTAAAGCCATGAAGCAGGACAAAAATCCCCAAAGAAATAGCTGTAGCTAGAGGATAAAGGATCAAATGTTATGGTTTGGGGAGAGGCAGAGTGATCAGTGATCTAAAAATGAGAACTAATAGCGAATGTGTGATGTTCTAGAAGCCATGGGGCAACTGTATCAAGGATTAGGAAGGAATCATGTTAATGTTGGTGTCATTTTACATAAGATAAGACCCACTGAGTGTGGCAATATAAGGCGACTGGTAGCCTTAAGGAAAGTGTCAGAAGAACTGAAATGATCCACGATTGGAACAGGGTTCTGAAAGAACAGAGAGAAATAAGAGGAAATTATTATAGCAGGAAACTGTTGCAAAGGGAAGGGGAGAAATGAAAATGTAACAAGGTATATAGGTATGAGCAAATTTAAGAAGTGAGAAAATTACAACACAGGTGTATACGGATGATGGGGGGAAATCTTACACAAAGGGAAGACTTCCTCTAGATGTGTCTGAATAAACAGGAGAGAAGAGGAGGTAGATGGAGTGTAAATGGATTAAGTAGGCCCCTGGTAGGTGCATCGCCAGTTCATTTAAAATCTTCTTCCCAATTTTCTGTGTATTACTCTGTGGAGGATGGTTTATTTGGGAGGTGTGATTCTTGTGATGTGAGTATTCATTAAAATCATCAGAATAAAAAAATATGCCTAGCCATGCAAAAAACTACTCCCCACTCAACACCAGGACTGTCTCATCAAGCCCATCACTCAGTCTTTCGGTGACAGCTGAAAACATCCTGAGATGCAAATATTACAAAAGATGAAGAATTTCATAAAGTCAATGCACGAGATATTGGAGAGCTGCATGAATACCACTCAAAGCTATTTATTGAGAACTTGACAGATAAAGGTCAACAACAGAAAGAGGAGAAATTCAACAGGAAAAGCTGTTCAAAACAGTGATTAAAGTGGCAAAGGGCTCGGGAGAAGCCCTTGGGAAAACTGGTGAAGCTCCGGAATGCTTTTGTAGACATTTGTGTTCATGTGGCAAAAAGCAATGATAAAAGAATATATTTTGCTATATATTTATTTTTGCCCCAGAAAATCCATGCAGTGAAATTCAGAACTATAGCCCAGCTATCTTTTCTTTTCTCCTCAGGACCTTCCACCAGTGTTTCCAACTTTACTGAAGGAAAATTCCCATCTTTCTGGAATACTGTGTCTTTGTGGAAATAATAATTATTGCTTTATTATTATTAATAAAAAATCTGTTTACCATGGTTCTGCCAAAACTACCATTAATTAGCAGATACATAATTATCTTGAGATGATAAGCACCACAGAAAAAAGTACTCATTAATAAGAACCTCATTAAATAAAATTTGGCCTTCTGAATTCATGACATAATCATTTTATATTTATTTATATATGAATGTATTTTTATAACATGCCTAAAATACATATCTAGCTTATAACTATATATAAAAAACATAAAAACTAGAATGAACTTATATATATGAGTTATAGCTAAACTAGAAAGATATATTTACTAGAAAGATTGATATATATATTATATATCAATTATATATCATTATATATACAATGTATATATCATTATATATACATATATGTGTATTATATACATATAATGATATATATATTAACTAGAAAGTGCTACCACTTCAATTTGAATATATAAACTGGCTAATTAATAACACACTCTCCAATGTTACATTGAGATACCACTTGCTTTTTAGTGGCTCTCATCTCATATTTCAAAAGCATTTCATCAACTGCTGTTACAGACTGAATTGTGCCCCTTCCCAAATTAGTATGTGGAAGCACTGACCCCCAGTATGACTGCACTTGGACACAAGGCCTTTACAGAGGTGAGTAAGGCTAAATGAGATGTTAAGGGTGGTTCTATAGGAATCTGTGTCCTCACAAGGAGAGGACGAGGCAGTGAGAGCTCTCTCTCCAGGCACACACAGAAAAAAGAATATAAAGACACAGTCACCTGTAAGAGAGCTCTCGCCAGAACTGAATTTGTTGACACTTTGATCTTAAACTGCCAGCCTCACGACTGTGACAAAGTAAATTTCTTTTGTTTAACCCATGCAGGGCGTAGTATTGTGTCATGGCAGCCCAAGGTGATGAATGCTCTGTCACTTATTAAATCTAACTCCATAAGTTGGAGAAAGGTGAAGTGCTTCATGTCAAAGGGGAGGGCTGTCACACTGGAAACAAAATTGGGCAAAGCAAATCTTCTGGCATCATTATATTTCTGGAAAGGTCTCTCTGTGTGTGCACCTGTATGTGCCTGTGCACAAATTAGCTTTGTAATAAAGGCTATGTCATCACAGAGCATGGAGAAATGGCAATTTCAAGACAGGGTCTTTGTCCTCAAATACTGGTAGTTGGGACCCAGCCTGCCTCAGTTTATGGCCAACGTACATTGTACAACACACTGGGTTGTCCTGAAGAATGATCTTAATCTGGGGAGATATATGGGGTTTGTCACTTTAAAAGAAGTAGATAGGCAGACAAATAGTCAGTGGTTCTGATACGGTAGGACATGGTAAATCTAGTAAGGGATATAAAGATTTTCTCTATACTTTTCTTTCTGTTCTTCTTTAAATTGAAAAAGTGTCAAATAAGTAGTTGGGGAGGGGCCTAAACTAACCTTACAAGAAATAACTAGAAGGAATTACAGAGGTAAAGGCTCTCAGGTCCTCTGTTTGAAAAAAAATGCTCTGCCACCTCTCTGCTTCTATAAGATTTTCAACAAGTGGATTCACTTCTCTTTGCATTTCTGTAACTGCAAAACAAAAAACCCTCAGAGGTTTGATGTGAGACTAAATGGTAATATAAATAAAGTGCTGAGAATGTTCTTGGTATATAGGAAGGGCTCAGTAAGTATTAGAGATAGTAATGACAGTAAGCACAATCATAACGGTTACTGAGATATTATTATTACAAACTAACCAACCATTACACTGAGACAATCTAAGTAGAAATGCAAAGGGTTAGATTCATTGGTTTAAAATTATACTTCTCGGAATAAGGAAAAATTAAATGCTTTTAGGAGTTAAAAAGAAATGATCGTTACAGTGGTCCTTTAACACAAATTACGTTCATTGAATGTGAGATTTGAGATAGACATCAACCTCTGTTTTCATTTTCCCCCACCTGGCACATGAATCCTTTTATCTCTCCACAAATATTCATTCAATACCTCCTTGTATTTTAAAATCTTTTATTATTATTATTATTATTATTTGCATAGGAAAACTGGAGTGTAGGCCAGAGGTGCAGGGGGTGAGAGGATTCACCAGAGACAGAGTGGAGAGCAGAACAGGCTGATCTACTAAAATACACTGCTGAGGGGAGCAGTGGGCGAGACAGCAGAGGTCTGCTGTGCCATTTGGGTTAGCTCCCTGCCTGGGGGCTCAAACTCAGGCCATATCAGTGGTAGTGTGCTGAGACTTAACACTTAAGCCACCAGGGGAGCCCCCTAACTCTCCCATCAGAAGCCAGTAGATGCCAGATTTAAGCCTGACCCCCAACCCTGTTCACTGGATACTCCAGTTCCTGTTTGTCTGGCTTCTGAGTTTACTATTACCCAGTACTTTCAAACTCAGGTGGTTTCAAACTCAGGAGGTTTCAAACGCAGGAGGTTTCAAATGCAGGAAGAACATAGGGGGACAGGAATTCAAACAAAGAATCTCCCATGTTCAGTCAATCAGAGAGTCCTTTTCTTCTGAAAGGAGAACATAATTGCAGACACAGATTATAAAAACCCTCTGTTTTTGGAGGTAACTGATGATGCAGAGAAGTGACATTAAGCTTCGCTGGCACCTCCTTTCTCAGTTCATCATCTTCCCCACTTTCCTGGAATTCTACGAAGCAGGGGACAGGTAAAATATAAGGCTTATCAAAAGAGAAAGACACAAGAAGTGAAATTGCTGTGTTCAAAGAACATGTTATAAAACCAAATACATGGTAAAGTTAAAAGAAAGCCAGATGAAGAGCTGAAAGATAAAAAATAAACATAAGGGCAGTTTTAGTCCCTGCAAGTCCCCTTTTCATTATCTGCATTTGCGATTTCAATATTTCATGCACAGTTGGGATAGATTTTTTTTGTTCTACTAAATTTGTATGCAAACCACATCAGTGGACAAAAACAAATCTATGTGTACATAATGTGGAACGTGTAATATTTCCATGTAGGTACTGAAAATATAAAAAGTATATATATTTTTTAACACTTTCCCTTAGGAAATTTTATTTATTTTACCTTTTTTAGTAAAACATATCCCAGGAATAAATGGCATAGATTATTTTTTTAACCATAGCCCAAACAATATTTTCATTGCTATTTAATCTCCATCTTATAAGTATTATTTTTGCTGACGTGTTATACATGTCATTACTTTCTAAGGCCAGATATAACATCAGTTCGCTACCCTGGCATGCACCAAGACCTCTCCTTCACAGCTCTTAGCTGAGCTTCCACAGATGTTCTGATTTAATTCCAGTTTGAGATGGTAAAATATCCACCTGTGTTGACCATCTCCCATCATAAGACCCAACTAAAATTATAGGAAAAGGAGATAAAACATCGAACTCCCAAGAGAACATGCAAAGAAGTGGACACATCAGCAGTTGAGATCCTTTTAGTAGTGTTTGGAATATGGATAGCAGATGAAAAGGGGCAACTGACTGAGACAGCCAGAAGTGAAAGAAGAGGGTCATTCACTTCCAAGAGCCTCGAGAGTTCTTCAAGCCCCAAGGCTGAACTGGGACGCCTGGCTGATGACCATTATACTCAGAACACTGTCCACTGGTCACCAACTTCTACCCAAATTCAGAGAGTCCTCTCTTTCATGAGGAACATTTGGAGAAAGTCTCCAATAAGGAACATACTAAAATAAACAAATAGAAAAAAAAAAGTAGAGGAGAGAGAGTTAATGCCAGAAACAGATAATGACCTAAGAGTACTAATAATAGTAGTAGTAGCATGAATTCAAAAGAAAAGGAGCAGTAATAGGGGGCCTCCCTGGTGACACAAGGGTTAAGTCTCAGCACTATCAAGCTATCACCAGCCACCGAGGCCTGAGTTCTATCCCCTCAGCCAGGGAACTAACCCACATGGCACAGCAGACCTCTCCTATCTCACTGACTGCTCCCCTCAACAGTGTATTTCTGCAGATCCACCTGTTCTATTCCCCACTCTGTCTATAATGAATCCTCTCACCCCCCGTACCTCTGGCTTATACCCCAATTCTTCTATGCAATAATGAAATTAAAAACTATTTAAAAAAGAAAGAAAGAAAGGAAAGGAAGTAACAGATGGTTAACTCTATGTCCCAGGTATTCAAGTATTATTAGTGTTTTATATATGCATAATATATAGTATGTATAATATATAATATTTTATATATGTATAATATATATTGTATATATGTATAATATATAATAAATTCTTAGTTATATGATTTCATAATTATATATGAAATCATACAAAGTATTTTTATTTTTTATCATTAACTATTTCACAATAGGTAAGGGAATGGAGTAAGACTAAGCTTCACAAGGTCATCTATCAGATATTTAAAAAAAAACACATCTCAAATCCAACTATTCTGCTACACAAAATGCTATGATTAAAAAATTAATCTGACAATTAAAAAGCACACGTAAGTGCTTTTAATAGCTAAAATCAATAATTCTCACAAAGAACGTTTCTCAGAAAAAAAAAAAATTTAAAACTAAGATAAAGTATGAAAGCAAACAGAAAATACTTAGAGATACAATTCAGACTACCCAATATCCTATTCTAGAGATCGAGATCTACAAGAGGCATGTTTTAATCAAAGAAATAATACATGTCCAAGATCAGAAGGACTTGAATACAGCTAGTGCCCAGAAACACAGAATGAAGAACAGACCTATATTAAGGCACATGTTCACAATATTTAAGTTTCTTGGAATAACAACAACCAAAGCAAAAAACAGACACCACTGGGTAAAAGCTTTGAGGAGCCAGGAGGTTTGGGGAGAGTAGAATAAACACATGTGGAAAGGAATAGGACAATGTATTAGACATTTCAACCTAACACTGCTAAAAAACAATGTAATCATGTTTTTCAAGTTCTAAAGGAAAAAGTTTTGACCAATAAACTATCAAAAAAGTATGAGGCAAAAAATATTTCTGGGGCCTCCCTAGTGGCACAGGGGTTAAAGACAGTGCTATAAGCAATTGGCAGCCACTGCAGCACGAGTTCGATCCTTGGCCAGGCAGGGAGCAGCCTACATGGTGCAGCATACCTCTCCTTACTCGCCTGCTGCTCCCCTCAGCAGTGTATTTCAGTCTGCCTGTTCTGTTCCCCACTATGTCTCTGGTGAATCCTCACACCCCACACACATCTGGCCTGTACCCCAGCTCTTGTATGCATAAATAAAATAAAATCTTTTTAAAAAAATTTCTGACATTGTCTCACAACTTTTTTTTCACGAACTCAATTGTTATGGAATTTATTGGAGGATATGTTGTAGTGAAATAAGGTAGTAAAGTTAAACAGAAACATGGGAAAACAAGGAATTCAATCCAGAGACTGGTGAAACAAAGTCACAGGGTCAATTTTTCATTTACCCAGAAAGGAGTCTAGAATGGCGATCTCTGGAACAAAAGGAATGGTATATGAAGCATAAGCTATACACTGAGACATGAAAAAAACAGCACAATTAGTAACAGCACAACTGTCCAAGGAAGGAAAGGTAATCAGTATCAAAAAACCTAAAAGTGATAAATCAATAAATTACAGTACATGCATATTGTTTATAAATATGTTAACAGAAAATCTTAAGATATGAAAAAAAAAGCTGGATAAGACATGAAAAAAAGTAATTATAGCTGGAAAGTGAGTCTTGGGACACAGAAAAGTACAGCAGTAATTTTCAAGTATATACCAGTATTACTCGAAATATTTTTTTTTAATTTTTTTTTTATAGAGGCATGTTTTATTTATTTATTTATTTGTTTTGTTTATACATGCATTGGGTACAGTGAGAAGCGCGGGAGGGTGAGAGAATTCACCAGAGCCAGAGCAGGGAGCAGAGCAGGCAGAAGGACCGAAGTACACTGCTGAGGGGAGCAGCGGGCGGCAGGAGAGGTCTGTGTGCCATGCGGGACCCTCCTCTGGTGGCCTGGGAGCAGCCGGGGATCGAACCAGCGCCGCAGAGGCCGCGGGCAGCTTCGCAACCCAGCGCTCAACCGCTGCGCCACCAGGGAGGCCCTACTCGAAATATTTTAAACTCCTAGACAGCCGGATGACTTCCAAAGCCTTAGTAATTTACATTCATAGCTAAGTACTTAGATACACATGTCTATACATACACTTACACCCATATATATTGCATACACACACAAGAGCAGGCTCTCAATAACTATGTCTGAATATTTGTATGTTTTCAATTTTTAGTTTTTCTACTAAAAGTCAGTAAAAAAAATCTATCTCTACATGCTGCATTTTTCAGATTTAAGCAGTCACACACTCACATACATACAGGATTCCTTACAATACTGGATAAAGTTTTTGTTAAAACACCTCATCTAAAATCAGAGTGCCCAGTGTGTCCTAATAATATTCAATTAACATGAACAATTTTTTCCTGAGCACCAGCTCTTAGACTTATAAGATTCATGAGGTCAGGGAAAACAACTCTCCTACCCATGTTTGGATCTCTACTAAGGAGCCAGAAGTACTCCTTGAACTAAGGGGTGACTCCTTTTAATCGTCTTTTCACACATGGCTTACTTACACTAATATTAAAAGGCCAGTGCCACGTGGGTGCTGCACCAGTGACTTCAGCTAGCAGTAACTTTACATCATGAAAGCCTTCCATTGAATGAGATTGTATCCTTACTCTTAGACTATTCAGGGACTCAGGTTCATTGGGAAAAAAATTATTAAGTCCAAATATGTTCCTATTCAAATACCAAAGCTTTGCTATCATGGACTATGATTTCTTAGTTCATTTTTGGTGTTTTTGTTTTGTTTGCTTTTATAAAACTCTTGGGGAAAGCACTTTGTCAAAAATGCCTCTCTCCTAAAAACATGATAGCTTTAAGAAGGATGCCCAATAAATGGGGGGTAGGGGGAGGAAATAGGGTTACTAGTACTGTTTATGCATTTTTAAACTTGTGACCAATCAGGATAGGTTGGTAATAATTTATATAGCCAGAGAAACATCTAGCACATATACCGCTGCTGCTAACAGTGATTAATTCTGAGGAATGAGACTGAGGGAGAGACTTTTTGTAATAAGCAAGAATTGATTTTACAATTAAGGAAAATAAAAAAGCAATTATAAAATGGATGTCAATAGAGCAGAAGTTCTCTTAAGCAGTGTTCTGTGTTAGAGTACTAAAACAGCAGTTTCAAACTAGAAATACACAAAAACTTTCCAGTTGGTATATCTATAGAAACCAATTCTAGAGTATTCTCCATGCATTTTTCTTTACCTAAATATATTAAGTTGTACCTACAATGAAAGCACACACACTTGAGCTTCAGGCCCACCTTACCTTTTCCCAATTTATAGAGAAAGAATAACCTTTGTGCAATCCTAATTTCATGGTGTGGCTAGGAGTAAACATTTCTGGATTAACAGCAAGCAAAAGGAGAGTTTAGAAATTTAGTGTCATTGAAAGTCCTTTTCCCAACATTCATCATTAACAGATGGTAAAATTTTACCAAAGAGGAAGAATAAACATTAAAAGTTGGATATTAAGACCTGAAATCATAAATAAAAAGACAGATGATACACCCCTAGACATCAACTGCAAGGGTGTATTTGGTTTGCAACTCCAATAGCAAGGGAAACAAAGGCAAAAATAAACAAATGGAATTACATCAACTAAAAAGCTTTTGTATCATGAAGGAAACCACAACAAAAGCAAAATGGCAATGGACAGATGGGTAGAAGATAATTGCACATCACACATGAGGAAATGGGTTAATTTCCAATATATATAAAGAACTCATACAATGCAATAACAACCAACCAAACAACTCAGTCAAAAAAAGGGGGAAAGACCTAAATTAACAGTTCTCCAAAGCCATAATCATCAAAACTGCATGGTATTGGAACAAGAACAGACATACAGACCAATGGAATCGAATAGAAAATCCAGAAATAAACCCACAGATTTATGGTCAACTAATCTTTGACAAAGGAGCAAAGACTATGCATTGGAGCAAAGAAAGTTTGTTCAATAAATGGTGCTGGGAAAACTGAGTCGCTACATGCAAAAGAATGAAGCTTGACCACTACCTCACACCATACACAAAAATCAACTCAAAATGGATTAAAGAACTAGACATAAGACCTGAAACCATAAAATATATAGAAGGAAATATAGGCGAAACACTACGTGATTTGCACATCAAAGACATCTTTACAGACACATCACCCAAAGCAGTGATAGTGAAGGCAAAGATAAACAGCTGGGACTACATCAAATTAAAGAGCTTCTGCACAGCAAAAGAGACAATAACAAAAACAAAGAGAAACCCCACCAACTGGGAGAACATTTTTGCACCCAACACTAATGATAAAGGACTGATCACAAAAATCTGCAGAGCTGACGAGACTCAACAACAACAAAGAAAATAATCCAGTCAAAAAAATGGGCAGAAGAGCTAAAAAGAAACTTCTCTGAAGAGGAAATGCAAATGGCCAACAGGCATATGAAAAAATGTTCAACATCACTTGTCATCAGGGAAATGCAAATCAAAACTACCATGAGATACCATCTTACACCAGTGAGAATGGCACATATTAAAAAAACTAGCAACAACAAATGTTGGCGAGGGTGTGGAGAAAAAGGAACTCTTCTGCACTGTTGGTGGGAGTGCAAACTGGTCCAACTACTGTGGAAAGCTGTGTGGAGATTTCTGGACCTACTAAACATAGAATTTCCATAGGATCCAGCAATTCCACTCCTAGGTATTTACTCAAAAGACACAGAAACATCAATTCCAAAGAACACCTGCACCCCTATGTTTACAGCAGCACTGTTTACAATAGCTAAGCTTTGGAAACAACCCAAATGCCCAAAAATAGATGACTGGATCAAGAAGATGTGGTACATATATACCATGGAATATTACTCAGCATTCAAAAAAGATAAACACATGCAATTTGCAGCAACATGGATGGCGCTGGAAGGGATCATGCTCAGCGAAATAAGCCAAAAAGAAAAAGAAAAATACCGGATGGTCTCACTCATAACAGGAATCTAGAAACTTAAATAAGGGACCAGGAAAATGAATAACTATAAGAAAGTGAAAATCAAAATCAACAAAAAACTATGAACCAGAGACACTTTTAGGGGGGCGGGGGCGGGAGGGGAGGGATTGGGGTCAGAATGGGGGGGCTGCAATTGTATGGGGAATATAACAATAAAATTTATTATTTAAAAATAAATAAATAAATAAATTAAAAAAAAAAAAAACATTTTGTTGAAAAAAAAAAAAACAGTTCTCCAAAGAACATGCACAGATGCCACAGGAATGTAAACAAATGCTTGATATAATTTATTTTAAAAGAAATGCAAACTAAAACACAATGAGATAAGACCTCACACTTGTGATAATTCCCCATATCAAAAGACTAGAAACCACAAATGTTGGTGAGGATGTGGAGAAAACAGAACACTGTGCACTGCTGGTGGGAATGTAATTTGATACAGCATCAGTGGAAAAAGGTATAGGGTTTCCTAAAAGTATAAAAATGAAAATACATTTTTGATTGCTGAATAATATTCCATTGTGTATATATACCACCTCTTCTTGATCCAGTCATCTATTTTTGGGCATTTGGGTTGCTTCCATAGCTTAGCTATTGTAAATAGTGCTGCTATAAACACAGGGGTGCAGGTGCCCTTTTGATTTAATGTTTCTGTGTCATTTGGGTAAATACCTAGGAGTGGAATTGCTGGATCATATGGAAGCTCTATCTTTAGTAGGTTGAGGAATCTCCACACAACTTTCCATAGCCATCAAAAAGATAAACTCATGCAATTTGCAGCAACATGGATGGAGCTGGAAGGGATCATGCTCAGCGAAATAAGTCAGAAAGAAAAAGAAAAATACCGGATGGTCTCACTCATAGCAGGAATTCAGAAAACCTATATAAGGAACCAGGAAAAAGACTAACTATAATAAAGAAAACATCAAAATCAACAAGCAACTATAAACCAGAGACACACTACAGAGTGGGGGGGTTGGCGTGGGAGGAAGGATTAGGGTCAAAATAAGGGAGGTGCAATTGTATGGGGAATATAACCAAAATGAAAATGCATACATTGTGCAAAAATGAATAGTGATGTAAGAATTATATAAAATATTTAAATAAACAAATAAATAAATGATGAAAATACTATATGATCCAGCAATACTACTCCTAGGTATTTACCCAAAGAATATGAAAATGCAAGTAAACTGGCAAAACAACAAAAATAATCCTTAGATTCTATAGAACGTATACTGGTTAGCAGAGGGGTGGGGGAGGGAGATGGGGTGGGGAGGGAAGGTATTAGGGTGCTGACACTGGAGAGTTGGTGGAAAGTGAGTGAGGCGCATGCACATAAGGAGGGGTGAAGTTGTGCTCCCAGAATTATGTAGTTATGCAAACAAATGACTAATTAACAAAATTTGAGAGGAAAAATAAAGATATACTATAACTATGCTAACTTAAAATATCCAGAATGTTCTTTGGCCACACTGATAAATTCCTAACTAAATAATGAGTTAAATGGTCAATTTAGAATGGAAAGTAATACACTTATAGTAGCAAGCCCTTAGCCAAGAGAAAAAAATCAAATTTTAGGCACTGTTAGGGTTTGTAAATGTTTTAGAAGTATCCAAAATGCTTTGATTTTCTATCCCTCTGATGCCATAATAGCCACTAAATTTATGGAATCAAAGTTGATCAAGCAGTTTTGGGAGCAGGATATAAATGAAGGTAGAAAACATGTTCAACTAATGTTGTCAAGATTACGCAATTATTTTAGTGCACTCAAAAGATAAAAAGCATAATCTGTGGACATAGACCTGTAAGTGATATCTCCTGGTGTATTTACTAATCTCTTTCCCTACTTAACTAAATTAGACACTATCAAAATATGTATTTTTTAAATTACCAAATTTTTACAACATTTGATTCTTTAATGGGTACATTATTTCTGCAGTTCAGACTGAAATATATGGATTTATTCATGACAGCAAATACAGTTATTCGGATTTAAGGTTACATTATTGTTTCATGGATAAACTATATCTCCTTCATGTCACTTTGGCATCATTTGATAACCTAGACAAATAAAAGCCAGAGTAGAAATCTGCGGTTACAATATTATTAATATTTCTATATAATTTTCCTGACCCATGTCTCTACTCTGAAAATCCTTTCAAAAGTAAGCAAATCACTAGGAACCAATACAAAATTTTAGAAGAAAATAGGGATAAATCTTCATGACTTTGGATTTAGCAATGGATTCTTATATATGTATTTGATATAAAAATTACAAGCAACAAAAACAGAAATAGATTAATTGGAGTTCATCAGAAATAAAACCTTCTCATGAAAAGACAATGTTTAAAAACAACAAATTAGAAGACACAGACTGGGAAAAATAATTTGTAAAACGTATTTAATAAATGACTTCTAAACCAGAATATAAAAAGAACTCATACAATTCAATAAGGAACTCATACAATTCAATAAGACAAAAGTAACACCCTCTCCTTGCAAAAACCATGAGATTTGAAAATACTTGAAGAAAAAATACAAACAACTAAAAACCATAAGAATGTGCAATAGCAGACATATGAGGAGTGAAATCATAAACTATACTATAAACTATAATAAGAAGTTGCTAGGTACCTACTAGAGTGGCTAAAATCAACAGTACAAAACCAACTGGTGAGAACAGAGATCAATTGAACTCCACACATTGCTAGCACCAATGCAGGAGTGTAGTAAAAATTTCCCACATAATTATCAAAAAACCCAGCAATCTCATTCCTAGACATTTACACAAGAGAAATGAAAACATATTTCCACACAAGATGTATATGTGAATGACTACAGCAGCTATTTTGTCTAACAATCAAAAACTAGAAACATCCCAAATAAAGGATAAGGAGAATGTAGTGTAGCCATACAACAGAATACTTCTAAATGATAAAAATGAATGAATTACTGATGCACACAACTTAAATGGGTGAATCATGTCAGGCACTCCATATGATTCCACTGATATGTCAATCTAGAAACAGCTCGAGTATAAGGACAGAATCAGCTCACAGGTTGCCAGGAGGTGGGAGAAGTAGAATGTAAATGTGCACAAGGAAACTTCTGGGGTGATAGTGAAAGAGGGTACCCTTCTCTTGGGGCACCTCTTCCCCCAGAGGCAGTGGCTCCTGGTAATAATAGTCACGGGTTTCTCTTAGCTTCTCCTCTCCTGCTGGCAAACATTCCTGAGAAAATGACTATGTCAAACGCTGTTTTACTAACTCCTTTTTACAGTGAAATGAAACTAATGAAAACATCTTTGAGGTTCTTATTAACAGAGCACCACAGAGACCTTGACAACCCAGACACGAGGCTGGAAGCCAGCCAGGTATCGAGCAGCTGCAACGTGGCAATCCTGTGTGGACTGGGGCCGGGATGCCCAGAGACAACTTCAAAGAAAATGAACAACACACAAACTCAGCCAACCGACATTCCTCGATCCCCTTAGCCAGCTTCTTCCTGACTCTGACTTTGAGATGGTTTCTTGGGACAGGAGTCGGGTCACCTCCAAGGGTGCCCTTGCTTTGCCGACTCCTAGCCCTTGAGTCTTATGTGTAGCTTCTAAGCGATGGGTAGTAGGACCTGAGTTTCAGTATCCATGGAAATTTTCTGTATTTCGACGACAGTGATGTACAGTTTACACAACTTATACAATTACTACAGCTTATCAAAGTATACACTTAAAAGGAGTAATTTTACTTCTGTAAATTGTCTTAATAAACCTGGCTTTAAAAGAAACGCAGGCTGAGAGACACTATAATCGATTACAAAATCCAGTAATTGCATCCCCAGTAACAAAGCAAAACGAAGGCAAAGCAGATAAACCAACATAAACAAAGGCGCTCATCTTGGAGCTTCGGTGCTGGGAGCAAAGACCAGTGAGAAAAAGGTTTATTCACCACCTCCTAGTGAGACCAATCTTAAAAGGTTAAATTGCTTTCAGACCGTAAATTACAAGACAAGAAATTTTGCTCTAACTTGTTTTTTCCGAACATAGCACAGGCTGGAGGCTTATTAACCAACCCTGAGCTGAGCTCCAAGGCCAGCTAGAAACTGAAAACCCAGAAATCATAACAGCTCAAAACCCAGGACCTCACGCTCATATCTTAATGATAAATGCCTCACAGGAGGATGTAGCTGGGCCTGGCAATCGTCAGCACAGCAAACCACATAAAACTGATGTTATCTAAAGACTTCGACAAGGCACACTTTACTAAGAAAGAAGCCCCTTCCTATTTAATGTATGAAGTGCCCTGTGACTAACTGATGAACTTGAGACAAATCCACATTTCTTTGTCCCTAATCTACTTTTCAGCCAATAAAACTAAACTCCTTTTTTCGCAAACCTGGTTGCCCACACCTATGTAGTAACCTCACGCCTTTTCCTAATCAGGGAGATGGTTTCTTGGAACAGGAGTTCGGGCACTTCCACAAGGTACTGTAAGAGGTGCCCCTGTGGCTCCTTGTTCTCTGCCAGTGGTGGAACTTGCCCACCTCCAGCACAAGCCCTGGGAGAGAGGTCCATAGCATGATGGCTGAGCTCACTGGGCAGCTCGCAGGACAGCCTGGCAGCCTCTGACAGCAGCAGTGCCCAGTTCAGGGCCATAGCAGCCTTCACTCTGGCCACCTGGATGAACAGCCCAGCTCCACTGCCTGGCCCCACCAACGCCCACCTAAGCAGCCAGGTACAGTAAGTGTCTCCATTCCACTGAGCGCCCTGTGCTGCACACCTGACTGTGACCGCCAGACCTCAGTGCAGCTCAGGTTGGTCACCCTGGTACAGTTCGTTTTAAAACCAGCACAGTATTGGGCCTCCCTGGTGGCGCAGCGGTTGAGCTCTGGATTGCGAAGCTGCCCGTGGCCTCTGCGGTGCCGGTTCGATCCCCGGCTGCTCCCTGGCCACCGGAGGAGGGTCCCACATGGCGCGCAGACCTCTCCTGCCGCCCGCTGCTGCTCCCCTCAGCAGTGTACTTCGGTCCTTCTGCCTGCTCTGCTCCCTGCTCTGGCTCTGGTGAATTCTCTCACCCTCCCACGCTTCTGACTGTACCCAGTGCATGTATAAACAAAACAACAAACAAATAAATAAATAAAAACATGCCTCTATATAAAAAAAAAAAAAAAAAACCAGCACAGTATTGAAAACAGACCCATCAGGTTCAAGTTCTCACTGGCACCAGTCAGGTTCACAGTGATGCCAATCAAGTCATGGAAATGGAGCTGGGATTGAAAATGGACCAATTAGATTTGAAAAACAGGTACACTGAAGGGATATAAGCCAAGTTTCATACAACTTCACAGAGTTTCATTCAGACTCTGTCCTGAAGAGATCTTCACAGACCTCTGAGACCTGATCTCCACTTCAAACTGTCACCTCACCACTGTTCCTTCCTCCAGCTCTGCTTCCACATCACCCAGTGACCAGTGGTGCTGGCTTAGGCCCAGCATCCCTGAAAGAGCTGTACAGGGTGCCTGGCACCCTCTCCAAAAGAGCTGTCTGAATCTGGCCTCTGCCTGGCATCTCTCTAAAAGCTGTAACACTGGGGCCTGATTCTCACCACCGGCTGACCACCTCTGATTGGCACTGCTGACGTGTGACCAGATCTGCTAATCTGTGTCTGGCTACCTCTAAGAGCTGACTATCACTTCAGTTCCTCCAGTCCACCACCTGACCTCCACCTTTGCCTCCAGCACACATGTTACCACCTCCCAATACTGTTACATCAGTGCTGTCCAACCTGCATTTCTTATTTCTGCTGGGCTGCTGTGGTGCCAACTCAGCAGCACCACCTATGATTACATCCAGCTGCTACCATGAAATGGATCCTGATCCACCACTTGCCAGTGTGCTAGTGTGCCACCAGCTCCAGGCTCTCACTGAAGGATCAATGCTAGCTTTCATGAGCAGCCTTTGGTGTGGAATACTGGACACTACAGACACTTTCTGGGGTAGGACAGGTGGCCATTTGTGGCCTTAGAAATTTTTCCTTTTCACCAATTTCCCTTTTGTTAGTAATCTCCATTGTTGCTGCACCCTGGGCCTGAGTCATGTCTTGCATGGGTAAAGACCCATGAACTGAGACATCACCCAAGCTTTGCTCAATTTCATTACTAATGTCTGAATAAGGCTTTGCTTTTCTGTCTCCAACCTTACATAGTCTCTCTTGTTTGACTTGGAAGTGATGAGCAGCTGAACTTCAGAATCACCAGAAGTAAACAGAAAAAAAAAAAAAAAGGATCCTTACAATCAATGATAAAATTGTTCATTTTAAAGAAAAGCATTCAGATAGACCCATGTGCATGGATCCATTTCAGAGTTTCCCATGTAGGTTTTTTTAATACCCCAGGTGACTCTAGAATCTGTAAGACAAAATTAACTTTGAAAACAATTACAACAGAGACAGGTTGAGAGGGAGAGGGAGTATGGAAAGAATACCAAAATAAAGAAAGTGGCTGCCACTAAATAACAGAGTTAGAGGGTCTTAAGATTTTCTTCTTTTTGCTGCAGAGTTTCCCAAGTTAATTCTTATAATAATCCTACTTACTCTTGGAATGAAAATTGTTTCTTAAGGTAAAATACTAACAATAAGTTGGGGTAAATATTTGCAACAGGGCACATGGAGCTCTATTTTTCAATACATCTTAGGATCATTGAGAATCTAAAAAACAATGAATAAAAAGAGCACTGGAAATAAATTTCTTATAACCTTGTGAAAAACTGTCCAACCTCACTAATAATTATTTTTTTTAAAGATTTGTTTTTCATTATTTATTTATACAAGCACTGGGTACAGTCAGAAGCACAGGAAGGTGAGAGAATTAACCAGAGCCAGAGCGGGGAACAGAACAGGCAGACTGACGAAATGCACTGCTGAGGGGAGCAGCGGGCGGCAGGAGAGGTCTGCGCACCATGTGGGACCCTCGCCTGCGGCCGGGGATCGAACTGGCGCTGCAGAGGCTGCGGGCAGCTTCGCAGCCCAGCGCTCAACCACTGCGCCACCAGGGGAGGCCCCTCGCTAATAATAAATGAAAATTAAAACAACTCAGACTAGCAAATAAACAAGGGCATGGTTTAAAGTATTAGACCAATTGTGAGGGGAGGTACACTCTTTCTAATAAATTGCTATACTGTATAAATACTTAATAAAGCAGAAGGACACTTGTAGCAGTACATGTCAAAAATTCAAATGTGCACTTGCACTACTCAGCAATTTTACTTCTAAAAATTTGATATGTCTAAAAGCAGACATATTTGTCATAAATACCCAATGATTAGGTGCAAAGCTGTTAATATCAGCACTCTTTCATAGTGCCCCAAAGCTGGAAGCAATTTGAATGTCCATCAATAGGGACCAATAAACTATGCTAAGTTCCCAAAATATAGGAAGAAAATCTGCACAGCATTATATATGTTTAATTTCCACCTACACAAGTAAATATAAAGGCAACTGGCAAGACAGGATAGAGAGATTACCTCTTGTGTTAAAAAAAAAAAAGGTAGACGTCAGCCATGTTTGAATGTACATGGAAAACTACTGGAAGAAACACAAGAAAATGGTTAACTATGGTCCAGTTCATCTCAGAAGGCAGCTGTGAATACTAAATGAGAAAAATACAGATTCATGAAAGTAATTTGCAAGCTTTATAGAGTGATGTATAAACTACTTAAAAGTTGGGCATTACTGCTAATCATAACTTATTTTTTTTAGCTACAGGAAATCATTTTATGACCCAGGATTTGCAGTGGATAGGTGTGAGGAAAATTTAATTTAGGGGGAAAAGATAAATGAGAAATGAAGGCTGAAACCATTGCTACCAAATGTATTTAGTGGAAGGAGTCCTTTGTCTTCTTTTGTCTTTAAGGTGAGAGTAGAAAAAATAAAAAAGGTCAAGGAAAATATACAAAAGCTCTTGCAAAAGCTTCGATGGTAGGAATGAATTTAATCCTATACAACATTTTTGAGGTCCCTAAAAATGAAGCCAAAAAACCTCACTGGACAATCTACAGGTGCCGGATAATTAAAGGAGAGTCAGCTGAGGCCAAGGTGATCCAAAGAGAAATATGTTCCTTCCATGCTGAGCGAATTTTAAACAGGTGTTTGCAGGTATCAATAAAGCCAATGTTAAGGGGAAATAGAAAACAAGGAGACCTGGGAGTATTCAGCAGAGACTGAAATTGCAACAAACTAACCCCCTACACTCACTATTAAAAGCTCATTAACTCCCAGCTGTTCATCCATTAAGCTGAGAAGAAGAAAAAGTGCATGCCCTCACTGTCACATATTTATACCCGAGGTTTTCATCTCATACTAGAGAGGGGGTGAGGGAAAGATAAGAAGAAGATAAGAATCATAATTATATTGCCAGGCTGTGGAGAAAGCTGTGCTAAGTACTATAAACCTCTCAGGCAATAAAGTCAGATAAATGTCCAAAGTCTGCCATGTAAAGAGAAGGGCACAGAGTGGGTGGGTGACCAGCAGCATCACGAGACTTGTCCTTGAGCTGCTTACAGATGGGGTCCCCATGACTCACCCCGCCAGGTCACATCTAATCTACACTACAAGCAGCAACACCTGCACATAAAATATCTTTAGAGCTATTCACTGTGGCACACAGTCCTTGACTACAACATTAAATTAAACAAAAGAGGGTATAAGCAACACAAATCAGATTTAAAGCATCTATGCACAAAGCACCATTTTCCTGAGAGTGACAGAACGGAGCTCCTTGTATGATAAAGCTTTAAGACCAGCACCCAGAAACTGGCAACTTGTAGCAGATTCTGGTCCACAGGTGATGGGCTGGGCCCAGGACTCCTCAAATATTTTTTTAGTTGTCAGTATTTAAAAGTGTAGGGCAACCATCCCAGGGCAGGCAGGTTCATTGTGGATTTGGGCAAACTGATAAAAGAATCTTGGAGCCCTTGGTAGATTTGAGAGGACTTTAATGCTAAAGCAGGAAACCAGGTACAGGCAGACCAGCAGGCAGGAGGGAAAAAGAAAGCCTCACTCCATTTTCCCTGCAATAGTCAAAAGATATGACTCAATGGTCCATCTCCAGCTTGTTGGCAAAGTGAAAAGACCGCAACACCAGGTCTACACTGGCCTATTTCAATTAGAGACAAGACTAGTATTGTAACAGGGTGATTCCCAGGAAAAGGGGAAGTTCCAGGTTCCCTGCCCCACCCAAAGGAGGGTGGAGCTAAAGAAAAGAAAAAGAAGCTGCCAAGGAGACTAGGAAGGAAGGAAGCAGGATGGAGAGCCAGGAGAGCTGGAGGAGGCATGTGGAGCCGAGAGACACGTGAAGAAACTGCGCTTGCCTTTTGGTCGTGGACTGGGTGAAACAGATGTCGGTGAGACCCATGAGGAGGATAACAATGGCAGCTTTTATCTTGATTTTGATTTTGCTCTTTTCCTCCTGCACTTGTCTGGTTGTTTCTGATCCATTTCTTTTTTTTTTTTTTTAAAGATTTTATTTATTTATTTATACAAGCACTGGGTACAGTCAGAAGCGTGGAAGGGTGAGAGAATTCACCAGAGCCAGAGCGGGGAGCAGAGCAGGCAGAAGGACCGAAGTACACTGCTGAGGGGAGCAGCGGGTGGCAGGAGAGGTCTGCGCGCCATGTGGGACCCTCGCCCCTGCAGCCGGAGATGAACCTGCGCTGCAGAGGTTGCGGGCAGCTTCGCAACCCAGCGCTCGACCGCTGCGTCACCAGGGAGGCCCTGTTTCTGATCCATTTCTGTGGGTCCCCACTGGCAGGTGCTCTAGACTTGTGGCAGGCTTCCGGGCCTTCCTTGCTCTGGACCATTGCTACCATTTGGGTGAACTTCTACTCACGCGGGGATGAGTAACTTTGGGTGCTTGATTTAGAAACTCTATTCTTTGTCTTTTCTGTATTGTTTACTAATTAAAGTTCCTTTCCATTAAAGTCTTATATGTTTTGTGTCAATGGGGTGGATGGCAGAACCTATTTAGAGCAGGCAGGTGTGTGGGGTCTGGGGTGCCCCTCTCCCTGCCCTGTAATAGTATTAGGTACTTGAGTTTTCTGACCCCTGCTGGAGCCCCAGAAAAGTGAAATTTTGCAATTCCCCCTACATAGTCCTCATGCTGTTGTGTCAAGGATTGCTACTCTGTCACTTACTGTCCATAGCAGCATTTCCATGGCCTACTCTCACGTCACTGTTTTCCTGACTGTCCTTCACCCTCACTGCCCCAGTCACACTGGCCTTCTGGCTGCTCTTCACACACAGGCACCTTTTGCTTGAGGACATTTACACTGAGGTTCCATCACCTGGAACATCTTTCCCCTACCTGGCTACAGCCTGCTCCTTCACCTGACATGAGTCTTTGTTACTGTGTAGAATGAGGTGTACCCTCATTTGCACTCTAAATGGGAAGTAGGTTCTGCCTTCTACTGCATAAAGACTATATATATATATATATATATATATATATATATATATATTGCACAGAAGAACTGAGGTATAGGCCAGAGATATGGGGGGTGAGAGGACCCGCCAGAGACAGAGTGGGGAGCAGAACAGGCAGATCTACTAAATACTCTGCTGAGGAGAGCAGTGGGCAAGACAGGAGAGGTCTGCTGCGCCATGTAGGTCAGCTCCCTGGCTGGGGATCAAACTTAGGTTGTAGCAATGATAGCCATGAGACTTAACCCCTATGCCACCAGGGAGGCCCACAAAACATATTCTTAATGTGTAAGACCTATAATAGAAAAAGAACTTCAATAGAATTAGTGTGTAGAAAGAGAAGAAAGGATAATTGTTTCCAATAAAACACCCAAAGTTACCCATCCGCTTGTGGGTAAATGTCCAGTCAAACAGAGTTGGTGTGAGGTGGGGCTGCTGACTAAAAGTTGCCACAAGTCTAAGGCTCGTTCTGGCAGGGAAACACTGGAAAGGGGCAAAAGGAGGCTGGCAAGTCTGGGACATAATGAGCAAAACCAGTATGAATCAGGGTAATCGCTTCCATTTTCAGGATCCCCATAAGTCTCTCCCCCACGTCTCTTCCAAGTGTCTCTCCATGTCTGGACTCCATGTGTTTCCTTCCATGTCTTCTGCGGCCCTGGGGCAAGTCCAAAACTGAGAAGCAAGTGAGGCTTCTTACATTTTTTTGCCCCATGACCCTCCTCCAAATCTTCTCCCAAGTCTTCTACAGTTCTCCTCCAAGCTGTCTTCTCCCCCCTCAGCTCCACCCTTCATGGGATGGGGCAGGGCACATGGAACCTCCCCTCTTCATGGAGATTATACTCTAACATTTATTCAAGACAGTTCTCACAGAGGCGGTGGTTGCTTCACCACTCAATGTAAAAAAAGTCCTGTTTTACTTTTCTTCATAGGACTCAGGACATTAGACCCACTGTTTTATTTACTTATCTATTCCCCCCACCTCCATATATGGTATTAGCTTCAAAAAGGTAAAGATTTTGGGGGGCCTCCCCTAGTGGCGCAGGCAGTTAAGTGCACTGCGCTGTGAAGCTGCCCGCAGTCTCTGCAGCACCAGTTCAATCCCGGCTGGCGAGGGTCCCACATGGTGAGACAGACTACTATCTCACCCGCTGCTCCCCTCAGCAGTGTATTTCATCAGTCTGCCTGTTCTGTTCCCCACTCTGTCTCTGGTGAATCCTCTCACCCTCCCGTGCCTCTGGCCTGTACCCCGGTTCTTGCATAAATAAATAAATCTTAAAAAAAAAAGGTAAAGATTTTTTTGCTTTGTTTCTGTCTTCCATCAATATTCTGATGAATGTCAGTTCCTGTGACACACACAAAAATGCCATTAGATGAAATTTTGTTTTCAGGAGACAAAAGAACAGACCACACACGCCAATTAAACCGTAGTGATGTCACCCCTCTAAACTGAGAGAACAATTTGTTGGCAACAGATTTGCCTAAAAGCAATAATAATTGATATTTTTTAGGCTGAAGGGAAATCAAATTAAAGGAAATATGGAACTCTGAAGGAAGAACAAAAGAAATGGTAAATATAGTCTATTTTTTTCTCCTCTTGAAATTTCAGAAATATGCATGACTGTTGAAAGCAAAAATTACAACAATGTCCAGCAGGGCTTTTAATATACATAGACATGATGCATTTGACAACATTAATATAAAGGGAGGATAAGGGCCCTATATATTTTTAAGCAGTCTATATTTTATTCAATGTGTCTAAATATCAACTTAAAGTAGACTATGCAAGATTAAGTATGTACATTTTAAGTCCTACAGCAACCACTAAAATATAATACAAAGGTAGCCCAAAAGTCAATAAAAATAAAGTACCAAAAATTCTTCAAAGATGACAAAAGAAGGGGAAAAGGGACAAAAATCAAAGGTGACAAATAGGAAATAATAAAATGATAAACATAACTATATCAGCAATTACATTAAATGTAAATAATCTAAATACCTATTAAAAGAGATAGCAGATTGGATAAAATGAGAATACTCGTAAGAAAATATGAACCCTTTGATGATCAAGACCATGCTCAGTATATTCCAATGACTCTCACTACCTACTAAATCTCAGCTGAAGGGTAATGTCCCATTCATATATAGGTCAGGATTTCCCCAGATTAAGTTTGCAAATGCCCTCAAATCAGACAGGAGTGCAGCACATTGAGGGGACGAAATGCTACACTGGGCACAGCAATAAAGCCAAATGACTGCTGCCATTAGATCTGCAACCCTGAGGCAGAGTGGGGAGAGCCTGACCCAGAAGCAGTGGCGGTATTAAAGGATCTTTCCCAATTTTTTGTGCCACCTTGGTACTGATAAGAAAAGGGGGCAAGGCTTGGGAATTTTACTTTGCTGATTTAAGCTCCCTGGCATCCACGCCCACTTCCTGATAGCATACTGACTTCCTTTCGAAGTACTCTGGCCACCCCTGAGGTGCACAGGGGGTTTAGTGGGAGGTTATGGAAGATGTGTATGGATGGAGTCTTAGACACAGGAGTGAAACAGGAAAAAATATTGTAGAGAACTAAGACAAAGTCAGTGGACTGGAGTCATCTCCTTGCTATGGATTGATCTTAGGCTGTGGGGTCCACAAAAGAGCTCCACCCTAGCCACCAAAATCCACATGGCCTGGGGGCCACTGGTCACACTGATCCTGCTCTCTGTTCAGTGTGAGTGTGGGGGTTGAATTTAAAATAGTGCTTACTTAAATAGTGCCAAGGCTGGGGGATGTGTCACAGTGTGTGGGTCCTGACTCATGTGCTTACAATTGTAAGACATGACTCAGGCCCAAGATGCTACAATGGGTTTAATTAACAAAGGGGTGACTGGGGAAAATGAGACCATTTCTAAGCCCACAAATGGCTGGCCTGCCTACCCCACACAGTGTCCACAGTGTCCAGTAGCCCAATCCAAAGGCTGCCTGGGCCAGATGGCGCTGTCCATTTTAAGAGAGCCTGGAACTTGTGGCACAAGGGCAAGTGGTGGACCAAGTGACAACTCGGAGCCACAGCTGAAGGAGTTGACAAGGAGGTACTGCTGAGACAGCACCACAGGGCCAGCAACACCTAGTCAAAGGCAGGGCTGACCAGCGCCAGAGGGTGCAGCAGAGGTGGCGGTAGCAGAGAGCTCTTGGAAGCATAGCAGGTGGCAGTAGCAGAGAGCTCTTGGAGGCATCCAGACACAGGTTGGTAGAGCTGACAGTGCCGAGTAGTTATACTGTTACAGCCCTTACTGAGGCTAACAGGAGAGCCTCTTTAGAGATACCGGCATAGGTCACAGCTGATGCTGGAGGCAGGGCTGGAGGCAGGAGCAGCAATCAGGCTGCAGTCTCATGTGGAGATCAGGTGAGGAGGTTTTAGAGGACTGTAGAGATCTATGAAGGTCTCGAAGTTCTTTCCAGGAAAAGATCCAGGCATTGTTCCATACTCATCAGGAAGACACATCTGTAGTGACTGATGAGTCTGAATATCCTTACCTTCTGAAGCCTTGGCTTTCATTCCCTGCCTGTCAAGCCTGACCGCTTCACTAGAATTCCAGCCATATGACTGGTGCTGGTCAAGCTCCAATCAGATTGGTCCATTTCACGATCCTTAATAGTCTCAAAAGTGAAGCCCCCTCCTGTGCACATCCAGAGCCAACTTACAGTGTGGTCGGGCAGTCTTGTGGGCCGCAAATTCACAAACGCTGCAGCCAGAGCTGGCTTTGCAGCACCGATGCTCATCTGAGTGGCCCTGAGCCCGGCTGATACCACCAGAGCTCAGGGCTCGCCCACAGGCTGCATGTGTCACCGGCCCTTAAACCATCCACACCCCACCATAGCAGCGGCCCTGTGGCTCCTGTTTGAAATTGTGTGCCCCAAAAAGATATACTGAAGACCTAACATTCTTACCTATGAATGTGGCCTTGTTTGGAAATAAGGTCTTTGCAGATATAATCAAGTTAGGATGAAATTAATCTAATCTGACTGGTGTCTTTATACAAAGAAGAGTAGGAAAATACCAAGTGAAGGGAGAGACAAACTGAAATGAGGAGAGGCAGAGGCCACAGTTTTGCAGCGGCAAGCTATGGAGTATCTGTGTCCACCAGATGCGGAAAGAGACAAGGAAGGAGCTTCCTCTCAAGCCTTCAAGGGAAATCGGATGCTGTCAACATCTAGATTTTGGACTCAGCTTCCAGAACTGTTTAAGACTTAATTTGTATTGTTTTAAACTACATGGTGTGGTACTTTGTCATGGCAGCCCAAGCCAAATGCCTATCAGATTGGTCCACTTTACGATCCTTAATAGTCTCAAAAGTGAAGCCACCGCCTATGCATCCAGAGCCAGCTTACAGTGTGGTCGGGCAGTCTTGTGGGCAGCAAATTCACGGACACTGAGACCAAAGGGTGATATTTTTCTTTGGGACACAACTTCATTTCAAGAGGGTGATTGGGGAGAGGAAAAGATAATGCTTTGTTTCTACCAGGCACTCAAGAAATGCACTCCACCTGCCCCACTCCTTGTATAAAACTAAAATGTCAAATTTAATAGACTATAAATTCAATGAGGAAAGCAGCCATATAACCTAATAGGGCACAGAAACTACAGCATGTTCTTGGCCCTAGTTATGCTAATCTTTTGTTAAAGACCAAAAACTAGAATTTTGATACCATATTTCCAGACACTTCGCAGACTGAACACAGCATGTGGGAGTGGGGGAGGGTAGGACTTCAACATATCTTTTCTGAAGGACACAATTCAACCCAGAACACTTGCACATAAGGCCCACAGTCCACCAGTTTACAATCCCTTATGTCAGTCATAGCCCTGCATTCCCAGACAGAGATTCAGATTCTAACAAAACCCTAAGAGACTCTGTAAAAGTCCTAGTATTTTTAACATTTTTCTTAGAAACCAGTCATTAACAGACATCCTTGTAAGTTCATTTTGCTCATAAAATGAAATGCTAGACTCATACTGTATTACTAAATAGTACTTTTCAAGGATAAGAGATAAATGGAAAAAATCCCTTAAACTTATCATTTGTGAAGGGCAATTTCCAATTTTTTTTGGGGGGGGGTTAAGAACATTAGTTATGATTACATATAAGGACTCAAGATAATTATCTTTTCTCTCAATGAGTCAAGGACATTTTTCAGAAGCAGAACTGAAACCTCAAATTTGGTGGCATTCATCCTGATTTCATGGTCTAGGATATGGTCCAGGAACAGGAATTTTTAAAAACTCCTCTGGCGATAGCACACAACAAACTTTGCAAACCTCTACAATAGACAATAGAACAAAGGGCTTTTTCAAAAACAGGACAACACTTACCCCTTCAAAGCAAAAAAGTTCAGGGAAAAAGTCTGGTTGACTTAGGCTGTCTCTTGCCCTACATTTAGTGGATGAAAATCCTCTATATTTCTAAATTGATCTAAAGTTGCCCACATCATTTTGTAATTATTGTTCTTGGTGCAGCAACAATTTTCATCTAAGATGTTTTTAAATTAACTAGATTCAAAGAATGCCACTTAGTATGAACAAAATGTGTTATGAAGATAGACACGATTTTGTTTCAATTCCTAATGAAACTCAGACCTTTCATCTTAAATGCAAGCAGAATCTCAAACACTAAAATGAAATGAGTTTGATACTTTCATATTTCTTTTAAATTGATGGCCATCTACACACAGTTAAAAATCCTCCTCATTCTTTTCATTATCCCTGTACAGCTGTGCTACTGCTTCTGTGAGATCAAGGGGTTATATTGTCTCTTAATAGTGGGATTACATTTTTCCTGTATTTCTGCTTTTATTATTCTTGACTTCGCAAAACATCTCAACTTTGGCAGGCAAATACAGGCAGTAATTCTAGCTCTCTGATTTCAGAGAAGTAGAAACTGACTTATCCAAATCCCATGTTGGGAGATAGATCTTTGAATGAGATCCTATGATTCAAATCAGGAAAAGATGGCCTGCTGGCATGACCCCAACATTTACTAAACAGAAAAGGAGATTGGACCATTGTTTTTAAAGTCCACCAAGCAGATTGCAAAATTAAGAAAATAGAGGGCCAATAACTGCAGTCAGATGATCATTGTTCAACTGAAAAACACCCTCTATTTTAATTGCTTACTTGTAATTCATTTCAGGGTTCAGTTCTGTAGTAAACTGTTTCAGATAAGCAGCCCTATTTGGTGTTTCATAGCTAGGCAGCCCAATTTGAAAACCCAACTGCTACTTAGGCAATGATTAGTCATAAAGCTAAATGGCAAAAATGGCATTTTAATTTGGAGCTTATATTTGAGCAAGAGAATATTAAAAACATTTAGCATGAACCAATGCTCTCTGCTGTAACAGTTAAGCTGAACTTCATGGAGAGTAATGATTACGATCTTTCACAAAAGGACTATGTGAGACTTTGAGCCAGTTCTTTAAAAAAAATAAAAAAGTAGCTGCCATTTTTATTGCTGTGCTTGAGTTATGGATTTTAAAAACTGCATCATGCATGCAAGTTTAATTCACTCTGAACAATGAATCAAAGGCAGGCACATAAAGAGCAATTCCAAATCAGATAAAGTGAAATTCAGAAAATGCCATCTCTTTACCTGCCGATCTATGTAATAACTCAAGATGTAGCCTTACTGTGTTTAATGACATAATCAAAAAATGTGTCAAGACACTGGAATTGCGAAGCTGCTCCACTTATACCCGTCCCCGATGACTCATTTAAAAGTGGGCAGGTTGTCAGAATCAATGGGACATAAACACCTTTTATTCCCAGAGGAGCTGCTAGGCTCCTGACCTGTGCAACCCCCTATTTTTTCCAACTCCTCTCTTTGGAATAAAAGGTGTTCTTGAAAATCCTGCTATGTTTTACCAAGCTGTGGAGGCACATGATGATTCATTTTACCACTGATGAGAATATGGAATTCATGTTATAAAGAATCACTGTCCATGAACACAAGCTGAAGAAAGATGACACCAATTAACTTGTGTGATTTTTTTCCCTTACTTACCCCTTCCTGGTAACACAGGGAGGTTTGTTTTCTACCGTGGTTGTTTTCATTTCTATCCTTGTAATTTTAAAAGTAGTAGGGTATATAAAGAACATTGTATTTTACTCATGGTAAATACATTTTGTAATACTGCAAAGTGACCTAAAAATCTTACTCTCAATTAAATCCAAAAAACAGGAACAATTTTGGCTTTTAGATAACTGTCTCTCCTCCCTATGAATTCATCACTAGTTTGTGCTCCCACCTCTCCACCACCACATCATGTCTCCCTACTCTGTATAGGACCCAGTAGTGAACAGCTTAAGCCACTCTGCAGCATCAGCACTGGCAACTGACAGCCAAGATACCATTGTTGATCATTTGGGTCAAGTGTAAATAAATATTCCATATCTCAGAAAGCATGACATAACCCTGTTATTGACCCAACAATTCTATTATTTTTAATAATCATCCACTTACCAGCACTAATGCAAAGAGTAGTAGTAACTGACCCCAACAAAAAGAAAACTATTGAAGAACCAAGTATAAATATAGGTGAAAAAACACACTCTCCCAATGGTTATAAATTAAGTCTGTTTCTGAAACATGTTTATGCTTCAATAGCAAAATCACAGTTATTATTGCAAAATTTAAATCATGGTGCTATCATTACTTTATGAGCATTTAAAACGTACTTGAATTATTACAGTGATGTGTACAAGAAGCATAGGTTGCAGAATAAACATAGAACACACTTTTTTGGCAGATGTGTTTCTGCCAATGTGGAGTTTACTGAGGAAATCGACACCCTGTTTCAACAAAAAGGTATTTGAGTTTACTGTGCTTCAGACCCTGTGAGCATCCGGGGTACAGAGAACTCTATCCCAGCCACATGGAGCATACAATCTTTTCTGCTCTGTTCATTGTGTTTGCCTAAGTGAAACTCTGAAGTCTAAAGGAGTAGATCTCTTACTCAGATGCATCATTGTAAGGAATCAATAACAAGAATCATGAAAAAAAAAATCAAAAGGAAAGCAATAAAACTTCAAGAATTAAATATTTAGTAATAAATTGAACCAACTACATGTAAGAACTCCATTTTGAAAATCACAAGGCACTGAAGAAAGAAGTTGAAGAAGGCAGAAATACATAGAAGATATTCTGTGTCAAATTTGGAATAGTTAAAATGTTAAAATATCAATACTGCCATAAGTTATCTATAGATTCAATGGAATTCCTATCAAGATTCTAATATTTTTTGCAGAAACAGAAAAAAATCCTAAAATTCATATGGATCTACACAAGACACTAAAAAGCCACAACAATTCTAAGAAGAACAAATCAAGAGATATTAATACTTCCTGACTTCAAGGTCCTATCATAAGGCTATCATATTCAAAACAATATGGTACTGGCATAAAAAAAGACACAGAGTAACAGAACAGAATCAAGAGCCCAGAAATAAACCCAACCATATAGAGCCAAATAATATTTGACAATAGAGGCAAGGATACTCAGTGGAGAAATGACAGACTCCTCAATAAGTGGTGCTAAGACTCTCAGATATTTACATATAAAGGAAATCAGGTTCTTATCTTATGGCCTTTCTTATACCAGAAAAACTAACATGAAATGTATTAAAGAGAAATGTATTACCTGAAACCATAAAATTCTGATAAGAAAACAAAGAAAAAAAATTCACTCTTCCATATGGGTCTTGGCAATATTAATATGCATATGGAGATGAAACCAAAGCACAAACAAGAAAATAAAAAATAAACCTGTGTGACTGTATCAAGCTAAAAAAAAAAAACCTTCTGCATAGTAAAATAAACAAAGTGAAAAGACAAGCTACAGAATGGCAAACAAAATATTTGCAAACCATCTATCTGATAATATCTATCCCTGCTTAATATACAGAAAACTCATACAACTCAATAATAACAACAACAAAGAAAGAATGAAACCCTATTATCTGTTAACATTGGGCAAGGGTTGTGAGTAGACATTTTTCCGGAAAAAGATTTATAAATATCCAACAGGTACAGGAAAAGACACACATCACTAATCATCAATTAAATGCCAGTCTAAACCACAATGGGATATCAACTTATCCCAATACAATGACTAACATCAAAAAGAGTGTAGAAAAAAGGAGTCCTTTGTGCACTGTTGGTGAATTGGTACGGCCACTATAGAAAACAGTATAGAGTCCTTAAAAAATTAAAAATAGAATTAATATAGGACCCAGAAATCCCACTTCTAGTAATATATCCAAAAGAAATGCAAACACTGTCTCAAAAACTATTTACATTCCCCCAACACCATGTTCACAGCATCATTATTTACATAGTCAAGATATGGAAACAACCTAAGTATTTAACAATTAATGAATGGATAAATAGGTTGGGGTATACATATATACAGTGGAATATTACTTAGTCATTAAAAAATGATGAAATCCTGCACTTGAAAAAAATATGGACTTTGAGGGCAATATGCTAAATGAAATGTGAGATAAAAAAATACACATACTGTATAATCTCAGAGATTGAATCTAAACAAAATAAACAAAATATCAAAACCCAACTCAGAAAAAGATCATATTGTGGTTACCAGAGGGAGCACCGGGTAGGGGGCGGTGAGGGGGTAAGTGGGTCAAAAGTCACAAATTTCCAATAATAAAATACATTGAATACATTGAGGTTATAATATACAATATGGTGGGAGCAGTTAACACTACTATATAATAGATATGAAAGTTTTTTTGCTATTCAGTATTTTCATTTAAAATTTTTTAATTTATTTTTCCCCATCACCATCCTTTTTAGGCCCTTGTCCCTTTCTCTCCTCTCTCCATCTCAGAGCCCTCAGTATGTCTATTGATGGCTAGTGGTTTTTGAAAGCTTTTTCTTTTGAAAGTGTTCTACGTTATCAAATACTCTGTTATAAAAATATCCAGTATTTGCTTTTATCATTCCAACTCATTTAGCTACAAATAATTATCTCAATTCCCTCCATTTTGTTGAAAATGGCTGCATTTTATCCTTTCTTGTGACTATGTGATATTCCATGGTTGGATTTATCACATCTTCTTGATCTAGTCATCTGCCAATGGAACTTTAGGATGGCTCCAAGTCTTAACTATTGTAAATAATGCTGGTATGAACATTATGGAACATATGGAGTTTTGTGTCTATGGTTTCATATTCCCAAGAATGGGGTTGCTGACTCAAAATATTTCCATTTTAAGTTCATTAAGGAAAATTCAGGTTGTATTCCATAATGGTTACCAACAATTTACATTCCCATTAACAGTGTAAGAGGGGTTCTTTTTCTTTACACCCTGTCTAACACTTGTGTTTTCTCATTGTGGTTTTAACCTGCATCTCTCTTATTAGAAGTGAAGGCAAAAAATTTTTCATGTCTTTTGGCCTTCTGGATATCCTCATTGGTGAATTGTCCATTCACCATAACACTATTAAATGATTTTCCATCTCACCTTCTCCAATCCACTCTCCACAATCGTCCATTCACTTACACTATTAAATGATTTTCCATCTCATCTTCTCCAGTCCACTCTCCACAATCCAACCAGATCATCTCTTAAATATACATGTGCACACACACACACAACTGACTAAATGTTGTATGATAAATGTTTAATAGCCATTTAAGGCAGGAAGACTGATTAATAGCTTTTGCCAATTTCCATGGTGTAAACAGTCCTGATCATGGCAGATTTCAAGCTACTAATGGTTAAGAACTTGCATGCAAAACCTGAAAAATAATGAGCTTTCAAGAGGCAGTAATAGCCTACTCAAGCATGAACATTTAATGGTTTCCCATTACAAAAATCCAAAGTACTTGCCATATGCTACAAGAGCCTGGAGACCAGACTTCTCTTTTCTTCTCAGGCTCCAAAATCTAATCTAAATTTACTTCACATCCTTTAATGGTGTTTCTCAAAGCACACGCTTGAAAACACTGGCATGAGAATCACATCCTGGTTAAAAATCAGAATAGCATAGTCCCATCCCAGAGATCTCAAATTAGAATTTCTTGGAAGTGGAGTCCAGAGATTACAATTTTTAACTAACAGATTTGTGTGTAACAGAAGTCCCAAACTAGACACAAAACCACTATATTTTGTTCATATAGTATTTTTAAGGTTAGACTCTATTGCCAAAAAATTTTAATTTACAAATGTGAAATGGGGAACCCTTGAAAAGTTGGGAGATCTGACATCCTGGATTAGAGCTAAAAGGGCAAAGACATTTGAAATGGGGTTGCACCTTTATTCACAACTCCAGTTTTTGCATATTATCCTAATCTTGGCCCATTTGTTTCAATTATCTAGACACAACTCCTAGACACAACGTTTGAGACCCCAGGTATCCCCTGGGTCTTTCTACTCCCTTCACTGCATAATATTCCATTTCCTGTCCACTAAAGTATCCTCCCATGTCTAGGTAATTTCAGGATTCATCATGGATGCCCACTAAACCCCCAAGTAAATGTTCCTGTTAAACTTCACATTACCTCTCTGTTTGAAACAATAATCACACCTACAATTCCCTGTAAAAGGTCAGTCTCCCCCTCATTGGAAATGACCAACATTTCTGTGCTCAGCACACAAGAAAAGATGAATATACTTTGGATGTTTGTTAAATGAATGGTAGATTTCATAAATAATCAGATAAAGGAGAGATCATTTTGTGTTGGGAATACTGCAGGAAGGACTCAGAAGAGATAAAAATTAAAGGTAGACATTAAAAATTAGATACAGCTAGGAATGACAGGCCAGAAAACATTCTAGATGGGAAATTTTTAACCGTTGTTGGTTTGGGGATGCCCAGCATTCATTAACCTCAAGGATTCTAACAAGCGTGATTTTCCTTCAATCTTGTGGTTCAGATGGGGTCCTACCTTTCAGCTCCAGGTACAGATACTATGACTCAGACCTAAGACATCGATGCCTTGTATTTGCCCCTCCAGACACAAATGGATGCGTGAGGAGTTCATGATTCAAATTCACCCAAGCAGGCCAGGAGCTATGGCTTCTCATACCCAACAGATGAGCTCACAGCTCTATCCCACAACAATGAAACTCAAAATATGAAAAGAATGGACTGCTGCCACTGTCGTACCACTACATGGAACATAAAAATAAAATCCACAGGAAAGTAGAGGCAAACGAGAAAATGAATCATGGAGTTATTGTGTGAAGCTCAATATTGTTTGAAGCTTGTAACGAGAACAAGCCCCACCTTCCCAAGAACTACCATGCTCTCCTTTTGCTGGAGACAAATTGGATAAGTTCTGCCTCTTGGAAAGAAACCTAAGTAAAAGAAGGACCTATGCAAGCACACTGGTGAAATCCCAGGCTTCTGCAGACCCTAACTAAACCACAGTCTGGTTGCAGTAGGGTGTATAGGCTGAAGATTAGGAAAGGAAGCTAAAAAAAAAAAAAAAATGAACAATGAACAATGGGCCAAAATGCAGAGGAATAAATAACTGATGGTAGCACTCAATGACTTTACCCCCTCAAAGAGAATATAGGGGCACTCCTCAATATTTTAAAAATCTATGTGTAGGATGAAATAATAAACTACCTTTTTTTTTTAAATAATAAATTTTATTTTTATATTCCCCATACAATTGTAGCCCCCCCCATTCTGACCCCAATCCCTCCCCTCCCGCCGCCACCCCCCTAAAAGTGTCTCTGGTTCATAGTTTTTTGTTGATTTTGATTTTCACTTTCTTATAGTTATTCATTTTCCTGGTCCCTTATTTAAGTTTTCTAGATTCCTGCTATGAGTAAGACCATCCGGTATTTTTCTTTTTCTTTCTGGCTTATTTCGCTGAGCATGATCCCTTCCAGCGCCATCCATGTTGCTGCAAATTGCATGTGATAAACTACCTTTTTTAATAAAAGCCTTGATTATTTATGCATACAAGAGCTGGGGTGTAGGCCAGAGGTGGGGGGGTGAGAGTATTCACCAGAAACAGAGTGGGGAACAGACCAGACTGACTGACTGAAATACACTGCTGAAGGGAGCAGTGGGTGAGTCAGGAGAGGTCTGCTGTGCCACATGGGTAGCTCCCTGGCTGGAGATCGAACTCAGCTTGCATTGGCTGTGGACAGCTTCATAGTGCTGAGATTTAACCCCCTGCGCCACCAGGAAGGCCCTAAACTACCTTGTTTAGAGAAACAAAACTAGAAATATTAAGTTATATAAAATAAAATAGGGCAAAGGAAAGTAAAAAATAGGCACATTTAATATTTTAACATGGTTATTGTTATTAAAATATGTCACTGAACTTCCAGGTAATCAGGGTAAAAAGAATATTGCTATCTGATACTTTTATTGCTGTCCTTGTTTGTTTCAAGATACACCTTGAAAACACCATTTTCTAAGCAACAGGGAACTAGCAGGCTTTTTTAATGAGACACGTTAGAAATACATGGTCGACAGAATAAAGTCACCTTCTTCCTCCAACCAGGCTCCGACACCTACACATTCTAATTTTTGGAAACTTTTTTTTTTTTTTATAGAGGCATGTTTTATTTTTATTTATTTATTTGTTTGTTTGTTTTGTTTATGCAAGCACTGGGTACAGTCAGAAGCGCGGGAGGGTGAGAGAATTCACCAGAGCCAGAGCAGGGAGCAGAGCAGGCAGAAGGACCAAAATACACTGCTGAGAGGAGCAGCGGGCAGCAGGAGAGGTCTGCACGCCATGTGAGACCCTCCTCCGGTGGCAGGAGAGCAGGCAGGGATCGAACCGGCGCCGCAGAGGCTGCGGGCAGCTTCGCAACCCAGTGCTCAACTGCTGCACCACCGGGGAGGCCCATTTTTGGAACCTTTGAATATGTTACCTGACCTAGAAAAGAGACTCTGCAGGTGTCATTAAATGAAGGATCTTGAAATGGGAAGACTATTGTAGATTATTCTGATGAACCCAGTATCCTCATCAGGAGGTATTAGGAGGTTCAGAATGAGAAAGAAGGCAATGTGATAAAGGAAACAGACGGACAAAAGGCAAAGTGATGCATATGCCAAGGAAAGGGGCACCTCCAGAAGATGGAAGGGGCAAAAATAAAGTGGATTCTCACCTGGAGCTGTAGGGATCATGCTCAGTGAAATAAGCCAGAAAGAAAAGGAAAAATACCGGATGGTCTCACTTAGAGCAAGAATGTAGAGGATCCAATAAGGGATCAGGAAAAAAAACTAATTATAATAAAGTAAAAATCAAAATCAACAGGCAACTATAAACCAGAGATATATTGCGGTGGGGAGAAGGGAGTAGGATTAAAACAGGGGTGGGAAGAGCACAGGGCACCATGGCGATGGCACACAGGTGACTAGGTGGTGGGAATTTCACAGGGACTATAACCAAGATGAAAATGCATACATTGTACAAAAATGAAAAATGATGTAAAAAATACATTACATAAAAAGATGGAAAAAATAAAAACTCAAAAAAATAAAAAAATAAAAGGACCCCACCATGCCAACAGCTTGATTTTAGGACTACTTACTTCCAGAACAGTAAAATGATAGATTTGGGTTGTTTAAGCAATTAAGTTTATGGCAATTTGTTATATCAGTATAGGAAACTAACACAGAATAAAGCGCTATTCCTGAAGACCTGAATGAAATTAAAACAATTTATATATAAAGTCAGAGTTCTTACAGACACTTCTAGAATCTATCCCAGTGTCACAGAATCAAACTTTTCAAACAGATAGATATATGGACTGCATCTTATCAGTCCTTCAGTTATCCTTATATGAAAAGACTGAGCCACCAAGCAGTGAGTCAACTGCCCAAACTCAGAAAGTAGGAGAAAGTTCTCTGCCTTCTTGGTCACACTCACCTCTGACAGGTTTGCTCAACACTTGCTTTTCAGCTCCCCAGGGCCTAGCACTAAAATGGGGAGGCGGCTTTTGAAGAATTTCATTAAGGTGTGTTTGATAGCTTGTCAAAACATAACAGGGAGAAAGATAAGCATGTTCTTCTGCCAAGTCAATTATCCACAAATTTAATAAGAGCTGAGGCATGTGAAGAAATGAGTTGGAATCATCATTAATGAGACATGGAATTGAAAATAAGATTAAGGAGAGGGTAAGGCTGAGATCAAAGTGATCTGACATCAGCTTTGCCACCAAAGTTGAGAGCATGTGGCCAGCATCCAAGGGAAGTAACCAAATGCTACCCATTCCTTCCACAGTTGCAAAGCTACTTGGGTTTTCAAGGGTCAAATGACCATAGCTGCCTGGGTTGAAGGGGCCACCACAGATGGGTACAAACACTTGCATAAGACCCTTTCACAGCCAGACCTGTTCTCATTTAAGTTGCAGGAAAGGTGACCCACGATGCTGGGATCATAAGTTGTATTTTTATGAAGATCGAAGATTTAGGGGTCTCCCTTGTGGCGCAAGGGGTCCACAGCCTCTGCAGCACGAGTGTGAGCCTCGGCCGTCCAGGGAGCAACCCACATGGCGCAGCAGACCTCTCCTTCCTCGCCCACTGCTCCCCTCAGCAGTGTATTTCTGCCTGTTCTGTTCCCCACACTGTCTATGGTGAATCCTCTCACTGCCCCCAACACCTCTAGCCTGTGCCCCAGCACTTGTATGCATAAATAAATCTTAAAAAAAAATCGGAGATTTAATAAACATTATTTTCATGTACTGTCATTGGCACTGTAAATTTCTAAGAGAAATTCACATGCATGTCCTTCTTGGCCAAAATATTAAAAAGAATTACTCTTTTACTGCTGCAACCTTTTAAAGTCTGTCTATTTCTGCTTGACCGCCACTTTGTAGCTATGAATGAGTTCAGGAATCCTTATAATTTTGCTGCAGCCTTTGGTGGGGTAAGGGGATAATATGCAGGTACAGGTTTAGAACTTAAATCTCTTTTCCACTGTTGGCTATTCAGTGGCTTATGTGAAAATCTAGGATTAAGAATATTCTTAGTTTTAAAGCTTCTCCGCTCAAAAACTGTGGTGGTGCTTTGCTTACTACACATTATCTGTTGACCAGAAACTGAATGTGACCCAGAAATGCATTTTTCACTCACTACAAATCTATCATGGCAATTCAATTAAGCAAAGTCTTACCACCATAATCTAGATCAGAGGTTGGCAGACTTTACTTAAAAGACCAAGCAGTAAACTTGTCAGGCTTTGAGGGTCATGTGGCAGAATCAAGGCTATTCTATCAGTACCTACATAATAAATGTGACCATTTAAAAATGTAAAGAATATTACCAATTCATGGGCCCTGCAAAAAGTCATAGAGTCACAATTAGTTAAAGGGCCATTCTTGCCACACAGTGATCTAGATAATTAGGAAAGCCTATTCCTAGGTAGTAAGAAAAACCTGTAATTTATATTTTAAGCTTGTCCCTTAATCATCCACAGTCTTTACATAAAATTCCATGTAATTTTTCCCACAGTCCAGAAATCTATAAATTTATAGATATAAGGTTCAAACCAGCCACTGGGATCTGCCAAGTTTTATTTTTTTGTTTTTTTTACAGGTAAATGCAATTAAGGAATATTGTTGCATGCCTAAGTTCTCTAGGTTTTTCAAACTAAAAGGACAGAGGTTATATTATATTTTTAGTCTCATGCAAAATGATAATAGTGGCATTAAGGAGTAGTGGAAATTATTCTAATTGATATCTCCAGTTAGCGAACTTTTATACGCAGTTTTGTCTACTCTAATTGACATTTTATAAATGGTATCTGCTTCAAAGTGTTCCATTTTGATTCATACCAATCTGTTGGCATTACACATGAACTGGAAGAAAATATGGAGCCTTCTGCTTCAAGTATCCTAATTTACATGCTAAATCAGAAGGTCAAAATGAATCTTTGTCATATTTAGAGCCCTGAACATTGGCCCAGAAATAAAAGGCAGCATGCTGATTTTTATTTTTTAGGGGGGATGGCAGGATAATTCTTTAAAAAAAAAAGCAGCAAGTAATAATTCAATGTGAGCTTAGAACAACAAAATCTAGTTTACTAGAAAATAAATACATTTTAAGTGCTTTGGTGTGATGAGTATGGCTTTGTTTAAGATGAAAATTATTCTTCATTCTGATAGTAGTTGAGTAGCAGATGGCCTGAAGTTATCATAAATATGTATGCCCTACGAGTAACTCTGCACTGAACAGCAGCCAAAACACAACAGTGTTGAACAACATAGAGTGTATAGAACTGTCTGACACATATAGAAGAATAAAAATTCTTCCCCATACAGAAAGATTTCTAAGCATCATAGAACATCTGAGATAACACCCAGCTTTCAATGCAGGAGTAATTCACATAGCAACCCCATTTTTAGAAAGTCACATGGCAAGGAAGTTAGCCTTTCTTACAATTACCACACTTTCATCAATATAGAATTTCAAATGGAAATTCACATGCTTCTGTCTTTGGACACTTGCTGAGAAAATCCAAGCTTACTATTAAGATGAAGAGCTATAAAATGCAAGGGACAAATCTAATGGGATGGTTTGCTTTAGCTTAAGTATAACTTTCTACCCTTTCCTAGGTACTGTGACTTTTTTCCTGGTTCCTGTGCACCTGAGTACCTGAAATGCCATTCAAAAATATCTTTTCTGAAAATTCCCTGCATTGCTGAATTCCAAAGAGAGCTCATTTTGCAATGACTGCAGCTAGTCAAGATATCTTGTAGTTAACAGACTTCAATAAATAAATTCATGTGAGATCTATCCTTCTCCTTATTAATACCTATTACATTGTATGAGAGATAACTAGTAGAAGGATGACTAATTCAGAGAGAATAATACTCCTCTTGTGTGTTTCCACAGAATTAGTCTGAAACTCCTGCCTTTTCTCATTCCTCCAAATAGGAAGAGAGTTGATTGGTGAAACGATAAGAGCCTGACATCCCTGGTCCATAATTTCATCCTGGGCAAAGGTGATTTATTCTCAATCGCCTTGTTGATGTGGCCTCCCTTCATTCAAAGGGTTTGATGAAGCTGTGATCGCCCATGGTGGCTCCTGTGGGACACTGGTGACCTCTCTATTTTGCATGTATGAGTCCCACTGAGGAATTACAGGTTGGGGAGGAAAATTGCAAGAACTCCTCATTTTGGAGGTCTGAGATTCACTCTCTAATGCAGTTTTACCAGAAGTAAAGCTGACATTTTGATTTTGATCTGCCTCCTCTGTCATTTTTCCGTAAATGGGAAGTGGGATTTGACTCATTGCAATTCTCAAACCTCAACAAATACTATCAGAATCCTGCCCTCAAGAAATTCAGAGCCTTTAAAGTTCTTTACTTCTTATTTTTTGTTTCAAACATTTTATGTATTATTAAACCATGAGTAGAAAACAAGGTCTAATAAACATAAATCTCACACTCCAAGAAACATAAATTCAATTCACCCCTGTAAGAAAACTAACAATCTGGGCCTCCCTGGTGGCACAGGCAGTTGCACAGCGCCACACTGCGAAGCTATCCGCAGCCTCTGCAGCATGGGTTTGATCCCCGCCGGCAAGTGAGAATCCCACATGGCACAGCAGACCACTCCTGTCTTGCCCGCTACTCCCCTCAGCAGTGTATTTTGTCAGCCTGCCTGTTCTGTTCCCCACTCTGTCTCCAGTGAATCCTCTCACCTTCCCGCGCATCTGGCCTGTACCCTGGTTCTAACAATCTATACTTTAAAGACTTCTAAGAACATGGTCTCTAGACAAGTCATTACAGAAAAGGTATTATTACATATAAAATGTTACATAATTATTAGAAAACAGTGATTATAGAATTATTAAAATTATGGAAAACTGAGCACACAGTGTCTTGAATTTGGGTGACTTTAAGCACTAGGTAACATTTAGAACTGCAGAAAAGCAACATGCCAGTAACATAAAAAATATTTTATCTTAAAGTTGATGCCTGGTGATCAGGGGATAGAGGAAAACACTTTCACTGAAGTGTGTGACACGGTATTTGGTAAGGAGAAAAATAGTTTTTCTCAAATCCACCAGCTGGTAGAAGATACCCTTCTAGTCTCTCACATTATAACAGTTTGCTCTGAAAATTGTCCAAAGAAAAAAAACAAAAAAATGTGTTCACTCAAGTGACACTTAATTTAAGGAAGAACAAATAAACCCTAGTCATTTATGGTGCCTCTTATGTCATAATCTACACCATGTACTGTATATTCTGTTAAGCCTTCGTAATAAAACTTTAACATCTAGGACTTGGCCAGGAACATATAAGACAGCAATGACATACAAATGTCACCAATATTTATTCAACAGTTGTTTACTGAAAAACTATTCTCAGTACTGGCAGCAGAAGTCCCCGTGCTAAATCCACTACCACTTTAGTGATGAACCAGAAAATCTCAGCATGCAGATGTCAATCACAATGCCTGCTAGCCTGCTCTCTCTGCTTGTGTTCAATTCTCCCTGGCCTTGCCCCTTCATTGTTACAGCCGATTGGCTTAGGGTCACTAATCCACAGACAGGTTAGTGACTATGTCCAGCCTGGAATTTAAAAGCAACAACCACCAAGTTGGATTTATTTTCTTTTAGCCCTTAGAACTTGCACTAGGGACTGCCAAGAGACAAAAGCAGTGAGTTAGCACTGGCAGCTGAAACTAGTTCATGATGGTCACAATGTCTGTCTCTCTGGAGAGAAGAATGTGATCTTAAGGCAAATGCAAACTGATGCTATATTACACCGCAAACAGCCAGCAGAACCAATGATGGCCAACTCTGGGCCAGACTACGGCACAGGTGGACATTCTGGCAACATAGGAGACATTTCAGATCATCACAAAATTGAGTGAACCATGATCCTTGATATCTTTGATAGCTCCTGAGTCCAGCACAGTGAAGAGCTGTTTTGAGGTCTGTGTGAATTTTTATCCCCAGAAGACATTCACATCGGTGAAAAGTTGTTTATAATTCTCAGGACTTTGGGCCTGACTCTACTTTGCCTAGAAAGGTAGGCCTGCACTACCACATAAATCTGGAGAGGAGTTCTTTGTTTAATTTGGAGCTTTACCAACAGCTGCTCTCCACTTAAGGTAGACCCATCACTCACACAAGGCTGTTCTGTCAGAAGTTCTCCAGCTGAAGACATCTCTGCTGATTTGCATCTGAAGCCGCTGCATTCTCAGAGATTCTACAGTTAAGAATCAGAGAATGTAATTATCTTCTCCAGTGTTGTCACACCTGAGCATTTACATACTTAATTGCACATCATTTCTTACTCTTTTGTGTCTTCTTTGTAATAGAACAAGGCATCATACTGGAGGTTTTTTTTTCAATTATGTGTATAAGCAGATTATATTACTTGTGAATTTTGGCTTAGAACTGTAAGGAAGGTGCTGCAAAATAGTTACTAGAAAGAATAGGGTTGCATCAGATGAAGTTGAAAACTACTGTTGTAGAAAGAAAGGGTTTAGGAAACTTGGGAGAACAGAGGAGGAGGAATATAGAGAAGCAGCAGAACTTTTCACACCAAGATCAAGCCCCTATTGGCCCTTCCATTGACAGCTTCCAGCAGGACCTGGGTCCTCAGCCTCCCCGCTCAGGCCACTGGAAACAACTCTCCTTCCCAGTCTCATGACCCCTCTATTCATCCTGCTGATTTAACAATCATCACAACGCAGCGCTACTAATATCTCGCCGTATTTAAGAGCTTTCCAAAGCACCAACTTGTCTTAAAGTGTTCACAATGCATAATTCGCAACCTACCTTCCCCAAATAATTTATTGTCTACTCAAGCCTTCAGAATGAACCACCCAAATCTACTTTTGTCCCTAAGTAGGTCAGAAACAGTTCTGAATCCCATCTTCACACCTTTGACCTCTCTGATTTCCCTATCACAAAGCCTATTCACACCTTCAATTCTAAATGCTACATTTTCCCATATGGTTCCATACAAATCCCATATGCATGAAATGCAAGTGACCATTTTGTCCCTAAAAACCTAGAGGGAGCAATTAAGTGTAGCAGAGCAGTCAGAACAGGGTAAGCTATGCTATGATAACAAAGTCCCAAGGTCTCTGGGGTTTACTTCTGATTAAAGTCCCCTGCATATCAACAATGCTTCTGGCTCCAAGTTCTCTTCATTCTAGGACACAAATTCAGGAATTTATCTGCCTTTATCTGGAAGATTACTGCTCATCATCACAGAGGAAAAATAGAACATGGGAACCCCCGCTGATTCAAATGTTTGCTTTGGAGAGAGAGCAAGGCCTAAAGAAAATTAACTGACAGCGATATCTAGGACCCCAGGAAATACTTGCCAGAGCCAAAAAACCTGGAAAGAGAGCTAAGAAATGCCCAGGGGGTAAAATGCAGTCCTGAACCCCAACCTACATGGAAGTCAATTAAGTGAGTGGGGAGCAAAAAGCACCTAGAGTGGGGAGGTCAGACCCCTACCCCAACCTGCTCTCAGGGTTGCCTGGGAAACAGAAGGGAGGCGTGACTTAGAAACTCCTGCCCATAATGATAAACCAACACCCCGACAGTCCCGACATGGCAAGCCCCAGAAAGGCACAGAGTAAGCAGACTCTGTACCACATTTAGACCAGGCATCCCCCACCATTCCTGGCAGCTGTTCTTCTGCAGACTCTGCCAATCCAGATCTCTTCCTGTGGATAGTCTCTAAATGAACTTTGCCTTGCCTGGAACTCTTTCCTGTCCATAGTCAGTAACCAAGGAACCCCAAAACCCAAACCCCAGAAACATTTTAATTGCCCAAAACAAACTGTATCACCAAATATTATGTCGATAAGGCAGAAAGAAGAGGGACTACACATATTAAAATCTATAATAATTGGATCAATTTGCATAGTTAGTGATTACATCCTAGGACTATCTCACATACCTAGGGTACAGTACAAGTTCCACAGTCACCAATAAGCCAGTATAGATTTTCTGCTCTTATTTAAGGATCACAATGGATTTGAACATTTTATAGCACAATGCAAAACCCTGAAAGCACAGTTGACTAGTATGAATTAGAACTAATAATGTCCCTTTTGAATTATGAACTTCTGAATTTAGTTTACCAAGGAAATGAAATTTCAGTACAAGAAAATAAATGAATTTAAAATTCACTATAACAGCGTGGGACTCAGAGTTATTTGTCTTGATACATGATTTGTTGCCAGTATCACTTGGTTGTTCTTTGTTGTAGTTTTGAAATACACAAATTTGAAAAACTGAGATATGAAATATTATTAAAGTCTCATTTTCTGTGCAAAATTAGAAATAAAGTCAAGCCACCACAATTAAACAAAATGTGAAAAATTTCATTTCAAAGTTGGTGAGCCATGGAAATTATAAACCCTTTATAGCATACCAGGTCATGGTGCCCATGTAGCTAACAAAGCAGATACCTACAGACTTGGTTAGTATTATGGAAATCAATTCTGCAAATTATTTTACTCACTAAAAAACAGTTTGGCTGTTACAACAGTCAATATTTACAAATGAAAATCTTTTTGAAATTCTATAGTGTCATCCATACATTCTCTGAGGCTTCAAAACATGGCCAAAAATCAACAACATTTGAACCACGGCCAAACTCTAACGTGTTGTTAATTTAAGTGCAAACTCAGAGGTATTAGAGATGACACTGAGGAAATAAACACAGATCAAAGCAACAATAAGAAATTATAATTGTGGATTTATGAACCATGAACAAAATCCTGTTTGATTTTTTCCCAGGAGAAAATAAGGCTGTGCAGTATGAATTCTGTGAGTACTTCTCTTCCACTGCCCTTGCCAGCCTAAGGAGGCCACCGCTACCCTGAATTTTATTTTTATAAGTTTCAGTCTTTTTTTTTCTAAAGATTTATTTATTTATGCATACAAGAGTTGGGGTGTCAGCCAGAGATGTGGGGAGGTGAGGGGATTCACCAGAGACAGAGTGGGGAGCAGAACAGGCAGATCTACTGAAAGGCACTTCTGAGGGGAGCGGTGGGCGAGACAGGAGAGGTCTGCTGTGCCATGTGGGTCAGCTCCCTGGCTGCATGTGGGTCAGCTGCAGTGGATGCCAATAGCTTCACAGTGCTGAGACTTAACATCTACCCTGAATTTTAAACCTTACTACCGAAGAGTGAAGTCAGAAATGCACATTCCTAACAACTATATTTCCTTCATGTGTTTCACCCATATGGAACTTTTTATCCAAAAGAAAAATGAGAAAATATTGACATATTAAAACCAGGATAAGTACCTAACAGCTCTCTGTCTTCTTTTTAAAGATATTGCTGTCAAATTTATCACTTACAAAGATATTTGCAAGTGCTTCTCCGGTAAATCTGCGATGGAAGCTGCCTGTAGAAAAGCTCTACTGGTATTAATTCTGCAATCTTATTGAGCTTCATGTTTAACAAAATAAAAATTTATTAAACTCCCTTTTTTCTATGGCAGGTACAGACGGCTTTGAAAAGGTACTTGTTAACTTGTGATTGCCATAGCTGTTTTCTAAATTGGCCAATGAAAAGCAATACTGATTGTTTCTAAATGTAATCCAAACAGTGATTAGGGTGTAAAATGTTATTGAGTCAAACCAATTTAACAAACACTTGCATGCCTACTATGTGCAAAGCCAGACTCTCACCCAATCAGCTATTTAATATTTTCTCGAATGTGCTGCTCTGATTGAAGTACAGAGGTGTACTAGCCTGTGAGTGGCCCTTCTTTCTCACTTTTAGTCAGGAAATTTTCCGAACCACTGTTATTTACCCAAAATTACATCCAAAAGGCAATTTCCCTGAAAAATTTACACCATGATTCATTCCTTTTGTTCTATTTCAATGCTTTGCTAATCTAGAATTAATTTCAATCTCACCACCCTGTCCTGCTCCAAATTTGCTCATTTGTTAGCTCCTCTCTCCTGAAGACTTGCAAATAATTCCTTACAAATAATGTTCCAAACCATGAGGTCTAAATAAACTGTTTTGCGAGACTGGCCTTGCTTTTCCCAAATGAAGCAGGGCAGTCACTTCCTCATCCAAACAGACCCACTGCCCTCCAGCCCCCGTGGGCTTATAGAGTATACACACGGACTCTGAATACAAGTATTAAGATACTGAGGTTTCACCATACTTCCTTCTGGCCTTTCCAAAATACTCCCCCTAAGAATTCATAGCTGAGTTGTCGATGAGCAGCATTCAGGCTGCAGGGATGATTGGGGAAGGGGATAGGGAGGCGCTCTGTTAATGAACTTGAATGGGGAAAACAGTTACATCTTTCTTCCACTGAACTTGAAGTGAAATCTAGCTTTTCCTTCAATCATGAACATAGGTTATGAAATGCATTGTGATTTTTATCACCAAAAGAAATCACAAGCATTTCCCCATTTCAGTTGGCACAGGTGTTCTGAAATACCACTTATATTCATTATTTCTTCAAAATTATGGTAGTTATTAAGCCACAGATCTTTTTTAATGTGCCACTAAATATCACTATGCCACACATTTGTTTTTTAAATATTTGGTAACTGTTATTTAAATGTAATGGGTTTCTTTTAAGATTTTTTTTATGAATTAAAAACATCATTATGAGAATATGCCATAGGCGCTACATAACAACCTCCAAAGGGGTTCAAGTATCAGAAAAAAATACCCCAGTATCATGGTGTAGCAATGATATTTGGTATCATAAGGAAGCTAAAGCTTAAAGAGACTGAGGAATTGCTCCAAATTATTAAAAAACTAACAATATCAACAATGATCATTTTTGAATTCTCACTGTGGTTGTTTCCTATGACTGTCTAACAAAGCACCACAAATTTGATGTGTTAAAACAATACAAACATCTTACTATTCTGGGTGTTAAAAATCCAAAATGGTTTTAATGATGTTAAAGGAGGATTCATTCATTTCCTTGCCTTTTCCAGTTTCTCTGAGCTGCCTATATTGCTTGGCTTACGGCCCCTTGCATCTTCAAAGCCAACAATCACATCACTTCAACTTCTGCTTTGTCATCCCATGTCCTACTTTAATTCTGACTCTCCTCCCTCCTCTGTGGCCTGTAAGAAGTCTTGCAATTACATTGGGCCCACCTGAATAATCCAGGACAATCTCTCCATATCAAGATCTTTAATAACATCTGCAAGGTGTCTTCTGCCACATAAGATAACACATTCACTGTTTGCAAAGATTTGCATGTCATTCTCCTTGGGGAATCATTATTCTGCCTACCGCACTAGCCATATTTCCAACCATGCTTTACATGGCAAAACAATCTAATAAGTTTTAATATAGCATCTTCAGTGTAACAGATAAGAATTTCGAGGATTTACATTCACATAAGCCAACAATTTATGGTCACCTAGCCAACGATGAATGGAAACATAATTCAGTCCTCTTAGTCACCAGACCAGTAACAGCTACTTTGGCAGGCCCACTACATATCAGAGTCTTCATATTCCTGGTCCAGTATTTCCTTATCTTCTGCCCTCTATATCTGCTGTTCTATACTCTCTAGATTCTCATATATTCTTGGATGTAAAGTTTAATGCTTTCTTCCAAGGTTTTTCTGCGGCCTGGGGCCACTTCCCAGCATCTTCCCTGAAAAGCCCCTGAAATTATTTTTGTTTATCCTGTATTAACTTATTGTAATAAGATTATTGTAATAAGGGTAATAAGGGTTCTCCCCTACTTCAGTGTAGGGGAGAAGCATCTTCATACCATCTTTATACTTCAATAAACCTGGTCTGCAAAGTTCTTAAGAATGAAAACAAAAGTTCTTTAAGAAAAGTCTAACATACCTGTAAGCCTTCCAAAGGGCATCTTGAGTCAATTCCATGAACTCTTACCTTTGTGAAGGCAGCAGATAAGGCTCCCCAAGATATTAAGAATAGACCTTTCAAAATGTGTCACTTTGGGGCATATTGATTGTTTCAGGCTCAGTCTAGTAGAGGCTTGCGAACTCATAAGAAACTTTGATCAGTCCCTTAACTACCTAGGTGAATGAAAATTGGGAAAATTCATCCTAGATGAATGAATGAGGGTTTTTACTAGAACTTATCTATCAGAGAAACCCAAACATATGACAGGGCAACATCTAATTACAGAGCGCCTGGTCTTCATCGTGAGTCACCCTCACCTTGACATGTGAGTCCGCCTCCACTCTCCCTGAAGTCCCAGGCCCTCTCTGAGTTCTTAGCTCAGGATATTTACCCCTCTGGCTTTAGAACCTGCAACTATGTGGATTATTCTAATTAACACTAATGTTAAACATTTAACATTAGTTTTGCTTTTTTTCCTCCTACAAATCTGTCTCACACTGATTTGATTATTCCACTGGTCTAAGAACAACTCAGAGAGACAAGAAGATATTTCCTATCCTCCTCTGCAAAGATTTTATCTTGGAGTCTACTGAAGACAGAGAGATGTCCACCCCTGCTCTCATTTTGCAACCTAAGGGAACAAGGAGAAACCATCCAGAGCAAGCATGACTCTTAAACAGGGAGGGACAGTGTCAGTGACTGGGCTAGAGATCAAAATCACACAGTGGTTTTTAATAAGGGAATAAATCAAACCAGAAAGATCTTCGAACAGCCAGAGAATTCTACAGAGAGCTCTGGTAAATGAAGAGACTTTGAAGGGCAAGGGCGGGCTGTTGGGCAGAAATGAACAAACAGGCTAGAAATCATGGTATTGCTCACAGAAGATCTTTATGTGGGCTGAAAAGAAGTTAGATAAGAAAAGAAGAATGGACCTGGAATTGAAGGCATAGGTTTAAATAGCCAGCTCTGTGAAACTATGAATACTTGATTATGTCAAGTTTCCTCATCCATAAAAGGAACGATAAGAAGGCTAATTCAGAAGGGTGTTCTGCAAAAATAAATTTAAAAATGTAAGTGAGCATGTATAAGTGCTCATCTGAATTTGAGGGTAGGATCACAGTAGGGGAGCACTACATGGGGATAGAAGTGAAAAGAGAAAGCACAGTATAATAATACAAAGTCTAAAACTCACATTCCTTCTCAATTCTCTTCTACACCAATCTTCTTCCTACGAGTAATACTAGCAACAATAAGATATGAGGGAAAAATCCATTTTAAGTGCTGTTACCTGGTTTTCACAAGGCCATAAGATAGTGCACAAAACTGAAGATGTACAGACAGAGCTAGAATTTTCCATGAGTCAAATCTGCATTTACAAAACACAGCACCCAAATTTGTGGTACCATGTCTGCTTAAGGAGCCTCCCCAAAAGTTCCAGTGTAAAGATTATTTTGCATCCAAGCACTTGGAAATAAAGAGTGAAAATATTGCGTTTTCCTTAAAAAAGTTCAATAAAAAATGAACATATCACAGTTTGTTTTTTTAATTGCATGTAAATATTTAATTTGATAGAAAGAGCTGTTTTCCTTAAGTCTTTTATGACTTCAAACAAAAGTTTCCCTGAACTGATATCCACTCTTAGCTCCCCATGAACTGTAACAAAAAATACTTTCATGTTTATAATTTAAAAATTACAAAATTCATTGCTTTACAAAATATAGCAGCAGGGAGAGGCTGCGCAAAGCTGGCAGGCTACTATCAGCCCAGAGTCATCGCTTCCTCTGTGAACACACTAGACCAGCACCAAACAGGCAGCAACTGCACTTGGAAGAGGAGTGAGGACATGACAATGGGTATCTCCACAAGCAGGTGAGACAGATTTTTGGAAAGGGTGGGAGAGGCTGAGAAACAGTTATGCCAGGAACAATAGTTCCTGGCACTGCGAGAGTCCCATGGTTCCCCTGCACAGACCCTCAGGGCTACCATGGCTCCTGCCCACTGCAGATGGGAGAATGCCACCTAGCATCAAGAACACTGACTATGGGTAGGCATGGAGCTGACTCACCTGTGGCCAGAGGTTAGCTTGGTGGTCACAAGAACTGGACGTCAGGGCTAACAATGTCTCCTATCCTACAACTGTGGGGCAACAACATGAGTCCCCCAAGAAATCATGGGTTAGTGACTGGGCACTGAGCTGACAGCACTTGGAGCTGCTCGTGGCTAGCCTGGCATTCACAAGAATTAACAGTCCTTGCCCCATCTGGACTTGGCAGGCACCTGACCAGTCTACTACACAATTTTCAATTTCTTGTGATCTGCCTATGGCTTTAGCCCACAGCACTCTGTCCACTCTATCCATGCATGAGCCTCAGGGGAAAGGCACTGCCAGCAAAATCTGCTAAGACCAGAATTAGGTGATAGCTGAAGGGTCATGCACAACTTGAGATATCTGGGAGAGGTCCACCAATGGAGCCAGCCTTCACCTCTCTCAACCTGATGGTGACTGAAGATCCCTGTCTCAGCTCAAGTGGCCATAGCACTAAGGCTCATGTCCTTGGCTGTCACAGCAAAAGCCTCAGCCCCTCTCATCTCTGGCCCTCATCCTGTAGGCTGAGACTTTGGACCAGCACCCAATACTGGCTCTTGAAGCTCTACTCATCCTAATTGGTGACAAGGTTTCAGCCAATATAATAATAGGAAACACAGCATCCAAGACTAACACCCTAGGCCATTATACTTTAACCTGCAATTCCAAAGCAAAGGAACAGGCACAACAAAACCAAAATAAACCCTTGAAGTCTGACTACAGAATGGAGACTACCAGAAGAGGGACTGGAGGTAGGAACAAGTGGGGGAAGCTGCCCAGCAGATTACAGTGGAGGATTATAAGGGTTTAGGTGGTAGGTATGGTGGGATAACATAGATTTGTACAGCTGTGAAGCTATACCCCTAAAATACAGTCCTTTAAACTAACATTTCTTCAATAAACACAAACACACACACAGACACACACACAAAGCCTAGAGTCAAAGTCACATGAAAGTCTCCCCATTCTAAGCTATCTGATCTTAGGTAAAGTGGCATCTATAAGCTTGAGTTACCTCATCCATAAAATGGTGATAAAAATGTGAATATTATATTCAACAATTAGTGTAAGCACCTAACATGTGGGTGGGGGAGACATGTATTCCTGACTCAATATACTCCATTGCTACAGTTAACACTCACCGTAGTTTCTCCCCCAAGCCTCACGAATGCCTTTCTAGAGGAAGAGAAATGACCCGGGCAATTGGCTGAATCACAAATTTAGGTAAAAGGAAGCAAGCATTTGAAGCTCTTTCTTTCACCAAACAGAAGCTGACATTCTGATCTGCTCAGCTCAGCTCCATGCGGTATGAGACCCATTCCTGCTGTAGGAGCAAAACATCAAAACATCATCTCGGCCATGCCTGGTGGATAAGACCATCATATTTAAGAGTAAAGTATAAACACGTCCCTTTTACCATTAATTCAAAGCCACATTCTCTAGTTCTGCCATTATCTACAATAAGTTGAAATTTCAACTCTACCAGTATAACTTCTATTTTATTTATCAGTTGGCCCTGAATTCAGACACCTGGAAAAGAATGTTATTTATTGTGCCCAACAATCCAAGTAACGGACACTGTCATTTTTATCTTCCAAATCTATCTACTGGATGGTGACCATCATATTTCCAGGTGCCTTTCTGACATCTTAATTGGAGTAGCTAATAAACATTTCAATTCAACATACCCTAAACCAAGCTTCTAATTTTTACTTCCACCCCACATGTACATACCCTAAATCAAGCTTCTAATTTCTACTTCCACCCCACATGGACCTGTTCCTCCCATACAATTCCTCATCTCAGAAATATCATCCCTTTTCTTTTGGTTCTTTGAGCCAAAAATACTGGCATTATCCTTGACCGCTCTCTTAGAATCTACATCCCATCTGTCAGCAAAACTCTTGGCTCTATTTCACAACATTTTTAGTCTACTCATTTCTTACCATGTCTACTGCTACAACCCTTATCCAAGCCACTCTCATATCATGCCATGATTAATTCCATAGCCTCCTAACTGACTTCCCTGCTTCTGTTCTCACCTTCCTAAACACACAGATCCACGTGATTCTTAAAGCTTAAGTCTGATATCGTCTCTTCCTGCTCAAAATCCTTCAAGACCTTGCAACTTGCTCAAGGCAGAAGCCAAAGTCTTCATTAAGCCTAGGAAGCTCAATAGTATCTACACTCCCAACCAGGGGTGGGAGGTCCAATATTCATTGTACTCAATTCTCTAGTCTTACCACCTACTCCTTTCCCTCCTCCCCTCTGGCCTTTGCATTCCATTCCTCTGCCTGGATTATCTGCCAGTTATCCTGAGATCTTTATCCAAATGGCACCTCCTATCAAGTGTTCCCTGATTTCGAAATAGCTAACTGCTGCACACCCCCACCCATCCTGAGCCCGCACTCCCTCACCTCTGTGTTCTTTTCCTCCTTAGGATCTACCACCGCCTGACACAGACTTTTTTCTTTTGTTCATTGCCTGTTTCCAGTCACTCCACTCAAAGTGGCTTGAGGGCAAAGTATCTCCCCAGAATGAAAAAAAGTACTTGATACAGTCAATCTTCAAAAATTTGTTGAATGAATTAATGAGATAAAGGTGGCGCAATAGACACAAATGTATTTCTTCCTCACTAGCTGGCTTCGAGAAGGCATGATAATAATAAATATCATTGGAAAACATGAACCCCCAAGTTGTAAAGTCACAATTTCAATCCACAGTAAACTAGTTAACTGCTCAAGTGCAGCACAGAAAGAAAATTTTTGTAAGCAAATTCACTACATAATCCACATGTCATGTGCCGGTCTTACAGTGGTATAAAGTTGACTTGCAAGTAGCAAAATTAGGTCACTGGGGGCAGGAAGGCTTAGAAATGATAAATAAATCTATATGACCTCTCAAGTCAGTCTCTGTAGCTTTAGCAGCTGTCTCCCCTCTCTCCTCCTCAGTATCAAGAGCCAGTCTCTCATTCGCTCAGCGGCATCTTCACTTCAGTAAATTCCATTTCAGGAATTTATTTGTCTTCTTCACACAACCCTCTTTGAGTGATTTCTGAGGCTTTAGCCACACCTACCAAATTGTCCTTCCCTTTGTGTCAGAAGAATCACATACAAATTACAATGTTTTCTAATGATATTTAATATTATTACCAGAAAACCCACTCCAGCAAGAGATGTGAATATTTTTTATCATATTAAGTGTTCTAAAATGAGAAACTACAGGGAAGAGAGAAGGAAGAGGTGTGTTACTCCCACCCCTACCCCACCCTTTTGCTTCTGACTGGTGTGTGAGAAGTGACTAATGATTTTGTTTGGCATGAACTCCCCACAAGAGAATAGAGGTTTTGCCTGAGCTCTGTGTCCTGGGAATAAACCTGGATTCCTCTAATCACCAGGACAACTTGCCAAAAGTCATCTTTATTCCCAAAGCTGAGAAAGGAATCAAGACTCAAAATTAACTGGGGGTAATATATGAAGCCATGGGGTCAACACTTAGTTTCCTGAAAATGGCACTTATTATTAGCTATAAGTGAACTGCTGAATACGAAGGAGCCCCTTTATGGAAAAATTGGGGTGAAAGGGCTTACACTGAGGAGCTGAGGATCACTAACTGTATCATTAGTTATAGTCCTTTACCTCTGAAATCTCTTCCTATAAAAACACTAATATTGCAGGTGGGGAATCATGAAGTAGCCATTCAATAAAATTTTACTGAGCAGTCCTGGCTCTCTCCTAGGCTGTGAGATACACAGAGTAGAAAACAAAAAGTCCTGCCCTCATGGAATTACTCTTGTAGTCCTTCAAAAGGAAAGTTATTTCCAAAGCAAGATATATTTCCAATAGGAAACTCACATTTTTTTTAATTTTTTTTCTTTTTTTTATTTTATATATTTCTTCCATCATTTTTTATTTTTGCACAATATATGCATTTTCATCTTGGTTATGGTCCCCTGTATACAATTTCCACCACCCTCGCTTTGATCCTACTCCCTTCTCTACCCCCTGTAGTGTGTCCCTGGTTTATAGTTGCTTGTTGATTTTGATTTTTACTTTATTACCAAAAATAGATGACTGGATCAGGAAACTCACTTATATAGTAGAAAACACATTCAGATTGAAGTCCAGAGGTCAGGGTTCAAGTGGTGACTCTGAACCTGGTAGTTGTGTGTTCCTGAGCAAGTCTGTTTCTCGGCCTCTAAGATCTTTAACTTTACATATTATACCCGGATGCAAATGAGTAAAAGAAAGCACCTAGGAAATGACCTATGAAATGGAAAGACCTCAGTTATTCTGAAGACCAATGGAAATAACTGCTGATTCTCTAACTCAGAGATGGACAAAATCTGGCCCTCAGACCAAATCCAACTGGTGCCTGTTTTTGTAAAGATTTATGGAGACACGGTCATACCTATTCATTTAGGTACAAGTGCTAGAGGCTTTTTTTTTTTTTTTTTTTTTTTTTTTTTTTTTGCTACATCAGTAGAGTTGAACAGTTGTAGCAGAGGCTACAGGGCCACCAGCCTAAACTTCTACCATCTGACCCCGTGAGAACAAAAAATTACCAGCTCCTGCTCTCATCCTCTATAACTGAACTACAAAAAAAAATGTTTTGCTGCAATTATTATTTCAGTAGCCAGAGTCTTCATGGCTTTATTCAAGAAAGTTTACTGAACACCAGATGTTGATGACACATTCTACATAGATCAAGAGTCCAAAATTGAGTGACCCAAACAATATTCATTCATTTGATAAATACAATTGACTCTTAAGAAACATGTGTTTGAAATGTGTGGGTCTATTTATCAGGAGATTTTCTTCTCTCCCTGAGTTTCACATTCACAGATTGGTAGTTGAATCAATGGATGCAGAATGCTTGGGAAGGCAGGGCCCACTACAACGAACTTAAATATGTGTGAATTTGGGTATCTGTGGGAAGTCCTGAAACCAACCCCCTGTGGGTACAACTGTAGGGGCAACTGTAGTTAAGTTTTTGGAGAGTCAAAAATTATACACAGATTTTTTTAACTGCATGGGGTCAGCAGCACCCCTAACCCGTGCTGTTAAACGGTCAAATGTACTTGTTGAGGACCCACTCAATAGCAAGGCATTGTTGTAGGTGAGAGGTTGGCAAATGCTTTTTCTCAAGGGCCAGAGAGTTCATATTTTAGATTTTGTGGATCATATACTATATCTCATATTAATAGCCCTGTAGGCATTTTTTTTCCATTTCCTAGCACTTTATTTAACTTGTTTTACCTTGCCATACAAGATTAATGGTATATTGTGCCTGTTTACAATAATATGCTGGGTTTTTGCCTGGAATTCTTTTACACATACAGATCAATTTCAGGAGAATTGACCAATTTGCTTTATTGACGCTTCCATTTCATGAACATGACATTTACATTTATGTAGATCTTCTTTGGTTTCTTTACAACTCTTGTAGATTTTAGCACATCCATATTGTATATGTCGTGATACATTTTTATCTTTGTAAGCCTTTTCTATGAAAAAAATAGTATCAATTTTCCCCATGTGTTTATAGACCCTTCTTTAGTCCTTTCAAAATGTAAAAGTCATTTTTGATTCTTTGGCGGTACAAAAACAGGCTACAAGCCAGAAATGGCCTATTGGTTGTAGTTTACAGAGGCCTATTCTAGGTCATTGGGATACAGCCTTGAAAAAAAACAGACAAAAATCCCTGTCCTAATGGAGATCATATTCTGGAACTTAGGATGAGCACATAAGTATGGGAAACAAAGATAGCAATGAATGTCGATGAAGAAAAATAACAAGAGACTAAAAAGTGACAGCAGAAGATGACTTTTAATAGAGTTGCAAAGGCAGGGATATTTAAGCAGAGACCTGAGTGAGGAGGGGAAATGAGTCCTCCTCTTTCAGATACAGAAAGATTTGCCCAAGTGAAACTATCATCGCAGGGAATGGCATGCTGTCAATGCCATTTGACAACGTTGGAAACAATTTCCAAAATGAGCAAACAAAAATAAGTCACATTGTAATGGGCTTCAGCCACAAAAATTGAAAGTTCAAGGCAGGTGGTGAAAGTTTTACTACATGTGACTGCTTCAGACAGATCCAGGAAAAGTCAGCAACAACTTAATCTTCATTAATACCCAGATGCATTTCACAACCTTTTCATATTGAGAAATGTTCCCTTGCCTCTTGAAAAAAAAATCATTCGAAAAATGATGTAAAAAATGTATGAAATAAAAAAAAAACTGTTCTAATTCCTCCTTCCCCTGACTTATGGCCCGCAGCTCCACTTTCCAACCTCACATCAATGCATTTGAAGTGTTCACTTTGAGATTAATCAATCCTTGCTGCAGAATTTTATAGCAAAGGAGGCACCATGTTTTTGGGGGTACAGTGAAAGGGAGAAAATCTAAAAATAGCAACTTGGTAAGCTGGGTAGATGTTTCAGAGATTGGACAAGCCATCTGCTACCTTCATAGAGGCTCTGGGCTGAGAAGGGAAAAAGGTTGGGGGAGATCCCGCTGGGCCTGGCAGGAAAACAAAGCACTGGCCACAAATTTAATGTACAGACAAAAAGCTCTCATGTAGCCTTCTCAGACTTTCCTTCTTACCTTCTTTTGCTTTTAAGCTGTGATAGACACTTTCCCCAAAGACAGTAAGATCTCCAAAAAAAGATGGAGGTTGTGGGCCTCCCCGGTGGCGCAGTGAGTTGAGCATAGTGCTGTGAGGCTGACCACAGCCTCTGCAGCGCTGGTTCCATTCCAGCGGGCCAGGGAGATTCCCACATGGCGCAGCAGACCTCTCCTGACTTGCCTGCTGCTTCCCTCAGTAGTGTATTTTGGTCCTTCTGCCTGTTTTGCTCCCTGCTCTATCTCTGGTGAATTCTCTCACCTTCCCACGCCTCGGGCCTGTACCCCAGTGCTTGTATAAATAAACAAATCTTTATGGAAAAAAAAAAAAGATGGAGGTTGTGAGACAGAAGGCCCCATGGCAAATAAGGACACATCAGTAACCCACCCCTGGGCAGATACCAGTCTTGCCACATACTGGTTTGAGAAATGTCATTTGAAAAACTAGGTCAATAGTCCCTCTAAGAAACACATACTACACACATGCCTCTGAAAATGAAAGTAAGCAGCAAAGAGGAATATATAGAACCCAAACAAAAGGTCTAGAAAAAGCCAAAACTGGCCAGCTGACCATAGATCTGAGGCAGACGGCAAAGGAGAAGGAGGAAGGAGTCAAAACAGGAGGGAAGAACACAAGGGAAGATGGTGATGGCTCTTGGATGATATGGTGGTGGGAGAACTATGGGGACTACAACAATGTAAGAAAAAAATTAAGAATTTAAATCACAAAAAATATAAATTAAAATTAAAACTCTTAAATTGCTTCTTTCAAATTCCAGCCATAGAAGCAGGCTGATGACACACTCAGTGGGGGAATGAGAAGGGAAACTGGAGCCTTTTCCTTTTCCCAAAAGGGAAATTATAATTCCATGGTTGGTCCAGCAGCAAACACTCTTTCTCCTGAGTAAGCTTTCCTGGACTTTCCCTGGTACACCTTGCCTGCCAAACACTATGCCAGGCTTATAGCCAGATTATGGTTAGACTGCCCAACAACTGCTAGTCTTGCTTCTGTTACTAATATTTCCTAAAATACTGAAGTAAGTGTAGTTTCTTTCTAATCCTGGACCTGCCCTGTCTCACACTGGCCATCTGTGTTGTCAAGGGAGTAACACTGTAACCAGTGCAAACTCTTAACACCAACCCAAGGCTTCACCCTTCCTTTACAAGTTTAAATGAAAGGTGATTTTAAGACTATCAAACACACACCTGGTTACACAGTCGTCTGGACATTTTTCTTGTCTTTCTTCCCTGACAGCACAAGGCCACCAGGCCCCCTCCAGTTAAATCATAAGGTATGACTATCATCCCACACAATTCATGAACTGTCACCTCCAGTGGATTTACTGGAGGGGGTTGAGCGGAACAGAGCTCAAAGGCCACCAGTTCCAAATTAGTCGATTTGAGCACCTTAAGGTCTGAAAGCATTTTGGCTATAAAACCCACACTTATTTCCCAGGTGTACAGCATGTTTTGGAAACATTTACTACCTTTGCATGAAGTTCCTGCTTTGAACTTGTCCTCCAAAGGTTAAGTGAAACACATGTGAATTCCATCATCACGGATTTTTAAGTCCCTACTTCATTCAAGAACTAATGCTGGAAAAGGCTCTAGAAAGGAGAAATACAATTTCTGCTACTATTTACCACATTTGCAGTGTTTACATCATAAAAAGATGCCAATATTATGTACAATAATATAAGTTATCTTCACAATTATACTAAAAGGTGGATATTATTATTAGTTCCATTTCATAGTTTTGGAAACTGAGGCACAGAGATTACCTAATCAGTTTCACAGCTATCCATATGGGCAAATCAAGATGTGAACCCATGAAGACTTGCTCCAGGGCTTGTGCCACGGACTGCTACACTGTATCACCTGGCAACACCTGTGACACTTACCTTCTCCATATTTATATGAAAAAATGCAAAACTAACCGGTCTAGCAATTTATAAGACCCAACCCTGCATAAGACTCCAAACCTGGACATTGGGTAATAAGAGAAAAATTAATTAGACAATGTCATCTTTCTTATCTCAGACCATTATGTATCAGCAAATGAAAATAACTGTTTCCACTTAAAATTGCAACTGGCATTTCCTGTAACCTATTCACCTGCTCCCTAGGAAGTGCTATCTTTTTTTTTTTAAAGATTTATTTATTTGTTTATTCATTCATTCATTCATTCATTCATTTATTTATACAAGCACTGGATACAGTCAGAAGCGCAGGAGGGTGAGAGGATTCACCAGAGCCAGAGCGGGGAGCAGAGCAGGCAGAAGGACCGAAGCACACTGCTGAGGGGAGCCGCGGGTGGCAGGAGAGGTCTGCGCGCCATGTGGGACCCTCCTCCCGTGGCCGGGGATCAGCCGGGCATCGAACTGGCGCTGCAGAGGCCGCGGGCAGCTTCGTAGCCCAGCGCCCAACCGCTGCGCCACCGGGGAGGCCCGGAAGTGCTATCTTAAGTCTACAAGGCAGAAACTTTCGACAGCACTTTGTCCCATGGTTCAGTCTTTCCAGGGACCATGCTTGATGAACTGACCTTAGTGGCAATGACCTTGGCACCACGAACTTGGGTTAAAGGTAAAAACAGACAGGCAAAATTGCATTATTTCCCCACCCCCTTAACAGACCTATTGCCTTTTAACATTTCTCACATCTGGTATAAGTGGCTCTAGCAATAATTCCTCTTGCCACCTCCGGAGGAAATGAACCTTGCGTATAACAGACCCTGTGAGTCCCAGGTCCCAGTTTTCCCCCACTTTCTCCAGGATAGGAACATGCATAGGATGTTGTACTTGGGAAGTGCAGACTGTCACCTTTCCACTTCACTGACTCACCCAACAAAAATCAACTTCATTCACTGGAACAGTTTATCAAGAACAGTGTCAACATAAAAAAGAAAAGAAAAAAAACAGGAAGAAAAATTTAAACACGCCTCTAAAAGTTCTCCTTCCAAGAAGTTATCCTTCCAGGGAAATGGAGCAATGAAAATTCCTGCTGATGAATAATACATATCCTTTTTCCATGATGTACCTTTCTTTGGCTAATTTAATACAAGATCTTCTGCTTAAAAATCTGTATTTCCTTCTTCTCAGACCTTTTAAAATCTTTCTGGCCAACAGATTAACCCAAACAGTGGTGGTAACTCATTGTGGTGGGTTAAAGATGACCACTCCTCTGAGGGAGAGATGGGTCTGTGTCCCCTCCCATAGACTATGAATGTCCCTGTGACAGCTCTGAGTGACAGAATATGGCAGAAAGGGCCTTCAGAGATTGGCAGCTTCCACTATTGGCTTTTGCAAAGTTGGATCTTGACTCTGAGCTGCTATTTTGGAAAGGCCTTACTGCAGAGGGACCTGGTTGAGCTCAGCCTCCCAGTGTCCACCAAAGCGGCATAAATGTGAGGAAGTCACCTTGGATTCAGCGGGTTACCCCAGATGTCAGCTGAAACCACCAAGCAACGCAGTTCATATGGAGAATTAGATCCGAGCCGGTTTGCCAAATTCCTAATCTATAATCATGACATCTAATGGCGTTAAGTCACTAGTTTGGGAGTCATTTCTCATGCAGCATTAAGTAACTAGCACACCAGTTCTTTCACAAAGCCCCAGCTTGCATTCACATGCCTCACACTCTCTTCTCTCCCAAAGGATCCACTATAGACCGTTTATTCAGGTTCAGCAGCCCTCAACAGGTTCATCTAATTGCACGCCTTCCCCATTCTTCAGTTTTTCAAGAGGGTCTGTGGATCACTTCATGTCATTTACTACTGGGCTGCAAAATTGCCTTTTTCGCTGTTCAACACCAGAATCTATGCCCTCCTCTTCAAATTCCATCTGATCTGCTAAGGGCACTTACACCTTCAAATAAAAGCAACTCATTTATACTAAACACCTGGGGATAGGCTAGAAATTAGACGGTCTGGTGTCAAAAAGCACCAATATCACCAATATGGTAGGAAAGAACCAAAGCAAGCAAAGCTAGCATGAAAACAACCAGAGGGAGAAAGAGATCCATTGGACCCTTGGGAAGGTGGCAGCATAAATGGGGAAAACAGCTAAGGTTGCACATACAGGAGAAGGGGGAGCAAACTTCAGTGTGCCTCATATTGACCAGTAGAATGTCTTGAAATTCAGATTCCTGGGCTCAGAGTAGAGGCTCAGAGGTTGATCGGGTATGCCTGATAGGTGCCCTGATATGTGTTGTAAGAACTTCCCAGTGATTACAGTGCATGTGGCCACAGATCACTCTTTGAGAATCCCACTTAAGTCTTAGCATCTGATGAGAAAGACCAGAAGAAACGATGACTCCTAAATATTGGTGCCAAGACAGAAAGAGGTATCAGGAAGAGCCAGTTAAGGGGTGGTGACTATTTCATACCAGATAACATGAAGAGGGATCTGACACATGAAGAGAAGTGACTAACCAAACTAGTGAGCTTGGGAAGATAAGCTGAGACCAGCCCCTTCCTTCTTTGTGCCTTGCATTCCCCACTGGACACTTGTATCTGGTCAATTCTGAGCCATGTGAGAGCTCTTTCTGTGCACAGGGCCTGTGGCTGTCCAACCCTGCCAGTCACAGGGCAGGAAAGTTCATCAAATTCCAGAGATAAGCCCCTCTGGCTACAGGCCTACAGGCACTCCTCCCATTCATTTTCAGAGAACCCCAGACCAATGCACTTGTGTCCACGTGCCTGAACCCACTGCTCTCCACCAGTTCTAACTAGACTAGAGGTGTACTTTACCAGGCCGCCCCAAACTGCAATTTATGGAAACAACCCAAATGCCCCAAAGTAGATGAATGGATCACAAAACTGTGGTATATTTCTACAATAGAATATTACTCGGCAATCAAAAAGACCAACTCATACCATTTGAGGCAATGTGGATGGAGCTGGAAGGGATTATGCTAGCTAAAATTAGACAGAAGGCAAAAGATAATACCAAACGGTCTCACTTTTATGTGAATATAGAGAAAACAAATGAAAGGTTTAAGAAAAAGACAAAACTAGCAAGCTGACCATAGAACTGAGGCACACAGCAAAGAAGGGGGGAGAGGGGGCTCAAAATAGGGGAGGGATGAACACAAGGAAATATGGTGATGGCTCACAGGTGACGTGATGGGAGAACTATGGGGACTACAATAACGTAAGAAAAAAGGGCCTCCCAGGTGGCGCAGGTGGTTGAGTGCCGCACTGTGAAGGTGTCCGCAGCCTCTGCAGCGCGGGTTCGATTCTGGCTGGCCGGCGAGAATCCCACATGGTGCAGCAGACCTCTCCTGCCTCACCTGCTGCTCCCCTCAGCAGTGTATTTCAGTTGTCTGCCTGTTCTGCTGTCTCTGTTGAATCCTCTCACCCTCTTGTGCCTCTGGCCTGTACCCCAGCACTTATATAAATAAAACAAATCTTTAAAAAAAGACAAAAAATTAATATATAAATGAGAAATAAAAGTATTGAATTGGTCAAGCTTCAATTTCAGTATAAAAGTCAACACATATCCATGACCAATTTCCTTGAAGATTTACTAGCCCTGAATCCTGAGTTACTGAAATTCATTAACAAAGTTCCTTAAAAGTTATACCGCCTTCAACGTAGCATTGCCATCTACTAAAAAGGAAAGCAAACTAGCAAAGCTGAGGCCCTTAGTTTTTGTGAACCCTAGCCTCCCTCATCTCATATTCAATATCAGACTAGATAATCCTACGAGTTTCCCAATTGTGTTCTGAAATAATTCCTCTTTAATAAACTGCCCCCCCACCCTGCAAAGGAGAACTGAGGGTACTTAAACAAAAAAACGTGACGGTTTAGTGGTGACTCACTTGATTCTTTTGCAAGAACATGGTAATAATAACAATATAAAGCAATCTACTACCTGAATAAGTAAATTATACTTTATTTTACAATGTCAAATAGATATAAAATGGGAATTTCACAATGTTTATATATCTACTAGCCGTAATTACTACCTACTACAGTGTTGAGGAAAAGAAAATTTCCCCTGCTAGTGTTCTGAAAAAGATATCTACAGTGTTAATAGATATGAGTCAGTTCTGTTTTAATAGGGCAAAATGTGACTATAACGTTCATCTTCCTTCTACTACTTTGAAGCCTATTTTAAATGCATCATTTGTCATTTATTATTAATTTTCCCTGAATGCCTACCTTTCCTCCTCTCTGCTTACTATAGGTGAATTTTTCATAAAATGCAGGTTGAGCTCCATTTCCCTTTGAAGCAGAGTTGGGGTGAGGGAAGAGCTTGACCATGAGCCCAACTTTCCCTGGATTGTTCTCTTCGCTAGTTCCTAGGCTACTTCTACCATATACGACACAGTTAGTGCCTCTCTACCTTTCACTTTAGTCTCTTACAATTGTTTTCCATGGTTCTTCATTATTCATTTCCATGCAAGATGGGTGCAGACTACAGGCAGCAACAGCACAGGGAGGTGATTAAGGGATGGAGAGGCACCCAGTCCAAGGCATTCTGGATCTTCCACTTGCTACTTGATGAGTGAGCAAGGGGATGATACCCAGGGTGCAGGACAGACAGGATCATGGAGGCCTTGGAAAGGATTGTGCACTTTATTCTAAGGATCATGGAAATACACTAGAGGGTAACAACTGAGGCAGTGATATGATCATTTATGGGGACAATGCACTAGAGTTTTCACTGTCAATGTTGTAAGTTCACTAATTGCTCAGGGGAGTTACCTGAGCTTCATGTGGGCAGGCACCACAGCTCACAATCCCTGGAATCACACACAGTTGACAGAGCAAGGAACAGATATTTGATCAAAGTCTACCTGATGAAGTGAACTAATTAGCCTCCCTTTTAAACTGTGTTGTTTTATTTTTTAAATCATCAAGTATCCTCTAATATGTGTTATCTCTCTCATACACACACAGCCTGTGTGGGGGGCGGGGGGCAGGGTAGGGAGAAGGGGAGATGGCAGGGGTTGGTTCATTTTCCTAACCAACACTCAAAGAAAGTTGAACAATATTCCACCTTCGAAAAAGTGTACTTCCCAACAACCTCAAGCTTCTGGAGCACAGCCTTAAAAAACATCCCACTGGCTCTCCAAGAATCAGTCAAAACCTCCCAACACAGAATGTCTATATTTTCCCTTGTAACTATGTGGACACACATCAGTTCACTCTCAGCTAACATACTATCCCAGAACCCTTGGGTCCAAATCCACCGCAGAAAAATTAAAACATAACCAGGGATAGTGAGAGTTTTCAGGCGCGAAAACCTTGGCAATGATAAATAACAGACAATTATAGAAAAGATAAGTTTAAGAAATAAAATCTAGGCCATAGAAGAACTTTGCTGGGTGTGATGATTCTAAAGTAGCTCAGAATAGAGTTCAATTATGTTCTGAATATTTTATTTTATGGGAGGGAGGGAGGGAGGGAGGGAGGGAGGGAGGGAGGGAGGAGGGTAGACAGGTTTCTATGCGAAACAGTTAAAATCTGCAAACCTTTGTGTATGAGAAAAATTACTTGATTATTAACCTGATATTGGGGAGATATTTTGATTTCTATAATGAAGCACAATAAATTTCTAACTGACAAGAGGACAAAAATCAGGTGCGGAACAATATCCAGAGTAGGTGTCATTTTACATGTACATATATGTGTGTGAATTCACTATAAAAGACCAAGGGGTAAGCAGACAGTGGTAAATGCAAACCCCACATCCCTTCACCCCATCTCGCTTATGACAAGAAACAGAGTTTTTGCCCCAAATGATCACGTGGCCATATTCTGACCAATGAATGTCAGCAAACTGCACTAGCATGGCTTCCAGAAAATCTACTGTTCTCCTGACAGAAAGAGCCACATACCTGCTTCCCTTTGTCCTTTACTGTTTTTCCTGCCAGGAAGGAAGACACAATGTCTGGTGCTACAGCAGTCATGTTGGCACCATGAGAACACAGTTCACAAAGCAAGGACGGTGCGACAGGCAAGGAGAAGGAGCTTCTACCTGCAAATAGTTGTGCCACTCTGAACTACTTACTACCAGACTCTGTTACAAGGGCAAAAATAGGCTGGTCTGGTTAAATTTGGTTGACTATAGATAAAAACAGTCTTAATTATTTAACACACCAAACTGTAGTGGTTACTACTGAACAGAAAACTGGGTAGAGGCAAAATGGGAGAAAATAAAAGTTTAATGCAGGATTCCCTTTTCAAAAGCTTTAAAGATTAAGATGTTCCCAAACAAGTTAGCATATCTGATCATCCCCTCTTAGAACATTCTTATGTCCTATAGAAGAATCTTATGGAAATTTCTCTTGACCTATATTTTCAACCCAGTAGGCAGTCTCTCAAGTAATAGACTTTCCAAGCTGCATTTCCATGTGATCTTTAAATTAATCCCAGGAGAGTGCTACAGAGGCAGGAACCTTGATCTGGAAAAGATTTCATAATTGCACTTTCACTCTTGGAACTGGTCATAACTAGGAAAGCCACCCAGCCCCAGTTATCATTTTCAGCATTCAGATGAAGGGATGAGTACTAATTTCATCTCACTCATTCTCAGGGAGCTAGAGGTGAGACCGACCACATAGAAAGGAACCGTGAAGTGCTAAAGCCATGTGGTGTGGAAGAGAAGGGGGTAGCTCCAGATGGAAATGGGAGCATCCCATCTCTACCACCTGCTGGCAGTGTGAGCTGTGGTAACTCACTGAACATGCCTGAGCCTCTGTGCAAATATGAGGGACAACAGTTTCGACCAGGATAGGGGAAGATGTCAAGTGGGATATGCACAGGGCAGAGGATCTGGCGCTGTGCCTGTTAATAATTTTGTAATAACTAACACTGTTAAACTCATCATTATATAAACAACCTTTGTGAATGAAACTTAATTCCTGAGCATTGATGTTATCAGCTTCCACATACCTATAATATGTCTAAAGTATGGTAGAGTCCCTGCCCAATGGCACGGGAATATTTCTTCCAACTCAGACAAACTGTCAAAATATTGACACACAAAATGCCTGAAACCTCCAGAATACAGTGGCACAATTGCAAAGTAACGCACTATACCTCAAGGAGAACATCCCTCTTAGTAAAGGAGCATCATAGCCTGTCAATTCACCGAGCACATTAAGCACACATAGGGCATAGAGAGGATGGAATACAATGCCTGCACCCTGCAGTATGGAGCTAATTTGAAAAGAGGATAAACAGGAAATAATGTTAGATGTTAGCTAATGAAAACCCACAATGGCAACTGTTAATCACCTGGATAATGCTAATTACCATCAAAAGGATTTCAAATCATTGAAATTAAAAGTGGCTTTTATATAATATGATTGCTTTTCTAATTTATTATTACCAAAAATAAATAATATGGAAGTACATTGTGAAATGCAAACATATACACATTATATATATATATATATATATATATATGCACATTTCATCGCTAAATGTTACTAGTCTACCTGGAGTGTTACAGTTGCAGAGACCAAAAAAAAATTCAGAAGTACTACTTAGTTTGAGCAATAAATAGCTTGAGTAGACATCATTTCAAAGAACAAAGCAAGAAGGGAGTGGGTTAAATCCTATTAGCTGAAGAAATACCATCTATTAAACGAATTCTAGTCAAGAGAGAATGAAAAGACTAGAATGGGTCAATTTCTCTTCATCTCATTGCATCATTCAGTCACTTGAGCCCGGTATCTGATGCTCCATCTGTTAATCAAAGACCAAACAACAACACAAGGCAAATGATCTGCTTTTCTTCCCCTGTGTGGATTGTCTGGTCCACTCACTTTATCAGTATGACATTATCTCCATAATCATCAGAGGAACGCAGAAGCTGTCACTTAGAGTCATCTGATTCACGTGTAAAGAACAAGGTTCACTCATAAGAGCAAAATGCTCCACAGAAATGCTTACCATCCCCTGTACACGAACCGCCCCTCAAGTCTCACTGCACGAGGCTATCAAGAACAGCTTCCCATCTGCTCTCACAATTTCCTTTATATCATTATTAATCTTAGAATGAGACTAATAATATTATCAACCCAGAGTACTTATGATTTTAGAGATCACTGGTGTGAAGGAAAAATATTACTTCTTGCCTTTCTCAGTTAATGGGGAAAGAATCTGGCCTTTTATTTACTAATTAAATTTTGCTTTTCAATCACATTGTATATAAAAATATTTCATGGGTTAGCATGAATTATGCACTCGTGTGAGTTTGTTTTTAATGGATATACATCCACACCAATTCAAACTAAATCCTCAGTTAAGGTCACACAGCTAGTCTGGGAGAAAAGAGCACTTGTTTTCAGGTATATCTGATTCCAGAAACTAAACTTTTTACCACTGTGCTATAAGGTGACAAAGGTGCTTTAAACTTGAAATAAAATATCCTAATTACATTTATCTTCAATCTGGAACATGTGAGTCAAGTTTCTCCATCTCAGCTGCTTATAGTACAGAGTCAAGGTAGCCAACATAAATGAGAGAAGCAGGTAACACATAATAAAAAATGTTCCATCCTCTGGGGCAACAACCATCACCTTCAACAAACTTGCCAACCAGAAATGAAAGTTCAGTGTTGCAAAAAACCTGGATTGTTATGTGAAATTTCTTGAAGCAATTCAACAATTTTTAAAACATACCCTTTTCAAAAAGTAATCTGTGAGTATAAATTACTTGTGACCCACCATTTTGAGAACTTTGCCTTAAGTCATACCTTAACCAGGGTTTTTGTTGGGGGGGGGGGGAATCAAGGTGTTTCAATAAATAATTGAGAATACACACATTTCACTATGATTAGCTATTTGGGCAACTCTGAAAAACCTAAGACTCCCATCCCCCGGAGACATTTAACTCTACCTGTTTCTTAATTCATCTCTTCCTGCTGCAAAGTTTTCCTTTGGTCAGGTCAAAATGACCTTGCTGGTTCTATTTATTATTTAACAGAACTCAGTCTCGAAATCCCTGTCATAATCCATAATAAAATAGAGAGAGCAAAACTTAATCGGCTGTAAATGTACAGTAGTTAGCATTCACCGCAAAATGCTAATAATATTTCGAGAATGCCATTTCTCTTTCTGGCCTTTTGACCAAGTTGGTTAATGGACTGAGACTTGGGAAATAATGAAAATAATTTAGGCAGAGAACTTTCCAACCATGCGTCAACCTTGAACTGAACTGTTTCTGAGCTGTGAAAGTGGTACCCAGAGAGTGGCCCATCAAACAGGTTTGGCAAGGAGAGTTCACCAACCAGCCAGGACACTGGTGGCCCTGACAAAGGAAAAGCCTAGTATTTTGATCATGGTGGCAAATATTCACTGTTAGGCACTCCTAGCATGGGGTTGCTATAGAATGCTACAAAATTAAAAGTGTATGCATACTCTGTCTATAGAACGCCTGAATCTCATGGTAGTAAGGAATTTCCTAAAAGACAGTTCAAGTCCACAAGTAGCATATAGGTCCCTAACCAGGTTTGCTCATCACATATGCTAATCACTGGGCTGTGACCGTGAAACTGATGAAGCAAACCACAGAAATTATTTTCCAAAGGATTTGCTTTTAAATTCCTTCTTTTCAAAGATCTCACACACAGCTTCTGGGTCTGTAAAGGAGCAGGACAATGTGAGGGGTCAGCTGTTAGTACTTTGTGATATTAAGTATGTCCCCCCACCCCCTACGAGCCAACAATCCCTCCATCCATCCATCTCCCAAGAAATTTTCTACACAGGTCCATATAAAGAATTGCATGGATCTTCACCAATGCATTTTTTGCTTTTGCTGTTTGTTTCTGTTCTGGGATAACGCAGAGCTAGAACAACTTAAATGTCTAATTACTAAGAGGAGGAAGGAGGCCTGGGCACTCACCATGGAACATCCCTCAGCAATTGGAATCAGAGTACACCCTTATTCACTATTAACAACTAACTTCAGGGGCTCTCTCCCACTGTGTCCTAAAAAGCTAAGATGATGGCTTCTGGGGAATTTTACTTTGGGAGAGACCATACTCATTATAGTCAATATTTACACATTCAGTTAGTTCGGGTTTTTTAATCAAATTGTGCCACGTACCGTAAGTAAGAAAAATAAGACACCTGTGCCTACTATGTAGGAACCCCTGTCTTGGAGGGAGGCAGACACAAATTATTCTCACACCCAATGATAAAAGTCACACAAAAGAAACTCATAACACTAAAAAAAAAAAAAAAAAAAAGTCCCAGAGGTGTGACTCCAACAAAGAACGTGGGGATAGAGGGGAGTGAGCCCACCTCCCCTTCAGCCAGTTCTATGCCCACAGCAAAAATGCCACAGTGCAGGAAGTTTTTGAGTATGTGCTCACTTTTCTCCACTGGGGAGGAAAGAACATCAAAATTCACCAGAAACTCAAGCCATCTGTGACCTGTCATCTGATTCCCACCTGCTAGAAATATAGACTGAGAAAAAGAATGTGCATAATGGAGATCCCATGTACTAGACAGCTTATGGGAGGGTACTGCCACATAAGCTTGGCTAATGGCCCCCATATCAATCATGTGCAAGTGCTAAGTCCCAACATCTCAATGTGATGTAATTGATTCCACTTCTGCCTGTTGCTCTTCAGCTTCTCCTCTTCTCTCTCCCCCTTCTGGCCCAAAGGGGAGGTTACCTTTATTGACACCTGAGGTCATGACACAGCAGCTTCCCTGTCACATCTCACAGAAGCAAACAACCTCTGTGGATGCCCCTGGAGCGTGCAACAGCAGACGCCTTGCCAAGTTAGGTGCAGCTTTAACAAAGCAGCTTGTCACCTTTATTAGGCCATGGTGAAACCTCCCAACTTCCTTCTCAGAACAAATATTGCAAACGCATAAAATAAATTTCATGCAATTGCAAAGGAAATCAGTTATGAAAATACTTGAAGAACCCAAACAATCTGAGATATCACTTACAGGGTGTTTGCACACATGCACAAATATGTTGCTATTAGTAAAAACATACATTTAGCAGCACATGGACCTCATATTTTATCCTAATTAACATCTTCCTGAGGGTTTTCAAGTTAGCACATAGAATTCTCCAGACATAGGATATCAGAGAAAGATTCTAATTCTACCCTGAGGTAATCTGAGCTCCAAATATATTGTAATTGTGATGGGTCTCCTCTACCTACCATCCATGCTACCTCCTGAGCTGTCAGCATGAAGAATGGAGATGGTGAGGCCTACTGTGAGGGCTAGAAAGTGAATTGTTCAGTCACTATGGGCTGGAGCCATCTGAGCAAAATGAACCTCACTGAAACCCACCAGTCACTACCACTAAACACCTGGAAGATTCAAAGAACCTTAGAAGATTTAGTTCCTCCTGCTAAGAGGAGTAAGAACACATTTCACTAGTAGGAATAAAGTTCACAGTACACTTCCAATCAGATAGTGGGTGCATATATGTACTCTTTCATAACAAAATATATGTGACAAAGCATTAATGTCAGAACCCTTTTACCTCAATTTATATTTGATCCATCAAAATTCCTTCAACATTTGGGTTGTTTCCATAGCTTAGCTATTGTAAATAGTGCTGCTATAAATATAGGGTTGCAGGTGCCCTTTTGAATGAATGATTCTGTGTCCTTTGGGTAAATACCTAGGAGTGGAATTGCTGGGTCATATGGAAGCTCCATCTTCAGCAGATGAGGAATCTCCACACAGCTTTCCATAGTGGTTGCACCAGGATCAAGAAAATGTGGTGCATATACACAATGGAATATTACTTAGCAATCAAAAAAGATAAACTCATGCCATTTGCAGCACATGGATGGAGCTGGAAGGGATCATGCTCAGCGAAATAAACCAGAAAGAAAAAGAAAAATATTGGATGGTCTCATTTATAGCAGGAATTTAGAAGCCCTAAATAAGGGACCAGGAAAAATACTAATTATAATAAAGTAAAAATGAAAATCAACAAGCAACTATAAACCAGAGACACACTATGGAGGCAGGGGGGAGGAGGGATTATAGTCAAAATGGGGGGGTGGGAATGGTATGGGGAATACAACCAAGATGAAAATGTATACATTGTGCAAAAATGAAAAATGACGTTATAAAATATTAAAAAAATTCCTTCAACACATCACATGGCTGAAAATGGGACATAAACCAAAAAGGGACATCGATCCAATCCAATCAATTCTTGGTATGAAGAGGGGTGTAGAAGGACGTGTAAGAATCTACTCCACCCCTACTGAAAATTTTAAAATTCATCTAACTTCTATGTTTCACAGCTGTAGTAACTGAGGCCAAGAGATTAAAAAAAAAAAAATTTATAGTAATTTGGCATGAGCTACACAACTAGTTATTGCCCAAGTCTGGAAGAAATGTGATCTCCCGGTTGCTAGGGTGACAGTCTCCTTGTTCAGATCTGCACAGATGTGATCTGTTGAAAATATTGTTTGAAAAGCTGAAAAGTCTAAATTATTGTACACCTTTATTTTAACTCACTAATTCAGACTAATTTGTGTGGGAATTCAGTTTGGATTATTAAACTGCCTAAGTAATTTAAAAATAAACCTGTGGTTTCATTATTTTCAAATACTCTCTTAGTAACTTTACCTAGGCAACAAGGAGAATATATAATGAACAATATCTTTTTAACCTACTAAAAGCGCATTAGGTGCACCATCTACAAGAATTTACTCAAAATGGATCATAGAATAAAATGTGAAATCTAAGGCTATAAAACATCTCCATAAAAGCAATCTCTGTAAACTTAGGTTAAGGGCAAATAGTTTGAAGATATCAAAAGCACAATATAAAAAAAAATAAAACTGGTAAACAGGACGTCAGCAAAATAAAAATTCTGTTTAAAAGAGAATTAAAACACTAGGGAAAAAAATCAGTAATTCATTTACCTAATGAAGGAATTAAAAAGAATTCTCAAAACTTATTATGGGGCCTCCCTGGTGGCACAAGGAGTTAAGATACAACCTATGGAGCTATCCTCAGCCTCTGCAGCATGAGTTCAATCCCCCAGCTGGCCAGGGAGCTACCTGGCACAGAAGACCTGGCTGGCACAGAAGACCTCTCCTGACATGCCCGCTGCTCTCCTCAGCAGTGTACTTCAGTCTGCCTGTTCTATTCCCCACTCTGTCTCTGGTGAATTCTCACACCCACACACCTCTGGCCTACACCCCAATTCTTGTATACATAGATAAATATCTTTAAAAAAACTAAAAAGTTAACATTTGTTCAAAGGAAGATTCAAAAGTTACCCAACAGACCCAGGATTTGCCCATGGAGGAATTGCATTAAAGTGGGTGGTTTACCAAATATTATTCTCAATGGCCAAAAACTGAAGGCCTTTCCTTTAAGATCAGGAACACGATAAGGATGTCCTCTCTTACCACTGCTCTTCAATATAATACTGGAGGTCCTAGCCAGAGCAATAAGACAAGAGAAAGACATACAAGGAATCCAGATAGGGAAAGGAGAAGGAAAACTATCACTATTTGCAGATGATATGATAATATACATAGAGAACCCTAAAAACTCCATAGAAAAACTGCTCAAAATAATCAACCAGTTCAGTAAAGTAGCAGGATACAAAATCAACATACAAATATCAGTAGCCTTCCTATACACAATCAGTCTGAAGAAGAAGAAATCAAGAAAACTATCCCTTTTATAATTGAAACCAAAAAAATCAAATACTTGGGAATAAACCTAACAAAAGAGGTGGAAGACCTATACAAAGAAAATTACAAAACACTGTTAAAAGAAAAAGACACAAAGAAATGGAACGACATCCCCTGTTCATGGATTGGAAGAATTAACATTATTAAAATGTCCATCCTACCAAAAGCAATATACAGATTCAATGCTATTCCATTAAAAATCTCAATGACATTCTTCAAAGAAGTAGAACAAATACCAATGAAATTCATATGGAACCCAAAAAACCATGACTAGCCAAAGCCATACTGATGAAAACAAAGGAGAAAGGAGGTATCACACTTCCAAACTTCAAGCTATACTACAAAGCCATAGTAATTAAAACAGTTTGGTATTGGAACAAAAAAACAGACACACAGACCAATGGAACCGAAAAGAGAGCCCAGAAATAAAGCCACACTTATAGGGACAACTAATCTTTGACCAAGGAGCAAAGAATATGCATGGAACATGAACAGTTTGTTCAATAAATGGTGCTGGGAAAACTGGACCACCATATGCAAAAAAATGAAACTAGACCACTACCTTTCACCATGCACAAAAATCAATTCAAAATGGAAAAAAGAACTGGACATAAGACCTGAAACCATAAAATATATAGAAGAAAATATAAGTAAAACACTATAAGACCTACGTCACTGTAACATCTTTAAAGACTCATCACTCAAAGCAAAGAAAGTCAAGGAAAAGATAAACACCTGGGATTATATCAAACTGAAAAGCTTCTGCAAAGCAAAAGAGGCACTAACCAAAACAGACACCCCACTGGGAAAAAATCTTTGCACTCCAGTCAACTGATAAGGGACTGATCACAAAGATATACAAAGAACCCACATGACTCAACAAAAACAAAATAAACAATACAGTCAAGAAATGGGCAGAAGAACTTAAAAGACACTTCTCCAAAGAGGAAATGCAAATGGCCAACAGGGATACGAAAAAATGTTCAACATCCCTTATAATCAGGGAAATGCAAATTAAAACCACATTGAGATACCACCTAACACAAGTAAGAATGGCACATATCTAAAACACAAGCAACAACAAATGTTGGCAAGGATGTGATGAAAAAGGAACTCTCCTACATTGCTGGTAGGAGTGCAAACTGGTCCAACCACTATGGAAAGCTGTGGAGGTTTCTCATTCTACTAAAAATGGAGTTAGCATACAACCCTGCAATTCCACTCCTAGGGATCTACCCAAAAGACACAAAACATTGATTCAAAAGAACACCTGTACCCCTATGTTTATTGCAGCACTATTTACAATAGGTAAAACCTGGAAACAACGCAAATGCCCAAAAGTAGATGACTGGATCAAGAAGATGTGGCATATATACACAATGGAATATTATTCGGCAATCAAAAAAGATAAACGCATGCCATTTGCAGCAACATGGATGGAACTAGAAGGAATTATGCCCAATAATATAAGCCAGAAGGAAAAAGAAAAATATCGGATGGTTTCACTTATAGCAGGAATATAGGGGAACCCAATAAGACATCAGTGTAACAAAATAATAACAGTACAAAACACAACAAAGCAAAAATGGACAATTATAAATCAGAGACATCCTGCAGGGGAGAAGGAGGGAGAGGGGTCAGAGGGAGGGAGGGAGGGGCACAGGGGACTGAGGTGATGGTGCACAGGTGTATTGGTGAAGGAAACTTTATGGGGACTACACATGAGGGGGTGGGGGAAGCAAATATTGTTTAAAAATGAACAATGATGTGAAAAATAAAAAATTAATATAAAATAAATTGATTAATAAAGTGGGTGGTTTGCTACAGAGAAAGAGAGGAAGAAGGGGTGTGGTTAGCAAAGTAGATACCTGGAGTGAGGGGGCCAGCAGCAAAACAGGTTGGGAAGCAACCATCCATAGCCCTGTGAGGTGTGCCAGGGCACAGTGAAATTCACCAGAAGACTGTTCAGAAAGGGAGTGCAGTCACATGCAGGTATACGGCTAGCCTAAGTCACTGGCAATTCCAAGGCCTTGCAAGGGCAGGGAATGCTCTCCCCACACCCCCTTCCCGGAGTTCAGAACCAAGAATCTTTAGGTAGACCCAAGATGGGTTTGGTAGCAAGCCCAATGACACAGGGAAGAACTGGTGAGAGCCATCTCCCTGTCCCCTTGGGAACAATAAAGTGGGCAAACTTCTCTTGTAGGCCCAATTCCTCATTCATGGGAAGCAGAAATGGTGGGTGTGGAAGCAGCTGCAGAGGCAGCCATTACCTAAAAACAGTAGCTGGGCAACAGGGCACTCAGCCCACCCTGATGCCCCGTGGAAAACTGCCCAACACATTCCATGAGGCCAATTACCCTGACTCCAAAACCAAACAAGGATAATATAAAGAAAAACAAGCAAAACTACAGGTCAATATCCCTGATGAACATGGATACAAAATACTGGCAAACTGAATGTATCATCTTATTAGGAGAATCATCTACCATAATCAAGTTGGTTTCATCCCAGGGGTACAAGGCTGGCCAATATATGCAAATCAATGTCACTCTCCAGATCAACAAGGAAGATGAAAATTACATGATCAATTTAATAGATGCTGGAAAAGCATTTAACAGGACTCAACATCCATTATGACAAAAATACTCAATAAAATGGAAATAAATGGAAACTTATCTAAATATAATAGAAGCCATATATAACAAACCCACAGCAAAAATCATCATACTCAATAGTGACACACTACAGGATATCAGGATACCTACCACAAAGATTTGGAGATGCAACTCCAACTCAAGGAAAGCAAAATAAATGAGTAGGACTTCATCAAACTAAAAAGCTTTTGGACCACAAGAGAAGTTATCACAAAAACAAAATATCAGCCTACAGACTGGGAGAAGATTTTGCATGGCATATATCTGACATGGGGCTAATTTCCGAAATATACAAAATACTTAAACAATCCAACAAAAAAGAAACAAGCAACCCAATTTAAAAGTGGCCAAAAGACTTAAACAGACATTTTTCTAAAGAAGACAATCAGGGCCCTCCCTGGTGGCACAGGGGTTAAGTCGCAACACTATGAAGCTATCCGCAGCCACCGCAGCACTAGTTCGATCCCCGGCCAGGGAGCAACCCACGTGGTGCAGCAGTTCTCTCCTGTCTTCCCCCACTGCTCCCCTCAACAGTGTATTTCAGTCAATCCACCTGTTCTGTTCCCCACTCTGTCTTTGGTGAATCCTCTCACCCCCTGACACTTCTGGCCTGTACCCCAGTTCTTATATGCATAAATTTTAAAAATCTTTAAGAAAAGATGACATTCAGATGACCTACGGGCATATGAAAACTGTTCAGCTTCACTAGTTATAAGGAAAATGCAAATCAAAATCCCAATATCCCCTCACCCCTTTGAGAATGGCCCATCTCAAAAAGAACGGGAACCACAAATGATGGCAAGGATATAGAGGAAGCGGAGTTCTCACCCACTGTTGGTGGGAATGCAAGTCTGCATGGAAAATGGTATGGATATTTTTTAAGAAAAGAAAAAATAGAAATTCCATATGATTCAGCGAAACTTTTGCTAGGTATTTACCCAAAGAACATGGGAACACTAATATGGAAAGACTTAGGTCTCCTGTGTTCATAGCAACACTGTCCATGGAACCAAACTAAGTGTCCATCAACAGACAACCGGATAAAGAAACTATGGAAAATACAGTCAGTGGAATTCTACTCAGCTATTTTAAAATATTAAAAGGTGCCTTTTGGGACAACAGGGATAGTCCTTGAGGTAATTATGTTCAGTAAAATTAGTCAGAAAATGAAAGACAGATATCAGGTGGTTTCACTTATCTGTGGAATATAAGTAACAAAAAATGGATACTGGAGAAATAACAGCAAAAACAAATCTTAGACTTAGTGTAAAAGTTACTGGTTACCACAGGGAAGGAGGGTGGGAGGAAAGAGCAGGGGCAGGAAGTAGGTAGGGCTTTGTCACAGGCAGTTTGGTGGAGAAGTATAAATGTAACCCCAGAGTTACACAGATGGGTAAACAACTGACAAACTTAACTTCTGAAAGAATGACAAAAACAAGTCAAAAAAATATGCATAAAGAAATCAAATCTTAAAGAGAGTACTTACTGTATCATTCCACCTTGACACAATTTTAGAAAATGCAAACTCATCTATTACAGCAAAAAAATCAGTGGGTTGCCTCTTGATGGTGGGGGAAGAGGCAAGAGGGACTAATTACAAAGGGGTACATGGCAACTTTGGGGGTGATGGACAGATTCATTATTTTAATCACGGAGATGGTTTCAGGGCCGTACATACACGTTGCAACTTACCAAATTGCACATTTCTAAATATATGCAGCTTACTATATCTTAATTATACCTCCACAAAGTTGTTTTAAAAAACAAAATTAGGGAGGAGACTTGGAGGAGGCATATGGGGTAGAGAGACAAGTGAAAAAGCCTTGCTTTTCTTCTCAGCTTTGAACTTGCACCAGGGACTTGGGGGACATGGAAGGAGATACATGGAGTCAAGACAAATAAAGACACTTGGAAGAGATGTGGGTAGGAGCCCCGTGTGGAGGCTGACAATGGCATTTGTACTCTGATTTTGCTCCTTTCCTACTGGGCTTGACTTCTACCCCTTGTACCCCTTTCCTACAGTTCCCTACCAGAAGGTACCTTAGACTTGCAGCAAGCTTTTGAGCCTCAGTGAGCCCCAATTTTGGCCAACGCTGTCAGGCTGGGCATTTACCCACCAGGAAATGGGTAACTTTGGGTTTTTTAGGAAACTATTATCCTTTCTTCTCTTTCTACAAACTCTAGTTCTATTAAAGTTCTTCTCTATAGAAGGTCTTTCACACTAAAGAAAATAAACTAAAAAAATTAAATTCATGATGTTCCTAACTTAATGCCAAGTTCTTTATCTGAACTGTCTCATTTATACCTCACAAAGACATTCTGAGATCGGGGATATTGGATACCCCATCAGGTATGGCCATCACAGTGCACCCACCTCCAATATTGTTGCAACCATTTTCAGTTAAAAAAAAAAATAGGCTCAGAGACTGAGTAACTTTGTTATTCAAGAACTGGAAAAACTAGGCCTTTCAAAGCAAAGGCACAAGTATTTGATTTCATGTTAAATAAATGCTTCCAAAGCATTTCACAATTTTTTTAGGATAACTTAAACAGCTCCCAGACAAATATATTTACACTATTTATTTGCTCAGCAGATCTCGTTTTACAGGCAGCACATGGATAAATGTCAGCCCTATCATTTCAGGATCATCACAAATTTAAAGTTAACAGGGTTCAAATTAAGGTTTTAGTGACTCGGAGCAACTGTCCTGGTTCTGACATGCCGCATACCTAAGAGGGTCAGGTCAGATTCAATAGAAAACAAATTCAGTACCAGCAGCATAAAGTTGCAAAAGCAGGTTAAAAACCTTTCTGCTCCCACCTAGAGAAATCAAGTCCTGGAATTTTTCTTCAGAAGACACACACACACACATGCACATATGCATATGTGCACGCACACACACACACAAACACATGCACACGTTGGGTTGATTACTGCTCTCCCCTTTCACACCGAGGCATTATCCTGCACCGGTAGACACTTACTTGGAAGTCTCTAAGACTCCCATGGGGCATATAGAAGGTGGCAGGGGAGTGAGGTGGGCAGAGAAAATAGCAACTGCTCACTTCTCTAGCTCAAATCCAACCAGGCTTTCAAAAGCCCTCTTAAAAAAAATACCTTCCACCACCCCTTGCAAATGCTTTCCAAACAACAAAGTCAATAACTGTATTTGATCTGGAGGAAGGAGACACACGTCCTTACTTTGTCCTCCTTCATTCATGTCCAAGTTCAAGTTGTTTAGTTCCCTGCACACCCCTGGGTGGCTAGTGTTTATTTCCAACCTTTTAGCAGGCAGCCTTGCAAAGACTGTGGCAGGTTACAGAGGAATGACTTCTTTCGAAGAACACTAAGGATATTCACTTATTTCATTTCATGCCCATATTTTTTCCCTGAAACAAAGCTCTCTTGCATCCCTCTCTGGCTCCCAAGTTCCTCTCTGGAGCCCAAGTTCCTCTGGCTCCCTCTCTCTTGCCAACAGGTAAAAAAAAACAGGGAAACATTCCAGCTGGCAATGCTACTACCTTCAGGTTGTCCTAGCCCTATTTAAATTGTTTATAACTCTTCTTTTATTTCAACATTGATGGCACATGGCATTAGGAGTGTGACTTTTTTGACTATTGTATCATCTTCTCACAATCAATTGATCCTTTTTAAGGGGCTTTAGAATATCTTTTCAATAATGTTTTCTGGGTGAAGCCTCTTTGAGGGCCAAAATATTGCAAGCATCAAAGCAACATCTAGAAAACACAAAACCTCCTCTTTCTTACTGCCTCTTCTCTACCCTCCTGATTCTTCATACCAATGATGTATTATTTTCTTATAAGCAGGAAAATATTCTGATTCCCTTTTGCAGTGCTGACATGCAGAGGGAATACTGACCTATGGCCTTTCAAATCCCAAATTGTAGGCTTTGTTTAGATAACCTTAAATGCATGGCTAGAAAGAAAAAAGTGAAACTTTCTTCTCAAGGGTAAAGAGAATCTTTGTCCTAACAAGCTAGAGAGTTCTTTAAAGGGTAACTTGGTCTGCCTAAAAAAAAAAAAAGGTGGGAGAAAAGGCCAGCTCTCCCAAGAAGGATGTCTCCTGCTCTTCAAAGAAACTCAGATTTCTTACTTCCCGGTCAGTGGAAAAACCCTTCCATCACTCAGCACAGGAGAAGTATGCTCATTGGTCAGCTATTTTGAATAGCTGACCTTGCCATCAGCATTGGAAATTGAACTTGCAGCCCAGGAGATGAAAAAAGGCTGAATATTAACACCTCATATAATCTGTTCCTTTCTCTCCTTATTGAACATTGAGATTATGATGAGTCCATCAAGATGGCACTGGAGGAAAATAACGCAAGGGACAAGGGAGGTCAATGGAATCCCTCACACAAGAGGTTTCTGCATCCAGGAACAGCCAGGCCAGCACAAAATGAGTATTTTCACAGTCCTTCTCAAGAGGTGGAAGGAGAGGTCTCCTTCAGAAGGGAAAGTAGATCTACCTCTCCCGAGCCCCGCTGTGGCAAAGTGAGAATAAAACAGAGACTCATCACTGCTCAGCTGAGACTGCAGCTTGACAAGGAGTCAAATTTCTGATTTTTTCCCCTTCTGGATTGGTGGTTCTCCTATTTGGCGGCAGGTCTGAATAATCACGAGGCAGATTCTTTTTTTTTTTTAAGATTTATTTTATTTATGCATACAAGAGCTGGGGTGTAGGCCAGAGGTGCGGGGGTGAGAGAATTCACCAGAGAGAGTGGGGAACAGAACAGGTAGACTGAATGAAATACACTGCTGAGGGGAGCAGTAGGCAAGACTGGAGAGGTCAGCTGTGCCAAGTGGATTAGCTCCCTGGCTGGGGATCATGAACTCATGCTGCAGATAGCTTGACAGTGCTGAAACTTAACCCTTTGCACCCCCAGGGAGGCCCCTTAACTAACACAGCAACCTGGGCTGTTCTACCTTGAGATTCAGATGCACAATAGTTAGGGGAGGGGAGGGAGAAGGGATAAGGACCTTATTTTTTAGTATAAAAGCTCCCCAGAGAGAGAACCAAGTAAGCATTATCACACAGGCTTTTTAACAAAATCACTCATCTTTTTCTTAATCACAAAACAGAGCCTATTTCGGTGGTGGTGTATACACAGAAATGTATCCCTACAATCTGGGCCAGGGAGGAGGGAGGAAGACTGAGAAGTATGAAAGAAACTGTATTAGAACTCTGTCACTGAATTTCACTCCAGTGGGTAAAGGCCCATTTTTGATAAAATTAACTTTCTGGGTAATTTTAAGAGTTAATGGCTAAACTATTTACAATAGCTAAGCTTTAGAAACAGCCCAAATGCCCAAAAATAGATGACTGGATCAAGAAGATGTGGTACATATACACCATGGAATATTACTCAGCAATCAAAAAAGATAAACACATGCCATTTGCAGCAACATGGATGGCGCTGGAAGGGATCATGCTCAGCGAAATAAGCCAGAAAGAAAAAGAAAAATACCGGATGGTCTCACTCATAGCAGGAATCTAGAAAACTTAAATAAGGGACCAGGAAAATGAATAACTATAAGAAAGTAAAAATCAAAATCAACAAACAACTATGAACCAGAGACACTCTATGGGGGGTGGGGGGCGGGAGGGGAGGGATTGGGGTCAGAATGAGGGGGTTGCAATTGTATGGGGAATATAAAAATAAAATTATTTAAAAAAATAAATAAAATAAAAAATAAATAAATAAGAGTTAATGGCTAAAGCCATCTCTAATTATTTTGCCATGTTTCTTCCCCTAAAAAAAAAAAAAATACCCTCACAAAGAGTGATCACAGTAGCAGTTTACCAGGAAAGGGAACTCTCTTCCCTTCTCTTTATGACTTGAGGTTACAAACCCCACTTGCCTGGCTCTTTCCCTGTATCTAGACATAGTCATTAGAGGGGGGAAAAAAAAAAACCTACATAGAATATAAAAAGAAATCAAGTGTAATAAAGGGAAACAAAATATTCTGTCTGATTGACCTATGAAAACACAAGTAACTCATAATTCTGGTCTTTAAGAAAAGTTCTGTTAAATCTGATAGCATCTGCGCTTTATTACAACTGCCTCTAGTCGCATGTAAATGTGGCTAGGAATGATGATACAGGAATGCTGAAAGGATAATATGTTGGATAAATTAGATTAAATAAAACATATTAGTAAAATAAGCCTCATCTATTTCATTTCACTTTTTGTATGTGCTCATAGGAGATTTAAAATCGCACACATAACACTCATACTTCCGACTGGAACTTGCTATGTTCAACTCCTGTTACTTCCTCATTAGCTCTTCTAAGCCTTGCCTGACCCCTACTGTCAGAATTCAAGCAGAACAGGCAATTTTTTTTTTCAAAAGATCTATGAAATTCATTTTAGTCTACAAAGTAAAAATATCAGCTTATACAGGCAGCTTTATTGTTACTGTTTTCACAAATAATGCATCACATTTTGCATCTTCACAAAACCTCCGTCTTCATAAGGCAATTCTCTTCACTATAGCCAGCTTCTCAGAACAAATGAAAAATAGGTCTTTTTCTCGTGTGCATGATAAAGCTTCAAATCTTAAGGAACTGATGCTATCTATCTCCTTACGCATACCCACAGTGTCCAGCAGTTTCCTAACTTCTCATTCTGGATGCCTTTACATATGAAAATAGGTTTAGTTTCTTGAATGTTAATATGCACTAATCCCTTCACCTTTTTCTTTGTCATCCTCTAACCCAGTATGTAGGCACATAGGTCATTCCATTTTCACAGATGATAAAATAGGTTCACAGAGGTTGCACAGCCTCGACAAGATCACAGTCATGATGCCGTGGAATCAGAATTACACAAAACCCCAGTGCTTTCTTCCCTGTGCTGCCTCATTCCCAGGTGTGCTCCCATTTGTCAGGGCCTTCACATCTGGAAAGACTACTTTAAATACAAGGACTGATACTGTTAAAATCAAAATGGAGACCAGACTTGAAAATTCCCTAAGCAGACAAAACCAGTTTAGTTCTCCAGTGTTTAAAATAGCTCATTTTCCGAGACTAACTTGACCCGGGCCATTTTTGGTTTATGCCTCTGGAAACCAGAAGCAAAACTTAAACTGACTGCCCCAACACTGATAGGACATAACCACTGACCAATTACTGCTCATTTAAGAAAACCCTAAAATTATAACCAATCCCTAGGAAGACAGTTACTCCCTCTTCAATACATAAGCTGCTTTGTAACACTATGCCCCTCTGTCCAGATTTTGGTTTCCATGCTCTGTTTGCAAACTGTCATCCAGTAAGTACACAGTAAGCTTTTACTAACTACTACTAAGTACCACAGTACCTGCTGGAACTGAAATACCCACCCAGGTCATTCTTAAAGCTCCTAGAGAAACAGAACCATTAAAATGGACTTGTAAATCACGCATCCAATTCTCTGAGCTACATCAGGAAAGTTAGCTTTGATTCTGTCCTCATAATTTAAAATTTTTGAAGTTCTAAATATTCCTGGGACTAAATCTCCAGGATACAGGGTTCTTTGTGTGCCAAGCTCACCGTGTCTAGATACAATGAAACTTAAGTCACAAAGATCCCTGGACTAACTTTTGCTGCCCTCTTGTGGGAAGAAAAGCAACTACTTACTGGAGGGGAAGAAAAGGGGTGGGGGAGGGAATTAAAGGACAAACTGCTAGTGGAGTTAATTCTTGCTTACTTTTGAAAGGATAGTACCTAACAGTTGACCCCTTCACCTTTTCTGTGGCTTGAGGATACTGAAGTTCCAACTCCATCACAGGAGAATTAAAAACAAAGGTGGTCTTTTGCGTTTTCTAATTCTTTGAAAACAATAAGCTCTGCACTTGGTAAACTAAGGAAGTTGACCAAAACCATTTGCCTTAAATAAAGATTCCCACCACTCATTCTGTAAAAACTAGGTGGGTTTGTAAATTTATTTTATGTTTAAAATAAAACTGAAATTTCAATCCACACCTAAGAGTCCAATCTCCCAAAACTAGGGGTGAATCCCACCTTCTTCCCTTCTGTCCCTATCTTAAAGAGGAGTTATAAAATATATCCTTGTTTATCACAACCATTAACAAGCCACGCTTCTAATCTGAGCCATTAAAAGCATCCAGTAACTTCTAACTAGGGTTTCCTGGAACTAGGTTTCTTTAATTGGCCAGCATTAAGCTCAAAGCCCTCGGGACAGCAGCAAGAGCCCTTCTGGACACCCGGACACAGTCTTCTGCAGTGCATGGACCATTTGCTCCCTCTGGGGGGCATCCTCAGAGACACCCACAGTGCAATTAGCATTGCCTGGGGTGTCTCAGCATCTCCGTGCACAGCCCCCAACTGGCACAGACCTCTGAGTTTTCCATCAGCTAAGCACTGTTCTCACAAGAAAATGCCAAGGACACTGAAGGTACCAGGGGCTTTCAGAGACTTCCTTATCCTGAAGGTTATGAGCGAAACTTTACAGCGCCCTTCACTGTCTTGGGAAGAAAGGGGAGGGGCCCCACTGGCCTAGAGTAAAGGGATATGGGTGCCCTGGTGGTGGGTGTGGTGGGTGATGTACATCTGAGGGGGTGTGAACCGATTCCCCCGAAAGAGATACCGAGCGGTCAAGCAGTGTTACCGCAATAATAACGATTATGCTGAACTGGAAGACTGGGTGGGGGGATAGGGATGGGAAAACCTAGGGGGGAGGAGGCCTAATAGACTGTGGTGGAGAATTATGGTGGTGGGTATGCTGTGGTAACATATCTGAAGAGGTGTGACAAGTATTCCTCAAAGATATACATTGTTGTAAACCAATGTTGCTTCAATAAAAGTGACGTTTTAAAATAATAAGTCTTTAGTCAAAATGAAATGCCAGTCAAACTGAAATGCTGGTCAAAATGACCAGACATCAGTTTTCATCGCTGTATTGGCAAAAATGTAAAACTTGAGAATGCCCTGCCATGCTGGCAGAGTTGACAAGCGAGGGCATGGACAATGGGCATTATCATACTATTGCCATTGGTGGAGATGTAAAGCGTAAGTCAGTCTAAGTTGTGAGGGCACCTTGGCACTATTAAAACATCAATACAGGTAATTCATAAAAATTTGTGCTCTTTTCTCCCATAGCTACAGAATGCTTCCTGGCCGTCCCCATGGTCAGGTATGGCCATGGGCTGAAGCCCTAACCAATGGCAGCACGGTGCCAGTATGGAACCCACCCCAAGGCCCGTGCAGAAGTTCCTCTCCACATTCATTCCCGCTCCAGCTGGCTGGAATGGAGACCACTTCAGAACAACCTTGGAAGTCACAGACTTTAAATGACAGAGCTCCCGCCCCTCAGGTCCTAGAAAGACTGCAGTGGACGTGGACCATACAGCCGTATTTACCCACACAAGTCACACGGCAAGCTCTCTGCAGAAGCAGCCAGACTTAAGAGCAAAAAATGAAACTTGTTTTACGCGAGTCATCATGCATCTTTGGTCTCACTGCAAAGCAATTAGCCTGTTCTCATTAATACATTTGCATGGACTTTAATTCAGAAGTTTCAGTTCCAGGAATTGACCTAAACTTAGGACACATATATTTGTACAATTATGGTAACAAGTTATGCTATATATGTCCACAAAGTCAGGAGTCATCAAATAATATATGGCAAATCCATACAACAGAGTGTTATGGAGAGGGATCTCTGTGTTCCCAAAGGGAATTCTTAAATTCCACTCTAAGAACAAAAATCTGTATATATGTAGACATGCTGGCACACACCTGTGTCCTAGAATGACAGCGGTGAGAGTGAATTTTATGTGTCAGCCTGACTAGGCCAGGGATGCCCAGATATCTGTTTAAACATTATTTATGGGTGTGTCTACGGGCGTGTTTCCAGAAGAGATCAGCATTGAATTAGTGGGCTGAGCAAAGCAGGAGGCCCTCCTGATCTGAATGGGCCTCACTCACTCCATTGAGAACCTGAATTGAATAAAAGGCAGAAGAAGGTTGAATTCAGTCTCTGCCAGACTGCTGAGTTCAGCATTGATCTTCTGCCCTCTGTGCTCCTGCTTCTCAGGCCTTCAGACAGGAGCTGGAATCTATACCCTCAGCTCTCTGGCTCTCAGGCCTTTGAACCACGCTGATAGCTTTCCTGAGACTCCAACTTGCAGATTATAAATCATGAGACTTCTCAACCTCCACAGTTGTGAGAGTCAATTCTTATAATAAAGCCATAATAAATAAATGGGTCCTATTGGGTTCTCTTTTTCAGGAGAATCTTGACTAAAACAATAGCTAACAAAAAGATAACAGGGTTATCTTTCATACATACCTGCCTTATTTGGAAATTTTTACCAGCAGCAGAAAACTGGTGCTCACATAGAGACTAATGGACAAAATTAATTAGCCTATTAATATTCATTTAGCTCCCACTATCTTCCAGGGGGACCAAGGACACATTTGAAGAAAATTGTAAAGGAAGGTCCTCACTGTTGGACCCACGTCCTTTTGTGAACCTGGGTATCCAGGCAGGAGGCAGCCTCAGTGGGAGAACACAGCCCTTGTAGGCAGAAACCATCCTGACCCCTTTGATGGCTAAGATGTGGGGTGAAAGGGATTTAAATTCCAAAGAGGAATACCCCAAAAGCCAAAGGGAACCCAAACACCAGAGGACAAGTGCTAAAAACCTATGTAAAAAATGCAGAAATTCTAGAATGAAATTTTCCTTTCTTCAGCAGAATTTACTAACACTTTGCTCAGACGTCTTATCACTACTGCTGTCAAGTCTTTGCTTATGTGGGAAATATTGTCCACACTTTTTTGTGTATGCAATTCTAATCTTAATTGAGATTTATCCCTACTGTTCCATCTTTTCCAAAAGCAAAAGTTTATTCATGGCAGGAAATGAAGTTCGCCACACAGATAAGAATTGAAGGTTCAGGGCCTCCCCGGAGGCGCAGCAGTTGAGTGCTGGGTTGTGAATGCCCGCGGCCTCTGTGGCACCGGTTTGATCCCCGGCTGCTCCCCAGCCACCAGAGGAGGATCCCACATGGCCCGCAGACCTCTCCTGCCACCCGCTGCTCCCCTCAGCAGTGTACTTCGGTCCTTCTGCCTGCTCTGCTCCCCGCTCTGGCGAATTCTCTCACCCTCCCATGCTTCTGACTGTACCCAGTGCATGTATAAACAAACAAACAAACAAATAAATAAATAAATAAACCATGCCTTTAAAAAAAAAAAAAAAGAATTGAAGGTTCAGTCATGTCCTGTTTCCTTCAAGTTTTACTTACTTTCCAGGACAATTCCTCAAGCCTTGCTTTGGAAAACCTAGAAATTTGGTGGTAATAACCCACCCCACTGAAATGCTTTGCCTGTTAACTAGCCTGGCTCTCAATTTCCACCCAAGAAGAGGGCTGTGTAATAAAAGGATAAAACTAATGATTTCAAGCACTCTATCCTCAAGAACAAGCTCATCAAAAGCTATAGGGTGCAATAACCAGTTAACTAGTTGTGGCATTTCATGGTAGCCAAATGGTATTGATTTAATGCTAAGTCATTAAAATTTCAATCATCTTGCTCTTCTTCTTGAAACTGTCACTAGAGGAGGGAAAATTGAGTTATGAGGGGTTTTAAAATTCATCTAAGCCTAAAATTATATCTTACCCTTAAAATATCAGAATAATTGAGTGGCAAGCATGACCTGCTATATGTCTGGGGGTAAGGATATCTAATAAAATGCACACAAGACCTTTGGGAGACAGAATTTACAATTCTGACACACAGATGGTTTAGGGTTCAAGCTGCACCACTTCCCTACGGAGTCAAAGCATGCCTGGCATTGCCACGCCTTGAATTACCAAAGCTGAGGCAGTAAATGGTCCAGCAGTGAGCCCACTGACAAATATGAATTATTTGGGAAAACACAATTCATTGGGGAGTTTCCAACTCTGTGTGACTTTAAGTGTAGTTATAACAAGGAAAGAGGAGATAAACACGCACACAGAAAGATGATTAGGTGTTTTCATCTTTCTTTAGAAATAAGCAAAATAGGCACAGGTCTCACTAGAAATTAGCGAATGGTTCTCAAAAACTTCAGACACATTCCATGTTAAGTCCCATGCAAAAGTCAACACCACTTACTTTCTTTTTTTTTTTTTTCAAGACACTCATTGTCTTTTCTCCACGCCTCTTAAAAGGGTTTTAAATTATCTGCATGCTACCCATCACATCACTGCGAATGTTTGTTTCAGTTTTATCAGTGAAGATATTCTATCTTCAGAGGAAATTGCAGAGATATATGCATGTATGTATGTATATGCACGTGTGTGTATACATACACATACACACACACAACTAATAGAATGCTGTTGAGTTTGCAGGATTCCTTGTGAAAAATCATTTCAAAAATAGACGTCTACTCAGGACAGAAAAAGAAATAAAAAGCCCAAAGAATGTTCAGGACAACACTCTAAGCATCAAACCACTTAACTAGTTTACTCCATGTCGTGCTTCTTCTGGTTATTACACACCATCAAATGCGCTTGTAAATTTACCTGTCTAAAATGTGGACTCTGACGTTTGAAAGGGTTTATTAATTGATCTCAGTGGCACATAATGAGCTTAAAGGACTTACCTGTGTGTCCCCGGAGGTGTTGGCTCGAGGCAGACATCAGCTTACAGCACACCATTAACATGTAGGCCAGAAAGAGCCAGTGCGACAGCAACACTGACTTAGCATAGACTCTCATCCTGGAGAAAAAACAGGGTGCCAGTCAGCGAGGGCTGGGGCGGGGGGTGGGAGGGGAAATGGCCTGTCAGCCAACATGATCCTGAGAATTGGGAAAGAGCAGCCAAACATGCTTGGACTCCTTTCCCCCCAAGGAAATAGAAGCCAATCAAACCTTATTTGCACTGCACATTAACTCAATTTTCAATAAACACCTTTTAAAATAAAGTTTTTTCCAAGTCATGGGCCTCCCTGATGACACAAGGGGTTAAGTCTCAACAATCAACAGCCACTGCAGCATGAGTTTGATCCCCGGCCAAGGAGGTGACCCACATGGCACAGCAAACCTCTGCCTCCCCCGCTGCTCCCCTCAGCAGTGTATTTCAATCAGTCTGCCTGTTCTGCTCCCTACTATCTCTGGTGAATCCTCTCACCCCCCACAACTCTGGCCTGTACCCCAGTTCTTATATGCATATTTTTTAATTTTTTTTTAATGTATTCCAAGTCAGCAACATGCCTTGGTGAGAAGTCCATTTATAAATGGCCAAGGTGTGCCTTGAGCTGTCCTAATAGAACAGAGGGGTCTCATATTACTTCACGTGGTGAAATTTAAAAAGCTACAAGCACACTTAGAGCTAGATTCCAATAAAAGACGTGTGGTCTCTGCACAGAAATTCTGCACACTTTCCCTGAAAGCTTTCTCTTGTGATTGTATGTTCAGACCCTCTGGCTAGAAGGCCAGCCTCCTACTTTATTCGCCAATCTCATAGTTTGATGGGAATATGGGCAAGTGCAGGTAAATATAAAACTAATATCACGTGGCTATCAACAGATGAATTGATTAAGACTATGTGATATGTACATGTATACTGTATCAATGGAATATTAGTCAACAATGAAAAAGAAGGAAACTGTCACTTGCAACAATGTGGCTGGAGCTTGAGGGAATGCTGCCAAGTGAAATAACTCCAGGAAAGACAAAGAACACATGGATTCACTTATATGTGGAATCTGAAAAAGCCAAAATCACAAAGACAGAAAGTCAAGTGGTAGTTATCAGGGTTTGGGGTGGGAAAATAGGGAGATGTTGGTCAAAGGGAACAACTTTCCATTCAAAGATTACCAAGTTTAGGGATGTAATATACAGGATGATTATAGCTAGTGACACTGCATCATATGTTTGATGGCTGCCAAGAGAGATTTGTCAACGTGCCCACCACAAAAAAAAGTGCTACCTGTGTGACAGGACGGAAGTGGGAGCTAATCTATGGGCAAAGGCACCTTGCAATTTATAAACATGGCAAATCAATTCCTTCTACACCTTAAACTCTTACAACGTTATGTGTCAATTATATCTCAAAAAAGCTAGGGGGAAAGTCAACTTAACTTTCTACAGATGGCGAGTATCAGATGGCTCATAGACCATTAGGCTCACAACTGAGACTGTGCAATCTATTCTAAAACAAACCCAAAAGAGTAGTAAATAAAAGGAAAATACCAAAAATGCCTTCCTCCCTAATTTCCTGACTTTTATGATAGTAGAGGAAATTAGATCAGACTTGATTAACTTTTTTGTTCACTCCTTTGTTTAAAGTAACTTTTCAAGTGAACATGAGAAGATGACATTTGAAAGTCCAGTGATACTAGGTTCTGCCTGGCAGGTGCCTCGTGGTGTCCAAAATGATAAGATCTACCACTGTGAATCAGAAGAATCCCCTTATGTACCAAATGTAAAACGCCTGGGGCTGGATCTTAACACTCAATGCAAAGCCCCTGTTGAGGTCCTAGGGGAAGGTACGGCCTGTTGCTGCTCTTCCAGAACTCTGATTCCAGATGGGCAAGAAGGCACTGCAGCCTCCCCAGCGCCTACATCACACCCAAGGATCAGGATCTGCCTCCAGTCCTGTCTTAGCTGCTCACAATTCGGTCAAGTAGATCTTGTAGAAAAGGTGTCATGGGGCTCATTGAAAACTATGAGGCCAGGGCAAGGTTCCAAGACCATCTTTGAAGAACTTGGGGTTAAATGCAACACAAGCATTGGCCTCTTTTAGCCCTTGGTCTTGGAAATCCCAAGCATTCTAAATGGACATGGAAACATCCAGTCTCTCTGCTTTGAACAGCCTGCATTGCTTTGGTTTCTCAAAGCTTACCTCTGTCTCCCCCACCTCACACATGTGCTGAGGAAATAAAAACCCAAAGAACTATAGTTTGAAAGGCAACAAAGGACACATAGGTAAGCCTATGTGAGCCTGGATGCTGTTACTTAATTATGTCATGATTCTAGGAAATTGATTAATTTGTTAACAAAGGAGAGCATGGAGTTTCAAAATACCTTAGTTGCCAAATTCTTAATAGGATACTTTGTCCCACATGAAATGTTTAAAATTCCAGTTGTTAACCCCAATATCATTTACTGATCTGATTGTTAAAAAGGCTTCTCTCTCTTATTTCAGGGTCAAAAGCTCAGAGGCTCAAAAAAGCCTCAAAAAAGAGGCTAACATTTGGGAAAGGTAGGGATTTTGGAGACCTGTCTGGGGGCACTGCCACCATACCAGCATGGCGCTGCAGTGCAGAAATGTGTAGAACAGGGAAGGCAGAATCAATTTTTCAAGCATTCTGACTACACACTTCAGATGTTGGCAATGAATTTCATGTTTTGTCTAAAAACACAGTGCAAAACAAACAGAACACATTCGTTTGCAGTCTTGTACCATAAAACCAGTCTAATCACAGGAGTGAACCCCTCATATTCCTAAACCGGCCCACACTCCAGGACAGGAGATGATAACAGGATGGGTGCATGAGAGGGTGTGAATCTTAGGGACGACCTTAGAATATGTCTACCAAAAATGGGCAAACGGGGCATCCCTGGTGGTGCAAGAGATTAAGTGCAGCACTATGACCCTATCAGGAGCTGACCCACATGACACAGCAGACCTCTCCTGTCTCGCCTGCTGCTCCCCTCAGCAGTGTATTTCAGTAGATCTGCTCATTCTGCTCCCCACTCTGTCTCTGGTGAATCCTCTCAATCCCCACACCTCTGGCCTATACCCCAGTTTTTGTATCCATAAATAAATCTTTAAAAAAAAAAGGGGGGGGGCAAAAAATCCATTTCAGTCAAGTGTACCAATATGAGTGGTTTACAACAGTCCATCTGGGAATCCAAAACCACACCTTTGCCTACACCTCAGCTCTTGTATGCATAAATAAATAAATAAAATAAACCTTTAAAAAAAGAATAGGAATGTGGATTTCAGAGCTGGGTTGAGTAGGGAGGCTTTTTAATGAGGGGAGAGAGCATCTAGATAGAAGTTTCTAGATAGAAGTTAATTTCAAGATTTATATCACTGAAAACAGACACCAAGGAAAGCATTCTACAAAGGTAGAAGCATCTTCTTTTGCTGTCCTTGCCTTTCATCCACATTCCCCTGGGATCCCAAAGGGGGCTTCTGAGCAGTTATCTCCTTGATCCGACTATGTAGCCACCATGCACTCTGTGGGATGTGGACATTTCTGAGAATATCAGCTATGAGACGCTCCCTCCCCTTGTTAAAAAGCCTCCCAACTCAACCCAGCTCTGAAATCCACCTTCCTATTCTTTTTTTTAAAGGTTTATTTTATTTATTTATGCATACAAGAGCTGGGGTGTAGGCCAGAGGTGGGGGGAGGGAGGGAAGATTTACCAGAGACAGAATGGGGAGCAGAAAAGGTGGATCTAACACTGCTGAGAGGAGTGTTAGACAGAGGAGACAGGACTATTAGCCAGGAGAGGTCTGCTCTGCCACATGAGTTAGCTCGCTGGCGCTGGCGGGGGATCAAACTGGTGCTGCAGTGGCTGCTGATAGCTTCATAGTGCTGAGACTTAACTCCTTGTGCCACCAGGGAGGCCCCACCTTCCTTTCTTAATTCAATTTCCAGATGCCCACATCTCTGCCAGCTTCTACTCATCCACTGGGCATTACTGGGCATCTTTTCCTGCTTAGTGGGTTCATTTTCCTGCCTGGAACCATGTCTTAACCAATTTAGAATCTCTTAACTTCAGACTAAATCTTTCAGGTAAGATTTGTCCCACATAATTTTGGATCCTCTGTTGTTAGTCTCTATATACCCAGACCTGTCAGGGTGGGTTTTGCCAAACTCGCAGAGCATATCTGAGAAGATATGAGTCACAAGTTGGGGTCCCTGAAAAGCCAACTGAGATGGAAGTTGGTGAGCAGGAGGTTACTAATTAAGGGTTCCTCTTATGATCAGTACCCACGGGAGGGAAGGAGAAAGGCAGGGCAGAAGGAGAAAGGCCTCAGATACCCCCAGGAGAGTTCCAGAGTTGAGATAACCCTTCTCAATGGTCCCAAGGTGGGGTGAGAGGCCAGTGCTTTATATTCCCAAATTGATCATCATTGGCTAAGAGCTGCTCCTGAGAAGAGGGTGGCTCTTTGAGTGAGGGACAAGTCTCAGAATGAGTTGACAGCTGAAAGCTTTGATCTGTAGCACTCCTACCAGATGAGGAAATAAGACTCAGGTAGTGCATTTGAGCACCCACCCGTGTTCATTTTCAAATGAAAGATTCCAGTCTCTCATTTACTTTGTGGGGTTATGAGAGTCGCCCTCAAGAGAAGCCATCGTGTGAGGTATAAAGAGCTCATGCCCTGCTCATCTAAATGTCACAGGAAGAGGTTTCAGACAGTCAGACTTGTGTTGCCCTGGGTGACTTCTGCTGACTACAGCCCTGGAGAGCTGACTCCTGCCTGTATTTAACCAAAAGAAGACACTGGTCAGAGACCGGAGGGGAGTGAGAAAAGATAGGTCTCCCCAACTTCTCTGCCTTGAGCAGGATCCATGGAGTGGCCATGTCTCTTCCATGACACCAGTTACTAGCAGAAGCACCCACCATGGTTCCTGCTCCCTGTGGGCGCAACCAGCACTACTTCCAGCCCAGGCCAGTTAACTTCCTGCACAGGCTCATCACTGCGCTGCCTGCACTTCTGCTGTGGGGCCTCTCTGACACTCCCATGAAGTGTGTGACCAGTTTCCTGACTTCAACTTTCCCCTGTTCCACACAATCAGAATGGTTTCTGTTTTCCTGCTGGATTCCAACAACAAACCCCAAATCAAAAGTTTCAAGGATACTCCCAATGCCTGATCCGTCTCCTTCTTCATGGACATCTCTATATACCAGGTACACGGAAAGTTGCAACAGGTTCCCAGCGCTAAGCAAGTATTTACTTAAGAGTAACTATGAGTCCCTGGATAAAGGCCTGGGGTGAGTGGGAAGTTATTAAGCAATAATTCCTTAGCTCATTCAATAATCCAGACCTCCAGTAAAAAGATTTCTGACCTTCTACCATCTACTATGATATTTTAACTTCAATTTCTGCTACACTGAACATTTTTATCTAAATGGAAAACAAAATTGATTCATGTTTAAAATCTCACCTGTTAACCTACTGAAGAGATAAAACACTGCTCTATAAACTGAAATCATTTGAAAAAGGAAAGTTAACGTTTTAAAAACTATGATTACTAAATTCCCAAAAATGTAATATAAAAGAAGTCTTTTATCAAAGGTCATTGACTCTAGGATACTCAGTTTTGCTCAATTCTCTATGCTTTGTAAACATCATCTTTAGGTAGGTGTTAAAGTCCTCTTACCTTGGAGACGTCATAAGACTTGGTTTCAGTCGAACACAATTACTCCAGGTTGTATTTCAGAATGAATGCAAATTCCCATTTGGAGTTAGGACCAATCATTTCTGCAGTTCCAGAAAACTATTTTAAATTGGATGATCTATTGAAAAACAAACCAAAAAAGCCATTAGAATTTTAATGTTGAAACAAAACAGATTTCCAGGAGCAAAATAATGGCATTTTACAATAGATGCCTGCAGTTTCGGGTAGGGGGGAGCAGTCAGATCCATTCTTGTCAAGTGTCCCATCATGTTTGGGGGAGGGACACAGAATTCTGTACTCAATGGCTACTCACATACTATTTAACTAAATATAAGTTTTTTTCCAATTTTGTGGCAAAATAGTTGACATATGTCACAACATGAGGTGTACAGGATGAGTCTGACTTAAAGTATTTTAACCCTTTGCACTCCGCTGTCCCCTCTCAGGGGACATTGGTAGCCAATGTCCAGAATGGTTCGGAATGCAAAGGGTTAAAATGATTATTACAACAGTTTCAACTAATACCATTTTCTCATAGAAACACAAAAAGAAAGAAAAGGAAGAAGGAAAACATTTTTTCTCCTTGTGATGAGAACTCTGGGGATTTACTCTCGTAACAGCTTTCCTACATGTTATATAGCAACGTCTGTTTTTGTCACTATGTTGTACATTACATCCCAAATACTTGTAACTGAAAATTTTACCTTTGGACAACCTTCCTCCAATTCCCCCCATCCTGCAACCACCAACATCTTGACCACAAGTCTATTCCCTTTGTCTAGTCATTGTTTTTTAGGATACCATACATAAGTGATATACAGTATTTGTTTTTCTCCCTAAACCTTATTTCACTTAGCATAATGCCCTCAAGTTTCGACCACACTGACAAAAATGACTGAATTTTGTTTTTTATGACTAAATATTCCTCTGTGTGTGTGTATGAGAGTGTGTGTGTGTTTGTGTGTGTTTGTGTTCATTCACTAATAGACAGTTTGTTTCCATGACTTGGCTGTGGTAAATATTTCTGCGATCAACATGGGAGTGCAGACCTATACTTTTGAGTTACTGTTTTCATTTCCTTTGGATATAGTCCCTCAAGTGGAACTGCTGGATCATATGGCAGTTCTATTTTTAATTTTTTTGAGGAGCCTCCATACTGTTTTTATTAGTGGCTGTACCAACTTACCTTCCCACCAACAACGCATAGGGCTACCTTTTCTCCATGACTGCACCAGTGTGAATTCTTTTCATTTGGATGGTGGCCATTCTAACAAGGGTGAATGCTATCTCTCCACAGTTTCAATATAGTTTTAAAGTAGAAGTTCCCTCAGCAGCAAAGACTTCAAAATTTGACATAAGGTGAAAAACCATTCATGATACATAATTTCACTCTCCCAATTCATTGACCAGGGGACAAAAATGGAAACTGGAGATGAACCATTGATGAAACTTGCCTAAGCTTGCAGAGCAATATAAAAAGTCAGTATGAAGATCATTCTTAATGATCTTTGCAAGACATAAAGACATGGCAATTGTGTGGTTTAAAGCTGAAAGGATACTAAACAATCTGCAAGCCCGTTTTTCTAAAAATGGCAATGAGAGGCAGATGGCAAAAGTGTTTCCAAGATAATACACCATACAAAACTACAAAGAACACTTGGTGATTTTATAATGGACACTCAAAATCTCCCTTCAATGTGCAGACCTAAAAGAGTCATTCTACTTAGTGAAAACATTTTTAATGAGGACTCAGATGATTCCAAACTAAAAATCATAAGAAAAAAAAAAACTGCAACATGAAAATACACTGTTTTTAACTTAGCTAAGTATCAGAGAAGAATAATGATCTGCATCCAAAATATTAAAAACGAAACATGATAGAATAATGGTCCTTGAGACACAGTCTAATTACTCTGGGAATCTGTTGAACCCGTGGTCAACCCGCCACCAAGCACACTCAGGTTTCTCTCTTTGGATGCCCCAGAGGTAACTACGCAACTTGCTTAGAGACAACTTTAGGTGACAGTCTTGAAGAGCCACCCCTTTGGGGCTGTAAGAGACACACTTGGACTAAAGTGATTAACTCAACAAGAGGGAAGTGGCTTTGAATAACTGTAAATATGAGTTACTAAAAAATACACTGGAAAATGTTCATCTCCCAGATCTTCCAACTTTATTAAGCGTGTTTGTCCTGAGGTTCACCCAAGGGCTTATGACCTTCTGTTATCGAAAGAAAAACACAGTATAATTTATCAGGAACCATCATAATAAACTCCCCACATATTGGAAACGAATATGACCTTTCCTAGCTAATATTTATCTTGCGTCCTTCACACAAAAGGAACCACTGGGGATTCTATTTTCAATTCATTTAAAAAAATGGATCCATCAGTGAAAAGAAATGTGATCTAATAGTCCATATGCCAGACAAGGAGTCAGGGGTTTAATTTTAGGCTGAGCAGTAACTCATTCAGTCAGATTTCTCAGAGAGTACCCTAGGCACTTGCTTAAAAAGGTTAACTCTTTCTTGTCCCTTCTAAACTTGTGTACACAAAAGACCATCAATAATTTTGTGCGTAATACCACAAGTATTTACTTCCAGTCATTTCATTTCTTTGTTGTTCTCAACAATAACAGTCCTTTCTAGCTGTCTGCTTCAAAAGCCACTTGTTCATTGAGTTTGTTAGCGATGATGACAGATATCATCCATATCTAAACTACAAAGAAAAAAATTTTGTGTCCAGCGATTTTCAGAATGAACTGAAAAGACCCAGCATTTGGAGGCAAAAGTCATTTTTTCATTTTTCACTTCAGGTGTTGACATTATGTGGAGATAGTCACTCCCTTATGACAAAAAAGCAGAATGCCCACTTTCATTTCCCAGTACCAAGAAACTCTGGGGTTTCCAGGCATAAGACACCACTAGCATTTTGTTTTCCAGTTATACTGAATACTGCCTACACTTGATTGCTTATCAAGAAACAAGGAAGGTCATGTCTTTCTTTTTTCTTGATCAACTTGTCTTCACTACTTTTTATTTATTTTATTTATTTATGCATATAAGAACTGGAGTGTAGGCCAGAGGAGAAGGAGGTGAGAGGATTCACCAGAGACAGAATGGGGAGCAGAACAGTGGATTGACTGAAATATGCTGCTGAGGGGAGCAGTGGGTGAGACAAGAGAGGTCTGCTGCGCCATATGGGTCAGTTCCCTGGCCGGGGGATCGAACTCATGCAGCAGTGGCTTGGAGTAGAGAAGCACTCTCGAAATATCTCGTATCAGTTTTGGTACACTAACCTCACTCCACACAGGTCAAATCTTACAGTGTCACTTTTGTCTTATCTTTTCAACCTAAAAAGCTACAATAATGAAATACCAGAGTTTCCTTCAAAGTCAGAAGACAATGTTACCTGAAATCTGGATCAAAATCATGAGGAAAAATCATACTAACTCAAATTTGAGAGGCAATGTAACTCTGCAATACAATTGCTCTGTATTCTAAAAATGTTCCAAGGTCATGAAAGACAAAAAAAAACTGAGGAATTGCTCCCAATAAAGAAGATACACATGGCAACTAAATGCACTTATAATCCTGCATTGAATCTTGGCCCAGGAAAAATGCAGTCACTTTCAGAAGGAATTGCATGCAAACACATGTGCGCGTGTACACACACATACACACAAATACACATGTACACATACACACAGCTATAAAGGACAATTCTGGGACTAATTAGCAATCTCTAAAAATAGTCTGTTGATAAATTAGTGCGGGATCGACATTAAATTTCCTGATTTTGCTCATTACATGTAGTTAAGAAAAGTAATTTCCTTATTATTACAATATACAGTCTGAACTATAGGAATAAAGAGGTAAGTAAATCTCTCCAAGTTACTTTCAAATGACCCTGGGAGTGTTAGGAGAAAGGAATGGAAAGGAAGGAGGGTAGGGGGAAAGTAGAAACAAAGGACAGAGTGAATGAATGAAAAAAATGAGAAAATATAAACAATTGGCAAATCCAGGTAAATTGAGTACATGGCAGTTATTTATACTATTCTTTCAATTTTTCAATAAGTTAGAAATCATCAGTGTAAGGCATTCCACATTTACTTAAATAAAGCTATAAGATATACTAAAATGATTCAGAGTCTATTACCAATTCCACATAATAAAAAGTAGATAATTTAATGTTCTGATGAACTAAACTATCTAAGCATTCACTCAAAACCACAGAGAAGGACTTTTTGTTTTTATTTAAAAAGCATTTAGATAAGTACCCATTATGGGCCAGGTACTGTGTCAGCACCTTGGAATATTAACTCACTTAAAAGCAGGATTTATGTCCTATATCCAATGAGGAAAGACAGGCATAGAAAGGACATTGATTGGCCCACAGTCACCAAGTCAGCAAGTGACTAAGTCAGGATTTAAATGTGGGCCATTGACACAAAAACACTGATTCAAAAGAACACCTGCACCTGACTGGATCAAGAAGATGTGGGTACATATACACAATGGAATATTACTCAGCAATCAAAAAAGATAAACTCATGCCATTCTCAGCAACGTGGATGGAACTAGAAGGGATTATGCTCAATGAAATAAGCCAGAAGGAAAAAGAAAAATATCGGATGGTTTCACTTACAGCAGAAATATAGGGGAACCCAATAAAGACATCAGTGTAAAAAAATAATAACAGTACAAAACACAACAAAGCAAAAATGGACAATTATAAAGCAGAGACATCCTGCAGGGGAGGAGGAGGGAGAGGGATCAGAGGGAGGGAGGGAGGACCACAAGGGACTGAGGTGATGGTGCACGGGTGCATTGGGGAAGGAAACTCTACAGGGACTACACCTGAGGGGGTGGGGGGAAACAAATATTGTTTGAAAATGAACAATGATGTAAAAAATTAAAAATACATATAAAAAGATAATCAAAAATAAATACTCATTTAAAAAAATAAGTAAATAAATGTGGGTCATTGGACAGCAAAATACCCACTGTCCCAATTCTTGTAACAATATTTCCAAAAAGCACACTGGAGATAAAAAATTGTGCCTATGGACAAAGGCATGTACACAACTGCATTGAATTTGCCAATAGATGCTGACTATAAGCCTCAGATGTTTATATTTACCACCTAAATAAATTTTGTCTCATCACTGAAAAGCTAGTGAAAAAAAAAAACAAAACAAAACAGTGATTCTAATTTGCTGCAAGTGTATTAAAGGCACATGTTATTTTCCAAATCAAGACCAAACATGCAAGATTCTGAGGAACCTGAGTGGCTCAGTTGCCTTTTACAAACAGATGGAAAACAACTGCACTCCAGATCAGAACTTTTCTAAAACATTTCAGAGAAAAAACACCAGGACCAGAATATAACACATGAAGCCAAAATTACATCTGTTGATTTCTAAGAAGGAATTCAGCGTCAAAACAAAACCCCTCAAGATAGGCTTTTGTCTGTGCATCTGTTCAGACTCATTTCCTGACAATCTCCAATTCCGACGTATTTCTGCAACGATACAGCACAACAGATTCCGGCTTAATATCAAAACAAGTAGTTCCTTCGCTACTAAAAAGCACTGCCCTTTCCTGCCTGCCTGCCAGCTCACCAGGGAGCTTTCCAAACTGAATCTTTCATCACCTCCAGTATGGGCATCCCGCCGAATAATCAGCTATTTCCAGATTCACCATCAGTTCATCTCTGACCTCTTGGCTGGGAGCTACAGGGGGAACACGGCGACTTTGGTTCTCAGTTTTCATGTATCAGGGTGCAAGAAGGAATAACTCTTATTAACGGCCTAAGAGGGATAGCTTTAAGAGTTTAGACATTGTGGGAAATGGTTCTTCCACACTCATTTCTACTCTATGAAGACAGAAGTAGAAATGAGGCGTGTTTCATAAATAAGCCAACTGGATTTGGGGAGCAAAAGGTTTTAGGATTAGAAAAGGTGAAAAAATGGTCCCATTAAGGAAATGCCTTGTCTGATGGCCAATGGAAATTTCAAAATGAAAGTTGCCTGCATGAAATTCATCATTTCTTCAGACAGGTAGGAGGAAAAGATGTTTCCATTTTCTGTTACTTAAATAGCACAGCAAACTCAATTGTCCTCTGGAAATTCTCAGTCTTTCCAAAGCAGTATGCAAACCAAACAGAACCTCTCTTGATAAATTTATTCTGAGACCAGACCTGTATGAATGAGTTTCTTATATTTAAGAACGTGCTCGGGGCCTCCCTGGTGGCACAACGGGTTAAGCACCGCACTATGAAGCAATCTGCACCCACTGCAGCATGAGTTTGATCCCCAGCCATCCAGGGAACAACCCACATGGCGCAGCAGACCTCTCCTGGCTCGTCCGCTGCTCCCCTCAGCAGTGTACTTCAGTCAATCTGCCTGTTCTGTTCCTCACTCTGTCTCTGGTGAATCCTCTCACCACCTCCCCGCCCCCGCCGCATCTTTGGTCTGTACCCCAGCTCTTGTATGCATAAATAATCTTTAAAAAAGAACATGCAAATGAAAGCAAATGTATTTAATAATTGACCAGCACTCACGCCCCACTCAGCTATCATTTATTATAATCACGAGGCATAGAATTAGTTTGTAATTTAGAGCATGTTTGCCATCATATGTTAAAGTGGACACGTTTTTCTGCCAAAGTATGATCTATACATGTCATAAATTGCATCTTTATTGCCTATTTAAAACAGTCTGTGAATAATTTACTACTGAACCATTTTACATCAGGCCTGGTATAAATGAGCTATTAAAGACAATTGTGTCTATTAAATATGAAAGAATTTTATAAATGGCATTTTAATTTCAAGTGTTACCAATACCATCTCATCAAAATTAGGTGGCAGAGAGTTCTCTAAAAAGGTTCCTCTAGTGAGAGATGATTTAAATAAATTAAAAAGATGTGCCATGTTTTTATGAGTTTCACACTATCATTTGAAGAACTGACAAATTCCTTAAAACCACAAAGCATTCCTATTTAAGTGCAATGGCACATCCGCTCTTGATGAAAGAAGGAACAAATGGTATTTTAATAGTGGAGAAAAACTCCAGCCTTCCAGTGACCACAGTGAACTATAAAAGCACTCATCACTAAGTGACAATGGCTCACGGAAAGCTGGTGTACAAACAACAAAGAAACAAACTGGCCAATTACATAAAACAAGATGTACTTACAAACCCAGGGACATGCAGCATGGGTTCCCAGCTTGCTGTCCAAGGAGACCGCCCAGGTCTGGGGCTGAACAAATATGAACGGTAATGGCAATTTAGCCATAAATCTCTCAAGGCCCAATTATCCTTACTGCAGAGGGCTTATTTCTTTTAATTAGACTGGTTTTTAATTGGAAATTTTCCTCTCCTTTCTCCTTTTTCAAATAATCAAAACAGAGTGTCCAAGGATTTTAAAATTAACAAAATAAATACCCAGCATAATGTTTTAGAGGCTACCCACAAGTTGCCAAGCACTTGAGCTTTTAGCTAAAAAGCTTTTAGTGGTATGATCTGACACCTACATAAATAATATTCATAAAAATCAAGTAAGTTGCACTTCATTATCAATAACAGCACCTGCACAATTTTAATCATCACCGTGGGGGCGGGGGGCGAGGAAGGGGAGAGGGTAGCTATTCACTTACATCCAGAATGTGAACATCACAAGGGGAAGAGGAATGCTATCTTATTTTTCTTTTGATCCTAATCTTCAGCATAATGCACATCATGGGTGTTAAATCTGTGTTGCTAAATAGGTAAATAAGTGTGAGTATCTAGTTTCACTCCCACATAGTCGCTTACCCTTAATGCACCCCAAAATCTTCACCTGCAAATGAATACAGTTCAACTAGTAACAACCAAGGTACGGTCCCCTGACCAATGATTTGAAGAGCATTTTACGAAAAATAGAGTGTGATTCCACAATTGGTACCTACTCATGGACACATATGCACAGCAAATTTACCTACAGCAGGATTACACAGCAGGACAGTGGCCATCACAGACAATAATGGCCATTTTAACCCACTAGTGGGGAAAAATGCTCTTTAAAAGCTTTACTATAATTTCAAGCTTAAAGTTATTTTTTTGTTTGACAATACTGCCCTCCTGTGGCAAAAACAGAAAGTCTCTTAGTCTTCTAGTATTGCTAAATTTTTACTGATACACGTGCTTTTATACGTTTTAATTTTTTAATAAAACCATATTTATAAGCATAATGCAAACTATCCTTAAATATACATAAAATTCCATCTATTTCAGTAACAGTATCATACTAAATGATGTTGCAGAAATGTTAAATCAAAAATGCTTTCAAATGAAATGGTAATTCATGTGTAATTTTACATATAACACAAGAGCACGATGGAATTCAATATTTGTGGTTCTCCATTACTGCTATAACACAAATCCATGCTACAATTTATCAAAGCTCCTGAGACTATTTAAAGATGCTCAAAATACTCAGCCTGTAGGTACTGAAAGCAACCAGGTGCTGGTTTTGCACCAGTACATGCTGGGGGAAATTAAGTCCAATTCCTGTCTATTCAGAAGTGATAAGCCTACGTGGAGCAACCAAAAGAGTAGATCATCAGCATCTGACATCGTCTTTGGAATAACAAAAATAAAGACTTTAACAATGACAACGAGCAGAAGATCCGTGAGGATTGCTATAATCCAGGAAACTTGTTGGAGGAGACAATACCACAGAGAAGTAAAAGGAGTAGAGGTGTGCTGGGATTTTTTTTAATTTATTTTCTTATATGGTGGTTCATTTTGCATTTGATTTCTCCCCTCAGGTGCAGCCCCTGTAGTTCTCCCACCATAGCACCCGCGACCCATCCCCATAGTCCCTTTGATCTTCCCTGTCTTGACCCCTCCCCCTCACTCCCCTCCCCAGCTGTATAACTCTGATCCACAGCCAGCTTGATACACCAAAACACTAACACTCCTCCCAAAAGAAACCTGCAGTCTTATGCTTATTGCAGTGCTATTTACAATCGCCAAGCTAGGGAAACCACCTAAATGCCCCAAAACACACAAATGGAGCAAGAAGATGTGGTACATATACATAATGGAATACTATTCAGCAATCAAAAAGATAAACTCATGCCATTTGCAGCAACATGGATGGAGCTGGAAGGGATTATGCTCAGTGAAATAAGTCAGAAGGAGAAAAATAAATGTGGCGATTTTTTAATTGTTTTATTTCTTTCCTCTTTTTTGAGGGGGAAGATCTGTATATGTGTGTGGGTTTATTTTGCTTCATTCAGATCTGATTTGGTGGGGGAGACAGAAGGGCTGCTAGAAACCACAGATGTCCTGGAGAAAGTAGGGGAGAGGAGGTAAGCAGGGCACCTGGCCAATGTGAGGAGTGCTGAGCGCTATCTTCACAGTCTGTCTGTGTGCCCAGTGGCTCAGCCCCTCATGATTCTGTCAACAAGTATTTCTGATGAACTGCTCTGCACCAGGTCCTGTGTGGGTACTGGGCACAGAGGAGGGAAAACGTCCCACTCTGGGGCTTGCACTCTAGCATGGGAGGACATACAAACAGGTCAACAGTGTGAATAAGGTAACTGGGGATTGAGAGATGTGTCAGAGAGGAAACAAAAGCTAATAAGTGGTGGATACTACATGGACTGGGGGAAAGAGGCTACTTGGACCAAGTGCTCAGGGATGGCTCCCTGAGGAGGCAACCTGATGCATGGTGAATAACAATGTGACTTCCGGAAGTGCAACTCAGGCAGAGCAATGGCATGGACTGTGGGACCTAAAACAAAATACAGGCAGGAGGACAAGGGAGCAGGAGAAGAGGGAGGGGTGATGTCACAGAGGTCTCAAGGGCAGGTGACAGGGATCTGGGAGGCCATGGCTGAGATTTATTCTACATGGGAAGTGAGAGTTTTAAGCAGGAGAGAAATAGTTTTGAACAATGGGTAGTGGGCAGGAGGGGGGACTGGGCTGCCTACCCCTGTGCAATGACAAATCTGCATATAACTTATAGCAGATCCTCAGAACACACAGGTTCCACTTCCCTGATTGGTTGAATCCCTGAATGAATAACACTCGGATAGAAATATTGGACCTGTGTGGTTTATACCCGCGATGTTCAAGAGTCAACTGTAGGAGATAGTTTAGGTTTTCAAAAGAGCCCTCCAGCTGTTTGGTGGAGAACACATTCTGGGGGCAGACAGAGAAACTGAGAGACTATGGCATGAGGCCAGGCAAGAAACAGTGATGGCCTGAAGCAGAGAAGTGACAAACAGAGTCAAAGAAAAATTGATGTCCTGAGACAAAACATTGCCTTATGCAAATCAGGTCCTTAACAAAGGTGTGTGAAGGAATTAGTCAGTGCTTAAGTGAGCAGGCGAGCAAGCTCCTGCTCTGCAACCTTCCCATTAGTCCTTCCGTTAATTCTCTCTAAGACCACTGTGTACCTTACCAGGTAAGTACAACAAAAGGCTATGCCCTCAAGAGAAGAAAAACTGGCATAACATTTTGCTGACCCACTGACTGGTCTCATGCTAAGGTTTCATCCTACTGAATAGAAGTGAAAGCATGAATTTGGCCAGCTGTATGGCAAGCAGAGCAGCCATGAAGCTAGTCCACTTTAAGGTGTCCTTGGCCTCCCCGATGGTGCAGTGGGTTGAGCGCAGCGCTGTGAAGCTGTCCACAGCCTCTGCAGCGCAGGTTCGATTCCCAGACAGCCAGGGAAATACACACATGGCATAGCAGACCTCTCCTGTCTCACCCAATGCTCCCCTCAGCAGTGTTTTCAGTCCATCTGTCTGTTCTGCCCCCGCTCTGTCTCTGGTTAATTCTCTCACCCTCCCATGCCTCTGGCCTATACCCCAGTTCTTGTATAAATAAAATAAATTAAAAAAAAAAGAGTGTGTCTTTTACATACACCGCTGGGCGTCTCAAGACATTTCACATGAGGGCAAGCTGGTAAACTAACTGCCAGGGTCACATCTCAGAGTTTGGTTACCAGATTACTAGTTTTTAAATTTAGGGACAGTGCACATCCTATAATTAATAGTTTTCACTTTGGCTACTAAGAAACTCAGAGTAAATTTATAGTCCCCTTTCCATAAGTGAATAGGACCTTGCATTCATGCATTTTATGTATTAACTATATGCTTAGTTGTCCTCAGTTTCCCTTTACCTCATATTTTACTGATTAATTATGAAGGTTTTCTCAAATCTGTTTTGTTGGGGCCAGAAATAAATAAGTAAATAGATAAATAACACACCATATGCTTTATTGTATCCAAAAATCCATTGTCCTAATTATTGCTTCCTCCAGTCCCCTTTATCTATCCATCCTACTTGTCAGACTAAAACCTGAAATTCCTAGCTTATCGCAGCTCCCACGATTAATAAAGCATTATTTCCAAATAATAAAATGGAAAATGTTACCCAGACTACACAGCATAAGAAACTAATAAGCACTGAATCACTGGTATTCGTTGATGGATGTGCTCCTAAATTGCAAGGTGTGAGGGAATGGGACAAATGATGGGTTTTAAATGATAATTCACAAATGATTCAAATGATAATTCACAATCAAATATTTTGTCTGAAAATATGATCAACATGTCCATAAAAATGCTTAATTTGGTACACTGTTAGGGGGATTGTAGACTGAGCCAATCCCTGTGGAAAACAGTATGGAGTTTCCACAACAGTATGGAGTTTCCACAACAGTATGGAGTTTCCACAACAGTATGAAGTTTCTGGTATTCCACTCCTGGTATGAGCCCAAACAATGAAAAAACACTTAAAGGGATGAATGCACTCCCATGCTCACTGTGGCACTATTTACAATAGCCAAGTTATGGAAACAGCCTGAGTGCCCAATGACAGAGATGAGTGAATTTTGAAGAAGTGGTGTGTATACACAATGGAATACTACACAACCATCAAAAAGCATATCTAAAAAATGCTAGAAAGCCATATCTGATTGTTCTGCATCTTGTCCAAGTCAAGAGAAGAAAATCAAAGCATCTGATAGCAGGATAATGATTTAGTAAATGACCGTTCAAGGTCAGACTGGGCTGGGCAACTTCACCTCTCATCCCATTTCATTCTCAGAACAACCACAAAAGGCAGCTATGTTGTTTTGCTCTAAAGCTCTATTTGACAGGGGAGAAAAGAAGCAATTCTACTTACTTGCCCAAGCATAAAGCAGGTAAGTAGTAGACTCACGATTATAAACTATGCTGGGAGATTCCACCATCTGAGAAGGAAAGGAATGTAAAATAGGAAAACAGTCTTGTAAAACTAGCAGGGACAGGTAGAGGTGGCTAGTGGTGAGTCAGGACTTTTTAAAGACTGGGACTTGAACAAATTAGAAAGTTCAACCCAGAACATCTCCCACTTCAAGCACAGAGTTGTTTAAAAGGATGGAATCTTCCTAATCATCACATGCATCTCTGCCACTTATCTACTTTTTCATATGTAAATATTACAAACCAAATTATCTACAAATATTTCAATGAAAAGTAAGAAATACCCATCTGAATTGAGGGTGTGCTGTAAGAGTACAAAAACACTATCTACTGGACCTCCTGGTGGCACAAAGGATTAAACACTGCACTGTGAAGCAATCTGCAGCCTCTGCTGCATGATTTTGATCTCTGGATGGCCAGAGAGAAACCCACATGGCCAAGCAGACCTCTCCTGTCTCACCCGCTGCTCCCCTCAGCAGTGTACTTCAGTAGGTCTGCCTGTTCTATTTCCACTCTGTCTCTGGTGAATCCTCTCACCATCCCCCACACCTCTGGCCTCTATCCCAGTTCTTGTATACATAAATAACTAAATCTTTAAGAAAAAAAAAACTATTAATATAGACAGTACAAAAAAAACTATCTTATTAATCATCTTCAATATTAATTACATTTTGAAGTAATGGTGTTTTAGATAGAGTGGTTCCAATAAAATGTTATGAACCTGAAAAACAGAATTCAGGCATATGGGAATAACCAAATAACCAAAACTTGCAATCCACAGACAATACACTCTGTATTTTCCCCCTTTGTTTAGAAAAACCTGGCAGCATTCACAATAGTATCTTAAACTCCTCCTATGACTTGACATCAGCGACTCAGACAAAGGACTGGGAGAAGACTCCTCTTATTAGGTATCTAAAAGGGAAACCAGTTCACATTCATAATACATTATAACCAGAACCCAAGCTTTAAGAAATTTTTATGTGGAGTCCATATTTTCACACAAAAATTCACTAATCACAGCTTCACTGGAGCATCAGGAAAACCTCCTGGCAGCAAGCATGCCCATAAAAGGAAATAAAGTAGTTGGGAAAAATGACTTCATAATTTGCAGCTGAACATAAAAACTGATACATGAAATACAGGTTTACCTTTGTGACCCACAGAACCTTTAATTAATCCATCAATAATATTCAATTTCAAAGCATCTCTGGTGGCTGGGGCTGAAGGAAGAGAAGCAATGAAATTCTAAGATTAGCCAACTCTTTTCTGGTGCTTTCTAGCCTTCCTGTCACAGGGCCTTTGCACATGCCACTCCTTTTCTTCAGAGCCAAACATATTCTTCTGTCCTTCTCTACCTAGTTAATTCCTACTAAGTCTTCCTGTCTTATAAAAGCAATCACTTTCTCAGGCAAGAGTCTCTTAATTACTAAGCAAAACTTCTAAATTGTAGTCTTTTCTTGAGTCTTCTGAAATACATTTTCACACTTGTATGGTCTTCCCCTTAAAATGTGAAACTTTATGAGGACGAGAATCAGGTGTCTTCTCTGTATCTCTAACTCTTCGCAGAGCACCTAACATACAGTCTGGCATACACCCAGGCAATTATTTATTATGAATCAATAGATGAATCTGTAAACCTAAACTTAACAGGGCTTTCTAATCTTTCCTGAACAAATTGGGTTTTTCAATCACAGTTTCCACCTTGTGGCAACATGTTTAACCACAGACACTTTCTGAGCTGAGGCCCCAACTCACAATCACTGTTTGTGAGAACATTTGCAGCCCCCACCAAACCTCATAAGGGGCAGGGCTATTTAGTCCACCTATGGCTAATTTCACATCATCCCAAGTGAAGATTTCTCTTCCCTGGAACTGAAAATCAAGACTGAAAGGTAGTCAGTCATTCTGGAATAAGCCATCAAAGGAGGGAGATATAAATTTGGGAGTTGTGAACAAATTATTTTTAAAAAATAAACAAAATAAAAAATTAAAAGTTGTGGGCAGCTATGTTTCTTTCATCACAGGCAAGGGGAACAAAGAAAGCCTGTCTTCATGGATAAGACTGACACAGACATGGAAAGAGTAGAAGACAGAAGAGCGTGATCCAGATTCCTGAAGCTTCTATAAGTAGCCTTTCCTTGGTCTGCCTTCATCTCTCCCCGTGGATTCCACAAACAACCCTGTAACCTTTTTAAAAATAATAATTGTTATTGACTTCTTTGTTTAAACTAGCTAGACTGAGTTTTTAATTGAATCATAGTAGAATCATGGCATTTTATAGACAGGGAAATTAAGTATCCAGGAACTGTCTTCCCTAGGGTACAGATAAAACAGGTGGTAATGGAACAGGATTTCATACCCAAGCCTTCCTATACCAAGAGCAATTCTACCTATATTGTCAGGTTGAAAGTCATGTGTGGCCATTTAAATTAAATCAATTTAAGTAAAATTTTAAATCAAGTTCATCAGTCACAAAAGTCACATTTCAGTGTGTCTCTGGTTAATAGTTGCTTGTTGATTTTGATTTTTACTTTATTATAATTAGTCTTTCTCCTGTTATACTATGGGGGGTGGGGAAGGAAGTAGGATCAAAACAAGGTGGGGTGGGAATTGTATGGTGACTATAACCAAGATGAAAATGCATACATTATACATTGTGCAAAAATGAAAAATGATGTAAAAAATATATAAAATTTAAAAAATAATAATAAATTTTTAAAAATGTTGGCAAGGATGTGGAGAAAAAGGAACTTCTTGAACTGCTGGTGGGAGTGCAAACTGGTCCAACCACTATGGAAAGCTGTGTGGAGATGCCTCAACCTATTAAAGATGGAGCTGCCATATGATCTAGCAATCCCACTCCTCGGTATTTATCTAAAGGACACAGACATTAATTCAAAAGGGCACCTGCACCCCTATGTTCATACTACAGCACTATTTACAATAGCTAAGCTATGAAAACAACCCAAATGCCCAAAAATAGATGACTGGATCAAGAAGATGTGGTACATATACACCATGGAATATTACTCAGCAATCAAAAAAGATAAACTCATGCAATTTGCAGCAACATGGATGGAACTGGAAGGGATTATGCTCAGCGAAATAAGCCAGAAAGAAAAAAAAAAAATACTGGATGGTCTCACTCATAGCAGGAATTTAGAAAACCTAAATAAGGGACCAGGAAAAAGACTAATTATAATAAATTAAAAATCAAAATCAATAAGCAACTATAAACCAGAGACACAATATAGGGGGAGGAGTAGGATGAAAACAAGGGGGGTGGGAATTATATGGGGACTATAACCATGATGAAAATGCATACATTGTACAAAAATGAAAAATGATGTAAAATAAAATTAATTAATTAATTAAAGCCACATTTCAATTTCTCAATAGCTCCATGTGGAGAACATTGTCACACTGGACAGCAAAGCTGCAAAGTATCTCCCCCACTGCAGAAAGTTCTATTAGAAAGTGCTAGATGCCTGAGGCATCGGTCCTCTTCATTTGAAAAACCTGAAACAAACTGCAAACGCCGACTTCAGCTAGTATAACAAGTGAAGGGGAATGTGCCAGAATGTGGGTAGGTCTTGCCATCCCAAAGCTTGGTTCTCATCTCTGCTGATTCACATTCTTTCAATAAGCAAATCCTTGGGTCCCTCTGAACTTCAAATAGATTTTAAAATAGCTACCTGAGTTACTGTGAAGTTCAAATGAGGCACGACACAGGGATTGGATAATATGAGTTGTTATAGTGAGTAACAGCAGCAGCTAACTACTGTTTCTAGAGCACATACAAAAAATGCTTGGCTCTGCGCCAAGAGTTTTCTATCAATGCACGTAATCCTGCCAGAAACTTTGAAATAGGTACTATCATTTCCTCCACTTTACAGAGGAGTAAATTTGGGTGTAGGGAAGTAATGTGATTTGCCCAAAGCACTACCAAGTGGCAGAGCTAGGAAACAAATCCAGGATTCAGAGTTGCCCTCCTAACCACTGGGCACTACTGTTTCCATTATCTAAAAACAGGTATTCATTTACCCACCCTCTGCTTTACGCCTAACTACCGTTTTTTCAGCCAATACCTCTATCATTCACTTTAGGTATGCACCCTACAGTTAGAGTTTTCCTTTGGGGTTTCCTCCTCTAATATTTTTAATTTGCTTGGATGTATATATTGCATACAGGTATGAGAACCTTTACTAGATACAGAAACACTTGCTGTCAAAACAAAAGCAGGCCAGGTCCCTCCACAACATTATGCAAAATGGCAATCAGCAAGTAGATCTTGCCTGAGAAAACCTGACAAACCAGGTTAGTAAAATCACTTTCCAATGTATTTTCAATCTAATAAGTAATTTCAGACATCACTGGTTCTCCCAATCAATGCGTATTTCTATAACAGATGAAAGGGACTCCCAAAAAAACCAGTCAGGAATCTGGGCAAAAAACATCCCAACATCATCGTACTCATCCTGGTCATTTATCTGACCTATAATAAAAGCAGGCACAGTGCTAGGCAACACATTGCTGCAACCAACATTTGTCAAACATGCCTTGTAAGGCCAATGCTAGAGCAAAGCATCACCCACTCACCTAGCATACAGGAGCTTCAGAGCACACCAGACACAACTGACAATCCTGACGACAGGGCTTATGGATCTGGTGTCCAGGGACAGAATTGAGCATCCATGAACTAAGATGAGGAAACACAAGTGCTTCCTTCAATTTCACTAACTTCTGTCTGAAAGTCATCATTTCCTTCCATTATTATTATTATGAATACTGGTAACAAGTCACAGGTGTACTTAGCAGTTCAGGTGACTTAGTCACAAAAAGAAACATAGGTGGCCCTCCCCTGGTGGCGCAGCAGTTGAGCGCTGGGCTACGAAGCTGCCTGCAGCCTCTGCAGCGCCGGTTCGATCCCCGGCCGCTGGCGAGAGTCCCACATGGTGCGCAGACCTCTCCTGCCACGCCCGCTGCTCCCCTCAGCAGTGTATTTTGTTGGTCTGCCTGTTCTGTTCCCTGCTCTGGCTCTGGTGAATTTTCTCACCCTCCCGCGCTTCTGACTGTACCCAGTGCTTGCATAAATAAATCTTTAAAAAAAAAAAAAAGTATCTTCAAGTCACATTCCAGTTAGCTGCAGGCAATTGGAACATTCAACACTTTATGTCTGACTATCATGCTCTTTCATGAATACAGAAGCACACATTCTCCTTGAGAAAACATGTTACTGTGTTTCTATCACTGCATTTTGGTATGGTTAGCTTTCTGTGTAGTCTTATGAATTTTTGTTATTTGTGATTTAAAACACTATTCTGAGACACTGGCTTCTCCAAACCTCCAGAGGGACCCATGGCACAGAAGAGGTTAGAGGGTATATATTTTAGGGGCTGGCAAAATGGTGTCTCCAGCATGCAATATCAGAGCTGCCCTCTGCCAGCCCCAAACCCCCATCTAAGCTGAACCTATCACCCATCAATTGTGTCAGGACTGACACAAAAAATTCTAAAGAAAACATGATGTGATGACTTCTGTGCTAGGCATAAACCAGTCACAAAAGCACCAGGAAACAGCTGCAGAATGATTTGGGGAAGATTAAAAAAAAAAAAATGTTTTGGGTTTTTTTTGCCCTGTATAGAAAGCACCAATCATTCAGGTATCTCTTGCAACTACTATCTATAATGTATTCCCACTTGCAAGTGCAGGAATGGCCTCATTCTCCCCACAGAGTTCCTACAGAAAGTCTCCTTCAAAGCAAGCACCTCTGAAAGTTAGCCCACAATCTAAAAGCGGGTGCTATAAATACACATAACCTGGGGAAGCAAAACAGCTGGATTCCATGATTTTTTTCTTCTAGAAATAAACTGGGAGAGCTGGAACCCAGTGAATTTCTCAGTGAACAGTGTAAGAAAAAGGAGACGAAGTTTCTAAGACCTTTGGAATGATGGGTGTCACAAGTCCAAGAGTAAACAGACCACTGTTATCCTAAAAAGAGGTAAAATGTGTAAGGACGTTTGTGTAATATTTGCTAAGAGGCAGTTACCAGGTTTCCTCCATTTATATCAGGTGTCTATCTACACAGGGCAAAGGGCAGGCAACAGTGAAGTGACTAACAGGAATGGGGCCTAAGGATAGATTCTCAGACAAAGCAGAGCCTAAGACAAGGATGAAAGAGCACAAGACTGAGGTCACTGATGTGAGCTGTCGCCTCACAGGGCGGCAGCATTGGGAGCAGTGCAGGACCGAGGAAATGCAAGTCAAAGTCCAAGTAGTGAAAGAGAGAGACCTAGAGGGGCTCACACTTATGGAGATGCAGCGCCTTCCCTTGGCCAGTTTCACATTTACTTGGTGTCAGATTCAGGGAAGGTGTCCAAGTGCATGGAGGAATGTGTGAAAGAATGGGAGCTGGATTCCACCAAGGCCTCCCAAGAAGTGTGGAGAATGGCTCCAGAACTGTCCACCAAAGGGCAAGAGGTGAGGGCAATTATCCACAAGGCTTCTGCCAGGGTTTTGTGGGCTGCTTTTGCTTACGCACCAGTGTATCAGAGACAATCGGACAGATGCAATGATGAAAGCTGAGGATGGAACATGAGCAGCCAGAGGGGAACCTGAACTTGGCTCAGAACAGTTCTTTGCAGCTGTGGGTGCTGAAAGATATGACATGAGGTACCAGTGGCATCTGCTACACAAGCAAATGTGGAATGTAGGCTTTTTTTCTTCTATAGTAGCTTCAACTGCATTTAAATTTTAAAATTCATTTGCTCACTAATTATTTTTGAGCCCCAACTGTGCTAGGCCCTGCCTCCAGGAACTTGACATAGTGATGAACAGAATAGGCAGGGTCTCTGACCTAGACATCCAGACTCTAATAGCAGCCAGGAAACATGAAAAAGGTGCATTCCGGACATTGATAAAATAGACGGGAAGAGAAAGAATGATGATGAAAGGCAGGCAGGCAGGAAAATTTAGCAAGGGGAATTAGGATTATCATTTGAGTTGGAACCAGGATGACATGGAACCAGTCCTGGCACAGACGGAGAAACAACTTTTAAGTGGAGGGAGCATCACATGCAAAGGTCCTGGGGTGCAAAGAAGGTAGTCAGTGCTGTCTCCCACAGGGTGGGTCGAGGAGTGTGTTCATTACATCCAGGAGTTCTTACTAGTCAGGAAGCCTATTGAGACTAGTGATGAGACCTGTACAGACACACTGTGTCCTCTCTTTGGGCTGGCTTCCAAACAAGTCAAAGTATTTTTTTTTTTCTCACTACATTTTCATCCACAGATCATTGACGCTATAGTTTCGCAGTGATAACCAGGCCCAAACCCAGGAAGATTCCAGACTACTTATTCCCACTGTATTTTGGAAAGGAAACCATAAAGTAATTTCACATCTGAGCAAGAGGAGATAAGGAGCTTGTGGAAATAGGGATGCGTGGAGTGAAATTCTGTTCTGTGTGCTCGGCAGGTCAGATAAGGAGGCAGGGTGCTGACTGGAAGCTCCTTGATGGATCAAGTGTCCTTCCTCAAACTGCCAAAGCCTGCTCTTATCCCAGTTACTTTCTCCCATCCTGGGTGATGATACATTGATGGACATAACAGAAAACCAGGTATTGATTGCACAAGTCCTTTCCTGGGCATAAGAAATGAAGATCTTGCCAGCTGACTGCCCTTTAATTTAAATTATTTAGGGCCTTTGAGCCTTGGAAGACTCAGTATGCAAATAATAATCACTGCTATTAGAGAACTTTTATTTAGCATTAACTACATGCCAGATATCATGCTGAAACCTTGTTATATACATTAACTCATTCTAGGCTAGCAACGGTCTTCTGAAGTAGGGACTTCTTAGAGGCAAATAATGTGGCCAAGGTCATAAAACTGGTAAGTAGGGAGGCTTGGATTTGATTCATCAAGGATCTGACTCCAGACTTTGTCTCTTAACCACTCCAGGATTTTGTCAAATCAGTGTTAACCACACAACTGACATTCCTTGGTGATGGGGCTTTAAAGGAGCTGGAAGTCTGCCTGTAGAGAAAACCTGTATGTTGCACAGAACTCAGTGCCATCTGAAAACTACTTTCCACAGTATATTATAACCATCATAAAAGGGTCTCAATAATGTGATTCCAGCCAAGAGAGAAAAAAAGGAAAGGGAGAGAAGCTTTAGAGTAACTGATCCTCCACTAATACCCAAAGTAGTCAAAGAAATTAATGTTCATTGTCCAAACAGAAGGTGGAGGCAAAGATACGCACCCACTGTCATCCTCAACATAATAGCTTTCTATCTAGTTGGCGCCTTTAAAGTCATCTGCTTTGGAGAATGCCTCGATCTGCAAATGAAAAATCTTCCAGCTTCTGATACGAATGTCAGGAAAGCAAAATACTGGAATGAGCTGAGCCCAGCAGAAAATGTGAAGAACTACAAAAGGGCTATTTTTGTTATGCTCAGGGCAAGGAGAACAAGACGACCTGTGTCTCCTGCTTGGAAAGGGTAGTATGCTAACGGGTGACAGCAAATGGAATTACTCAGCCTCCAGTCTGTCTGTGTTCTGTCAAGAGGGGTGAAATGTTTTTCATAAAGGGTAGAGGGGACACCAGTTTAGAGAGAATTGAGCTCCAAGATAGGTGCTCCACTTGTCAGAAGGCCTGCCCTCTCTGAACAAGTCCAGGGCTCCTGGTCCTGATGAATTAAACCCCATGCTACTGATAGCAAGAGGTGGAAGATGGCAAAAACTTCTTTGGCAAACTCTGAAGAATCCTGGAGAACAGGAACTGTACCAGTAAAGGAAAAAGATTGACAACATAGGTTCTGCCAAAGCTAAGTCAGTAAACATCTGCCAATCACACACAAAGTTCTAGAATGCCATTATTAACATGGGGAGGAAGTGAGGATAAACGCTTAGAATAGCAATGATTACTTGAAATCTTCATGGATTTCCTAAGACTAATTCATATGAGGCAGTGCTCATTCCATTTTTTCAGTCACTGAAATTATGTTTAAGAGATTGTGATGGTCATAAAATCTAGAATTCCGCTAGGCATTTTGTTTCATAAAAATCCAGTGCAAAAACACATGGAAATATAGGCTGGGACATGGTGCAAATAAGTAGACTAAATAATCCACTGAAAGTTTTCTACTCAAAGTGGTGATTAATTATGTCCCTGTCACTGCAGAGGGTAGTCTCTGGTCGTATGCCATGGGGTTCTGTCCAGAGCCCTGTCCTACTCATCTGTTGATTGATGACTTGGATGCTGATGCTGCCAGCATTCCACTGAAATTTGAGGATGGCCTGAAACCAGAAAGGAAAAAAATTCTGAAATGCTAGAAGCAAAATTGAAAAAGAAAAAATCAGTAAGATGGCCAAGCCACTGAAATTAACAAGATGAAATTCTCTAGAGATAAATAATATTAAGCTTGAGTCCAAAAACTCAAGTGGACAAGTTCAGGATAGAACGAACTCTGCTCTCTGGTTGCATAGACAGAGACTGCTTGTAAATGTCTGAGTTGATTTGGAATTTGAAAAGAGTAATATAATATGGCTGCTGATATATTACTTTGATCTTATTTTCAAAGTACACTAAAGTACACTACTTAACACTAGAAAAGAAACAGTTGTTAGACAAGAATGAGCGATATATTATTCAGTTCAAATTAAGGACAGGTGAGCATTCTTTCAGCATCCGGGACAGGGATGAAGGAGCTACAATCCCCTCATCACAGAGCACTTCCTGCCACGATGGCATGTTCCCTATCCCCCATGCGGCAGTCACCACCACACATGGCTACTCTGCATTTGAGAAGTGACTAGTGCTACTGAGGAACTGAATTTTCAGTTTTATTTAATTCTAATTAATTTCATTTTATATAGCCGCATAAGGCCCATGGCTACTGTATTGGGCTACACCAAGCTGTATGCCACATGGTAGAAATAACTGGGAGAATAGCAACAAAGACTCAAGGGGACAAAATGACACCAGTATGTAATATCTAAAGTACTACCTTGCAGGAAAAAAAGACTGGAAATATTCTTTGGGCAAAACGAGGACTTTGAGATATTATTGTAAGATAAAATGCATGATCAAGTGTTTGATAATTATGACAATGTCAGTATAAGGCAGGGCCTATGGCCATTATACTCACTGCCCAGGATCCAGCACAGTGCCTGCAACCAAGCAGACCCTCTGTAAATATGACTATTGAATAAGTGAGTCAGTCAATCGATGAAATATGAAGTTGTCCAAATGGAGTACAATGCCTCAAAAGACAATGCACTCCCCTAGTCGATATTTGCTTGGGACTGTGGAAGAGCCAGGAATCCACCAAAAGGGAGCCAGTCTAGATGCTCTGAAGATCCTTCCAGATCTAGTAACAGCCTCATATGTACCATTAGATGGGACTGGGTTCAAATCTTGATACTCATGAGTTGTGTGACTATGTATTTATTGCTGCATAACAAAGTACTACAAATTCGGTGACCTGGAGCAGCACACATCACTATCTCACTTTCCTGTGGTTCAGAAACCTGGACACAACTTAGGGCACTAGGGGCCCTGCTGAGAGTCTCATGAACGTGCAGCCAAGCGATCAGCCAGGGTTGAGTTTTCATGTGCAGGCACCACTGGGTAAGAGTCCACTCCCCCACTGGCATCTCTGTTGGCAACTTTCATCCCTCAACCTTGTGGTTGCAAGACTGTGCACTTCAGGGCTTTTTCTGACTCTAAGCAGAGCTGCTCTCTACTCATAGAGGTCACCCACATTTCCTTGCCATAAGGGTTTCCCCAACATGCCCACTCCTATCTCCTAGTCATCAGAGAGTCTATAGAGCAAGCCTGCCAGGAAGAGTTTACATAATGAAGAAGTGACAGCCCATGACCTTTGCTGGACTGCTTTGGTTAGCACAAGGATCTCCCACCCACACTCAAGGGGAGACAACTACACAGAGGTGTGAACAGGGAACATGACAGGCCATCCTGGTGTCTGTCTCTGACAGAAACCTTGGCAAGTCACTCAGCATGCTTCAATTTCTCCTTTCGACAAACGAGGTCACTAATAATACTAATAGGCACATTTAATATACAAATTCCCTTTGGAATATAACAGGGTTTGCCTCCACCATAGCTTTTAAACTTCACAACAACAAATCTAGCAGGAGAGATTTAGGTTAAAGAGGCTTAAGGTTAAAAGAGAAGTGAGCCAACCCTTTAAGTCAAAAAATACTAAAAAATTCTCGACCCATCACCCATTCTATGCAATGAGCAGAATTCACTCCCCATTCATCTACTCAACAAATTGGAATGCCCAGATTCTGTATGTAGACATTCCTTCTGTTCCTTCTTATGGACTAGCTCAGTGATACTAAAATGCTAAGGTTAAGAATTCTTCCACAGGGTTGTACAGAAAAACACTGGGTTGTCGGAAAAGTCATAACACATTTTTGCTTGAAAAACAGGAAAAATACTCATGGTTTCCGACAGTCCAATATTTCATATGTCTTTTCGTCAGAGACTAATTCTGACTATATATAATTTCTCTCTTATACAATTAATCCAGCATTAGATCCCATGAGCAACCAGATTCCACTGTAACAACCCTACAGTTTTGTCCTAATACAACATCACTTAAAGGGTAATGCAATGCTTGATGCTTAATTGTTTGAGAAATACGAACTACTGCCTCCTGGTATATTAATAAGTAAAGAAGATTTGATGATAGATTTTTAACTGAAATACCTGTTCACTTTAATTTTGCATCCCCAAACATGATGTCAAACTCTGTATCATTCTCTTTTGCTGGATTTACATTTCAGTAACTGTAGCCCCCAAACATGTTAAGGGCACTGTTCACATTCTGAGCAGCTGCCTGCTGAAAGCAAAGACACTGCTGATGTTCAGAAAGAGCAATTATGCCAAGCCAATCGATGAAATGAATTGTAAAGATTAACCCTCCATAATCCATTTTTTTCTGGAGACGTCTATATTTGGAGATTCTTAACTGCTTTCCCTCAGGTCTCCATCATCTTCTCCCAAGACAAAGACAAAACATCAACAATGAAAAGATGTTGTCCAATTAAAGCAGATTTATTCAAAAGATTTATGCTCCCTGTGGATTTTGGTTGAGTGATAAAGAGAAAGGGGACACTAACAAAGACATAAGGACACGCAAATACACACACACACACACACCCAAAACCAGAACTGGAAGCTAGACCCTCAAGACCCCTAATAGAAAGCAAGATTAACAGAATTCCCAAAGCTAATCATTTGTTCAACAAATATTTGAACACCTTTTATGTACTGAACATCCCCAGACACTATGTGCTTTATAACCAAACCAAAGAACCAACAAGGGAGACACAAAAACGTAAGCTCACCTATAATCTTGGAGTAGCAGGTAGGAGGACAGAAAGGAAAGATTGCTTAATTTATGTCAGTCTGTCAGAAAAGGTTAAACAGGAAAATAAAATACCACAAACCTTCTCGGGAAGGGCGTATGTGTGTTAGGATATGCCTCAGCAGGTAGGGCTGCCTTGGCTTAAAACCCTATTAGTAATAGTATGTTTTCCACCCACACAGAGGGCTCCAGAGCCCAGACCATCAGCCCAAACGCTGTGAAATCATTTCAATTCTCCGCACCTCACCTCCACGGCACCTCTCCCCTCCCCTCCCATAAGCCCCCTTGGATCAATGTTTCATCCACTATGTTCCAGCGAATCACTGATCCTTCTCCTTCATTCTTTGGGTCGAGGCTCACAGAATATTTCCCGCACCTTTATTCCATTAGTTTCATTCTATTATTTTCCCCGTCATCTGTTTCCCACTTTCCAAGACATTAAAGAGAAGCCCACTCGTGAAGGGTATATAAACCAATTTTTCTTTTCTACACCTGCCAGGGCCCCTTTAATCATGAAACATCAGGAAGGACCTGCAAACCAAAATCCCTCTTCCGCTTTTACCAGTCCCATCTAATCTGGGTCCTTTTATTTGCCTGAAGAATAGCACATCAAAAGAAGGGGGTGGTGGTGCGGGGGGGGGGGGGGGGGGGGGGGTGGGGGGGGGTGGTCATGATTAACAGGCTGCTGCAGCTCAAGGACACAACCAAAATGTTAGATGTTTGACTTAACTACTGGCCACTAATTAAATGCAAAACAGTAGTATTAATGCAAAGTGGGATGAGCAACACAATATTGGGCTCTTTTTTTTCTGCCCAAGGAACACCTCTAGATTCCCCCACCCACATGCCACTGCATTTGTGGGCCCAGATCAACCAGCAAGCTGCACGCTGTTAATCAACTCTTCCTCATCTGCGTGTGTCGCTGCATTCAGAGAGAATTAATAACAGGTTTAGCTGAAAAACAGCAGACCATGGTCCTGCTGGTTTCTGTTCAAGTGCTCCCAGATTCAGAGCTGTTCTTTTAAGCCCCAAGAGATCAAATTCGGTTTTTCCTCTGTTACAGTCTGAAAATTGGAAAGCCCTGCAAATACCCTCTCTGGACTTTAGCAAAGCACTGGAGAGTAACAAAGACAAAGGGAAAGACTGGGTTTTACAATATTTTCCTTTGGATGAATGCAAAACCACTTGTGGGTTTCACTTTAGGGGTTCAAGACATTTACCCAGGTTCCTAATGCAGGACATCTGCTGGGGGAATACTTGAATGAAGTCATTGAGGTAGGAACCCTGCCCCCAGTAGTTCCCCAAAAGGTTCCCCAAGCAGGTTATATTACTAGAGATCGACTCCTTGGGGTTATTAAGGAATTGTCTCTCCTGAGGAATTAACATAGCAACACTTTTCAGCTGTTCAGTCATTTAAATGGTCCCAATGTCACTCATTCTAAATAACAAAAATAAATAACAAACACAATGGCCAGTCATACTTTCTAATAAAAATATCCTGTGTATCACACTCTGTGTTGCATGCTTGACATACATTTCCCATCCATTTCTCGCTTGACAGTTTCTCTTTCTTACACATAAGGATGGCTGAAGGGCCTGGCATCACTCGCCTAGGGTTGCTCAGATTGTTAGGATGAAAGCCAAGATTTAAATCCAAGTGAGTGAATCCAGAGCCCAGTCTTTTTTTTAAGATTTATTTTTATTTATTTATGCATATAAGAACTGGGGTGGGCCAGAGCCCAGCCATCTAAAGCCCACCCTGTTCTGTCCTTCCACACCAGGAGGCTGAGTGGAGTTGCAAAATAAAGCCCATTCTCAGGAAACAGGACAGAGGACATGGAGGCAGCGGAGGACCCAGAGAGGCAAAATGTGCTAGAAAGGAGAGGGAAAGGCTGACAAAGGCAAATTTTACTGGAATTAGCAGAATGGCTCAGAGCAGAGCCTTTGCAGCCAAATTATATGGGTTCAAACTGCAGCTCAAATCATGAGCTGCTGTTCAATTTACACCACATTCCTCTAGGGTCCTGGCTTTGGCACCAAAGAGCAACCATTAAGAAAACAATGTAACTAACCTAATCCATGTTTGGAAGACCTTCTCAACTAGTGAAAAGAAGACACAGAGAGAAGTAAAGCCAAGCTGTATGAGTTGCATGACCAAGATGCTCTATCACTCCATGCCTCAGTTTTCTCATCTGTGAAATGAAAATAACCCTATCCACCCTCATCAAATGAGCTAACAGAGTCAAAGAATTTCTAACAGTGTCCGTCATGTGACACACACTGTTAACTATTTTTTTATTATTTAATAATTCTTGCAAGACATAACTCTGGCACAGTCTCAAAAAACAAAGAAATGCAGCCGAATCAAATGCATATGTCCACCACAAACATGTTTGTGTACCAGAATGTTCTTACCAGCCTAAAGCAAAATAGCCAAAACCTAGAAAAACCCCAAACGTTTAGCACTAGAATGGTTAAGACCTGTTAATACAATAGAATATTATATAACAATGAACTACCTGTTCTGTTCAGCCAGAGACATAATGTTCACCCTTACTCCCTTCTCCCCTCCCCCCCAAAAAAAATAACCTCAGGGAGGAAATAACACAGTCTGTATGTTCCCATTTATGCCAAGCTGTGGGAAGGGGAAAGCTAGAGTCTAATCGCAGAGACAGACTAGAAGCCCTTAGAACTGGTGTGACAGAGGGCCTCCCCTGGTGGCACAGTGGTTGAGCGCTGGGCTGCGAAGCTGCCCACAGCCTCTGCAGCACTGGCTCGATCCTTGGGCACCAGCGAGGGTCCCACATGGCGCGCAGACCTCTCCTGCTGTGCCCGCTGCTCCTCTCAGCAGTGTATTTCGTCAGTCTGCCTGTTCTGTTCCCTGCTCTGGCTCTGGTGAATTCTCTCACCCTCCCACGCCTCTGACTGTACCCAGTGCTTGTATAAATAAATAAAAAAAATCTTTAAAAAAAAAAAAAAAAAGAACTGGTGTGACAGAAAGGGAGTGGGAAACACCAGGGATCCATCTGGGTGCTGAATAACTATCCACAGGTGTCATGAAGGCACATGTTCACTAAACTCCAGTAGTCAAGATTTCTTGAATTTTAAAAAATTACAAGGTACAGAGTAAGTACGGTAAGTGAGGTGTTTTATGCCCAAAGGCAGAATGTTCCCATTTTAGTAATTTTAAAGGTCATTTAAATAGTGATACATTTAGTCCATATCTCATTAATTAGAACAAACGCATTATTTTGTGGCTATCATTGCTTCAGATGAGATGGAACACAAGTCTACTTCAATAGACATAGAGACAAAAGGTTTTTAAAAAAAAAACCATGAAGGCATTCTGCAAACGACTCAAGTTTGGAAATCACCAGACTATGGAGGACACGTGCCTTAGCTCTGGAAGGGAGTCAAATGGGCTTTTACTTTCGTCTGGGATGAATAAGCAACATCCCTGGACCAAATCCAGTCTGCTGCCTACTTTTACACAAACTACAAACTAAGACTAGTTTTTTATTTTATATATTTTACATCATTTTTCATTTTTGCACAGTTTATGCATTTTCACCTTGGTTATAGTCCCCATACAATTGCCACCACACTTGTTTTGATCCTACTCTCTCCCATCCCCCCACTCCCTGTAGTGTGTCTCTGGTTATAGTTGCTTGTTAATTTTGATTTTTACTTTATTATAATTAGTCTTTTTTCCTGGCCCCTTATTTAGGTTTTCTAAATTCCTGCTATGAGTGAGACCATCTGGTATTTTTCTTTTTCTTTCTAGCTTAGTTTTTACACTTCTAAATGGTTGGGGGGACATCAAAAAGATAATATTTCTTGACTTGTGAAAATTACATGAAATTCTAATTTCAATGTCCATAAACTGTTTCAGGCTCTTTTCCTATAAAACAGCAGAGTTGAACAGTTGTCACAGAGACCTTATGATTCAGAGCCTAAAAAATTCACTAGAAGGCCATTCATAGAAAAAGTTAGCTGATCTGGGGCCTCCCTGGTGGTACAATGGGTTAAGATGCAGCACTATGAAGCAATCTGCAGCCACAGAAGCATGAGTTCAATCCCCAGCCAGGGAGGTGACTTAACATGGTGCAGCAGACCTCTCTTGTCTTGCCCGCTGCTCCACTCAGCAGTGTGTATCAGTAGATCTGCCTGTTCTGTGCCCCCACGCCGTCTGTAGTGAATCCTCTCACCACCACCCCCGCCCCTGCATCCCTGGTCTGCACCCCAGCTTTTGTATGCATAAATAAATCTTTTTTTTAAAAAAAAAAAAAAAGGTTGTTGATCCCAGGTCTAGCAGGTTACTTCCATCTTTACCACTGATGCTGCCCATAAAGTCACTCTTCTAATTCTTTCTCACCAAGAAGCTGTTCTCAAACAGCCACCAAGATGAACTCCTTGGCTCCAAATTCTGATTTTGTATGTGTCCAAACTCTGAACTCAGACCTGAAGGTAACTAGACAATCTCAGAAGACAATTGTCACCAAAGACAATACAGCTACAAGCTATAACAAGCAAACACCGAGCTACTTTATTATATCATATTGGAAAAAAAAAATTTCTGCAGTTAATCCTTATTTAAAAATCAACCAAACATAAAGTACTCTTGTGTTTTCAGACAATTTGTGTATCTTTAAAGTATTAACACATTTAAGACTGTGGTTGAAAATATGCCAACAGAAAATAATTGGGGCGCTAACTGGCTGGTAGGAAAATTTAACTGTCAGATGGTGACAGATGAGTTTTCCTACCTCTAAACTTTCAGCTGGCTATTTCCTTCACACAGAATACCCTTTCTCTTATCTCCATTGTAGCTAAACCTCCCTTAGTCAACGGAAAGCTCACTGACTATGAAATCCATACTAGAATCAAGAATCGTTCCCAGCCCACCACCTTATGCAAAAGAGGAAACTGAGAAATAAATGGAGAAAGGAAGAAACTTAAAAGAAAGTTCTATCCTTATTCAATAAATATTAAATTGATCAAGATAAGCTGAATTCACCTGCTCATCTCCTTAGATTCAAATAGTTATTTCTTTAGCTTCAAAAAGCAAAAGCTATTTTTGACAGGTAAGTTTAAAACTTAGCAGGGTGAATGTGTACTTTTGGAAATAGGGTAAATACCTTGCAATTGTGAGAAATTCTTTTTTTGTGGAATGCTGTTTAAGAGAAAGTATGAGGTTCCTACTGGTTCTGTCTAATGTTAATCATTTATGAAATACTGTGGTTTAGAGCTCAGCAACTGGAGTCATTTCAGGCAGTAAATATACATTTCCTGTCAAAACATATCAAATGGATAAGACTTCAATTTATTTGAGAATGAGTCATAACCAGCCTCAATATTGGCAATTTGGAGAATTCTCCAATGGCTTTTAATAGCATTGGCAATTTTCTGTACTCATTGTCCCCTAACCACAGAGTATCTTTGTTTGACCCACTCCCAGAAATGGCTTTCAGTAAGTATTCATTCCTCCAATTCTAAAACTGATGTGTACTTTGCTTTCCATTTCTCAGGGTTTCTGGAACTAAAACTGTGTCTACACATAACTCAGAAGAACACTCTGGGTTGCCAGACTAAATTCCTTCTACCACATTATGAACTCATTAAGGATTGGATTTCAACCTTATTACTGCATTTACCTGTATCATTTGATCTCATTACAGGTAACAATGACGTAGAAAATAAAATGTTTAACACAAAATGGCTTCCACTTTTATAAAAATTAAGTGTGGTGTTTAATTGGTGAAGGCAGGTACTTCAGTTTTACACAGTCATCAAGGATTCAGGCTATTTCCACCTTTGACTCTGCCTTCTCCCTCTCCACCTTTCATTCTCAAGGTCACCTCAGAGTTCAAGATGGCTGCTAGAGCTCCAACTATTTTTTTTTAATTTGCTCATTTTTTTAAATTTTATTTTTATATTCCCATATAATTGCAACCCCCTTATTTTGACCCCAAGCCCTCCTTTCCCCGCCCCCCACCCATAGTGTGTCTCTGGTTCATAGTTGTTTGTCGATTTTGATTTTCACTTTCTTATAGTTATTCATTTTCCTGGTCCCTTATTTAGGTTTTCTAGATTCCTGCTATGAGTGAGACCATCCGGCATTTTTCTTTTTCTTTCTGGCTTATTTCACTGAGCATGATCCCTTCCAGCTCTATCCATGTTGCTGCAAATTGCATGTGCTTATCTTTTTTGGATGCTGAGTAATATTCCATGGTGTATATGTACCACATCTTCTTGATCCAGTCATCTGTTTTTGGGCATTTGGGTTGTTTCCAAAGCTTAGCTATTGTAAATAGTGCAGCTATAAACATAGGGGTGCAGGTGCCCTTTTGAAGTAATGTTTCTGTGTCCTTTGGGTAAATACCCAGGAGTGGAATTGCTGGATCATATGGAAGCTCTATCTTTAGCAGGTTGAGGAATCTCCACACAGCTTTCCCTAGTGGTTGGACCAGTTTGTACTCCCACCAGCAGTGCAGGAGAGTTCCTTTTTCACCACATCCTCGCCAACATTTGTTGTTGCTAGTTTTTTTAATATGTGCCATTCTCACTGGTGTGAGATGGTATCTCATTGTAGTTTTGATTTGCATTTCCCTGATTACAAGTGATGTTGAACATTTTTTCATATGCCTGTTGGCCATTTGCATTTCCTCTTTGGAGAAGTTTCTTTTTAGCTCTTCTGCCCATTTTTTGATTGGATTTTTTTTTTGTTTTTGTTGAGTCTCATCAGTTCTTTGTAGATTTTTGTGATCAGTCCTTTATCATTAGTGTTACAACTATTTCATTACATACCAGAACTTAAAAGATCTCAGAGGGGTTCCATCCTCAATTTTAGGAATCTCACCCCCCTCCAAAAAAAAGACCACCTGACACTTCTACAGGTATCTTACATGGCCACCCTCTTGCTGGAGTGGCTATAAAACATAGTCCTGATTTTGCACAGCATGTGCTAACTGGAAACCAGGGTTCCCATTGCAAAGAAAGAGGGAAGGATACATATTATATAAGCAATCAGCATTTTTTTCCCACTACCAGGTGTTGCAAACACACACACACACACACACACACACACACATACACATATATGTACATATGCTTTGCACAGATGGACCAGCAATGATTAAATAAAAGGATCATAGATTCTCCAATATGGTAGCTTTTATCACTTCCCAGAAGATTTCATTCCAACAACCTACAAGACAACATTCACCACAAGGTGTATTTTTTTTTCCAGATTAGACATTACTTCTCAAATTGGTAAGTGTTTCATATTTCCTCAGCATATTAACATAACAACAGATTTTAGATGTAAATAGTACCTCAAATGCATTTATTCTGAGACTAAGGTGTTCTGTATCTGAGTTTCCAGGTTATGTGTTCTGTGAAATTTAGTTGTAAGACCATGGTATTTCTAGCTCATCCAAACCTAAGAGTAGAATCAGAGCCTGTACGTCAAAATGGAAAAGACTGAGAACTCAGAGAAATGAGAACATATGTCAGGAATAGATGAGCAGGTAGAAAGTCAACTCTGAATTCAACAGCTCTGTGTTTTCTCACCAATGCACAGCCGATGGCTCTTACCACAAGTTGGCAAAAGGCAATGTGGCTTCTGGCAGAACTTCAAGAATAATGACCATGAGCATTTAAACACTTCAGTTGCAGTTTTCAAAGCACTTTGACATGGTTATCATTTGGGAACTCTGACCAAAGGTTTATGGGTGAGATGGCCTTTGATCCAAGTGGGTAGAATTTCAGACTTGAGGGATAAGAAGTCAGTCAAAATAGAAAAGGAAAAAAAATAGAGGACACATGTTCCAAGGACAGTCACCGAAGGAATGAGGCTTTCTAGAAAATGAGAGCTGGCCAAGGTGGTTACAGGAGAGTAAGCAAGAGGAGAAGCTTCAGGTGACACTGGAGAGAAAACCAAGGTATCAGCAACCTTGTCTTTTGCCCTACTTCTAACACAACTGCTGCTTTGGCTACCAAATGCATTCTGACATGGAATTCTTTCTATCTCCACCATCCCCGCTTGATTTACTAAAAATTTCTTTTTTAGTAGACTAGAAGAGGGAGTATTATTTTATTCCAATGTGTGCCTAACTGTCAAATGTATACAAAATTCCAGAATTATAAAATTGCACTTGCTTTGGAGGCATGTTTTCCATAAGCCCCCTTTTACCAGGGTTTCAAAATTATAACTCCATTTGTCTATTTTCAAAAACAATATATACATACGAAGACTTGCATATCAGAGCAAACCCTCAAAGTATCCCTCTGCAAAGGACACAAAAACATTGATCCAAAAGAACACCTGGGCCTCCCCGGTGGCGTAGTGGTTGAGCACTGGGCTGCGAAGATGCCTGCAGCCTCTGCAGCGCCGGTTCGATCCCCGGCCACCGGCGAGGGTCCCACATGGCACGCAGACCTCTCCTGCTGTGCTCGCTGCTCCCCTCAGCAGTGTGTCCTCCATTTATCTGCCTGTTTGCTCCCCACTCTGGTGAATTCTCTCACCCTCCCATGCTTCTGACTGTACCCAGTGCTGTATAAATAAATAAAACTTTAAAAAAAGAACACCTGTACCCCCATATTTATTGCAGCACTATTTACAATAGGCAAAACCTGGAAACAACCCAAATGCCTAAAAATAGCTGACTGGATCAGGAAAATGTGGTATATATAGATAATGGAATATTATTCAGCTATCAAAAAGATAAACTTATGTCATTCGCAGCAAAGTGGATGGAGCTAGAAGGAATTATGCTCAATGAAATAAGCCAGAAGGAAAAAGAAAAATATCGGATGGTTTCACTTATAACAGGAAAATAGGGAAACAAAATAGACATCAGTGTAAAAATGTAATAACAGTACAAAACACAACAAAGCAAAAATGAACAACTATAAATCAGAGACATCCTGCAGGGGAGGAGGAGGGAGAGGGATCAGAGGGAGGGAGGGAGGAGCTCAGGGGACTGAGGTGATGGTGCACAGGTGCCTTGGTGAGGGAAATTCTATGGGGACTACACCTGAGGGAGTGGAGGGAAGCAAATATTGTGTAAAAATGATAAATAAAAAAAATTTAAAAATTAAAACAAAAAAATCCCTCTGCAAGAATGGCATTCCCAGCCCTGCCACAGAACTTACACCTAGTAGGCCCTCAATTTCATTGGCTCCTTTGACCCACAACTTCCAAGGGCCACTGTTGCAAGCAGTGACTGGAAAAGAAAAAAAAATGTAATATCTTGGCATCCATCAACCGGCATTTTCAAGGGCAAGAAAACTGCAAGAGCCCAAGGAGCTGTCTGAGGTGCTTAAGGTTAATGGCTGTATTTACATAGCCATCAATTCGCTTTACAAAGTAACCCCAGCAGACTGGGTGGCCCCAGAGGAGCCCAGCCAGGGCAGAGCAGACAGCAGTCACTAAATGTGGAAGAGAACATGCCTGATAAATCTTCACAGCACTTCTTGTTTTCATGAGATTATTTGTCTATTTTCAGTTACAGAATGTTGGACCTCTTGCTGAATTAAATAGACCACACATCCATCTTTCCATGAGTCACTTTTGAAAACATTTGGGATCTGAAATAAAATAGTATCTGTACCTCCAGGACAGTGTGGACCTGAGGACATCTGCACTGTCCAAAATGACAGCCAGTGGGCACTTGTGGCTCGCTAAATTTGAAACTAAATAAATTAAAATTAGGGCCTCCATGGTGGTGCAGGCAGTTGAGTGCCGCACTGTGAAGCTGTCCACAGCCTCTGCAGTGTCAGTTCGATCCCGGCCAGCCAGCGAGAATCACACATGGCAAAGCAGACCTCTCCTGTCTCGCCCGCTGCTCCCCTCAGCAGTGTATTTCGTCAGTCTGCCTGTTCTGTTTCCCGCTCTGTCTCCGGTGAATCCTCTCACCCTCCAGTGCATATGGCCTGTACCCTAGTTCTTGTATAAAAATGTTAACAAAAAATTAAAATTAAACAAGATTTAAATCCAGTTCTTTGGTCACAATAAGCCAGATGTCAAGTGTTTTACAGTCCCATCTGGCTTAGTGGCTACAATAGTGGACAGCACAAATTTTAGAATATTTTCCATATCACAGAGACTTCTACTGGAACATTTATAAGTCTTCATTTCTAATAATCATGAGTTTATATATGTTAATATCAAGAGAGTAATATAATGGAAGAGACAGCAGTACCCACATTTTTCCGCCTGCATCTCCCATACTCTAAGACACTCTCTCCAACATGGTGGTTCTCCAGCCAGATGTGTAATTGTGAGAGGGTTTTAACAACAAACACTGTGTCCCATTAAGTATCAGGTGTGAATTTGTTCAAGAACATGCTCATAGTACTCTATGAGGGAGGGGGAATCTCAATACCCATCAGCAGGGAGCAGCTAAATAAAATGTAGTACATTCATAGAGCAGTTAATGAAAAGAACAACAGTTACATATGCTTCGAATGTGTACAGTTCTCCATTGTAGTTCTCCACTGTAGTTTTCATTTTCCACTGTCTGTGGAAAAAATGGAAAGTGAAAAACTACAAATTATCGAACCAGTGTGTAATAATACTTAAGAATAAGTTCACACACAATACTACATATTTAGTAAGCACCCATAATTGAAATAACAAAACCAGAAAAGTTTAGGACATTTTAATGTTTCTACCTTAAACTTTTTTAATTTTTTTTTAAAGATTTATTTATTCATGCATACTAGAACCAGGGTACAGGCCAGATGTGCAGGAGGGTGAGAGGATTCACCAGAGAGAGAGCGGGGAGCAGAGCCAATTGATGGAAACACACTGCTGAGGGGAGCAGCGGGCGAGACAGGAGAGGTCTGCTGCGCCATGTGCGTTATCTCCCTGGCCAGCCGGGATCAGACATGCGCTGCAGAGACTGCAGAGAGCTTCACAGCGCTGTGCTCAACCGCCTGTGCTACCAAGGAGACCCTCTACCTTAAACTGTTTTTTTTTTTAAAGATTTATTTATTTATTTATACAAGCATTGGGTACAGTCAGAAGCGCAGGAGGGTGAAAGAATTCACCAGAGCCAGAGTGGGGAACAGAACAGGCAGACTGACAAAGTACACTGCTGAGGGGAGCAGCGGGGGGCAGGAGAGGTCTGCACACCTCTGTGGGACCCTCCCTCGGTGGCCGGGAGCAGCTCGGGATCAAACCGGCGCTGCAGAGGCTGCGGGCAGCTTCCAACCCAGCACTCAACCACTGCGCCACCAGGGGAGGCTTTACCTTAAACTTTTTAAGAAAATTAAGTTAAATGCTAGATGTACTTCCTACATCTGTTTGATCAACTGATTTGATTAACTCATGATTGGTGTTGACAAATCAACTTCAAACAGTGAGAATCTAAACTTGTCCTCCTTCTGCTCTTCCCCCTCATGTTTGGAATTCTTTCAGACATAACGCATATTAAACATTTTAAATATGTTCAGGATATAACCAAACAAAGTTATTTGAGGAGGGCAGCTGGAGAGATCATTAACAGTAGTCCTTACTTATCTTATTCTAATTTCACTATTTTTTTTTTAACAACTTGCATGTTACACAGAGAGCCTCTACAAAACTGCTATGACTGTGCTATGACAGGCAGCGTCACCACCCTGCTGACACCATGCAGCTGTGTTATTATAAACACCCAACAGTCATCCCAGCCAGCAGAGGATTCTGTCCACACACATGGGCTCTACAGCAAATCAGATGCCATTGTTTTTGTTGTTTCTTTTTTTCCAGATGGATATTTGTTCTTAAAAAAAATAATAAAATAGGACAATGTTGTTGTTCAGACGTCTCTGCTGTTTACTCTTCCATGTAGTCTATCTGCTGTCATGCCCTGATCTGCCACTCAATGTGGAAGTCTCATCTTCTAACTGTCTGGAGTTGCGTGCTGAAAGGGACAAAGGGCAAATGGCAGGCAGCCAGGGAGGAGAGCGAGGGCATCTTGACACTCGGGCAGAAATGGCCAGAGGAAACCTGTTGAAGGGACAACAGTGATTGATGGGTCCCAAGGAAATGTTAGCACAAGCCTAGTCATATGTGACACAGCACAGACTGCGAAGGCGATGCAGTCCAGCTGTGTAATTAAAACAGTTCTGGGTCTCCCTAGTGGCACAGGGGTCAAAGACAGCGCTATCAAACGATCAGCAATCCAGAGGGCCATGGAGCAACCCACATGGTGCAGCAGACCTCTCCTGTCTCACCCGCTGCTCACCTCAGCAGTGTATTTCAGTAGATCTGCCTGTTCTGCTCCCCACTCTCTCTGGTGAATCCTCTTACCCCCTACACCTCTGGCTTACATCCCAGTTCTTGTACGCATAGATAAATCTTTAAAAAAAAAAATAATGAAACACAGCTCTGACCACAAAAGGAGTTCAATGACTCTCATCCAACCCACCCACTCTCCCTGGTGTAGCCAATTCTAACCTTCCTGCCAACACCAACACATTCCCATAAGTCAGACTATCCCTAAAAAACAACTCACAAAACCCCACTAATTTAAAATGAGTGAAAATTTAAAAACCAAGCTCTTTACATTTGTTTTTCATTCAGAAGATGACTTTGGTTTGCAAACTTACAAGTTTTTAATAGTGCAGGACAAAGTAAAATCCACTGAAAGCTTTTCATTTAATGTAACACAGAAGATAATTTATTCCTCCAAGTGGCAGGAGAATGAAACAAGCAAGGCATCTGTGCAAAAACTTTCCATACCCCCTAAAGTCCTATAACTCTATCTACAACTCCATCTTCTGGTCCTGACTAAATCTATTATTCCCAGGAAAGATGAAATCTTAACTCCACATCAGCTTTTAACATCTGCTGGGTCTTAACTATACAGGAACAAAAGTGAAATTCCTATATATCACCTGCCGATCGGATTACAATTTAAATCAGACTCAAAAGCATATGGAAATAGAAGTCACATTTTTTTCCTAGACAATATAGACATCAGGTAGGCAATATGCTGGCCAGGTGTCATATGCAGCAAAACTTCCCTAACACTCACTTCAATTGTATAATTCTTATTTTAAAAGTTCTCAACTACAGAAAACACATCTTACACTCTAAAAGAAATTAATCATTATCAAAATCATTTTCGCATACATAACACGGATCCAACTAGCATCTCATTTACATTTTTGGCTCAGCAATTTAAATCAGTCTTCAGAATCACACTATTTAGATAAGCTTATCAAAGTATGACAAAAGGAGAAACTCACAACCTAATCACAACAACCTTGTTTTCCATATTAATGTTTTTAACTCCAAAAGATGAACTATAATAAGTACAATGCAAGGCCTGGCAGTATCTGTGCCAGGTGGAAGCTTGATGGATTTGCAAATTCTCAGGCTCCATCCCAGACTTACTGAACTAGAAACAAGCCATGCAGGTGAATCTTCCACACTAGTCTAAGAAGATAATTTATCTAAGATTAAGACTCATAGTAATACCAGAACTGGAGAACAGCTAAACTAAACAAAATTAATAATATTAAACAGATTTTTTAAGCTCCACAAATTACAAACGCCAAAAAACAAAACAAAACACTGCAATCAACTAAACCATATCTTCATCTCCCCTCCCTTTACTTCTAAGTAAATAAGGACTGTGAAACTCTTATGGATGTAGTCAATTGCTTGTAAGTTCATGTCTATTTATGCTATGGTTCAGAAATATTTGCACATCAAACCAGAATCTGAGTTTACACTTGGGATCCTGAGTCTTTTGTAAATGTGGAGAGTAAATTCAGAATCAAAATGTCTTGAAGAAACAGTTTTCTCGGAATCTTGCCAGTCTTTTTTTCTCAGGGTGACCTTAACTTTCAGGCGTAAGGTGTATTTCCCTTTCCTGATTAATACTTTCGTAGGATGATTATTGCACTTGTTCGCATATGTATCAGGACATGCTGACCTCTCTTCTGCTGTCAGGAACACTTGCGCTCACTGCTGCATCCTATAGGGGTTACCAGTAAGCTAGGCCAGTCTCAATAGCAGAGCTGGGGGTTCTTTTTTCCACCCCTACTCACGCATGAAGAATATGAGGCTGATGTGTTCCAAACACTCCCATTTTCCTATTAAATAACACAGGAACCTTGCAAACAAACTGCACACTTTTTGACTTAAGGTTCCAGAAGGACCCCCCCCCCACTCTACACACACATACACTAGAAAAAGGCTGTATTCTTAGGCCTTTAAAATCCAATTAGAATACCCTGTCAGGCACCTATTTGTGCAAACGTTAATTTCAAGTGTATTTATTTATTTTTTTTTTTATATTTAATGATTTATTTATACAAGCACTGGGTACAGTCAGAAGCGCGGGAAGGCGAGAGAATTCACCAGAGCCAGAGCGGGGAGCAGAGCAGGCAGAAGGACCGAAGTACACTGCCGAGGAGAGCAGCGGGCGGCAGGAGAGGTCTGCGCGCCATGCGGGACCCTCCTCCGGTGGCCGGGGAGCAACTGGGGATTGAACCGGCGCTGCAGAGGCTGCGAGCAGCCCCGCAACCCAGCGCTCAACCGCTGCGCCACCGGGGAGGCCCTCAAGTGTATTTAAATGTCTTCACATCTTACTTTTACTCATCACATCAAGCAGAGCTGCTTCCACTGTGTAATCACAATTATGAATAAACATGGGGAGCTCTAAAGGACTCAGCCACTGCAAAACTGATCAATTGTTAATTCTGTAAAGTGACAACACGTGCTTTCCTCTGCAGTAACTCCATTAAGCTGTATTTTTGGTGGGAAAGATGCCCATCTTCTCTGCCCACTGTCTCTGTAAAGCGAAAACGCAGTCTCTCTCAGCTCCTACAGAAGGCTTATCTTGATAGTGACTATTTCCCTGTACTGTCTCAACCCACCACTACGCTCACTCCTTCAATGAGATGCAAAAACTGTCATGGCATTTTAAAAGCCATAGGCTGCATGGTTATTAATTGCCAGAAGACTTGAGCAGCACTAATATCAACAGTCAAAATAACCACAGTATAAATTTAATAGCTTATTGTTTTCATAAAATACCAATTTCACAATGAATATTTTATCCACAGAAACTCCAAGTCTCAACCAAACTCCTCAATGAAGGAATATGAAGACTTCTAGGTCTTCTGAGGCTGTACATGTGTGGTTTTTTGTTTCTTATCCCCCACCATTCCTGAGCTATACGCACGAAAGCCAGCCTTCCTTGCACTGAAAGAATGAATGGCCTAATATTTTGGCTCTGGGTCATGTTGCCTGGTTCAAACTGTGGATCTCCAACAATACACTGTGCTTTCAGCCCCATGTGCCTCACTTTCCCCATACATGATGACTCTGTCCACCTTATAGGATTGGAGGAATGAGGTGGAGAGAATTAAATGAGATAGTGCATAAAATACTTAGTGCAGTAAAATGATATAGCTCTATGGAAACCTATGATGGCCCCCTCAAAAATTAAAAATAGAATTACCCCAAGACTAGTAATTCCTCTTCTGAGTAAATACCCAAAAGAATTGAAATTAGAGGCCTTTCTGGTGGCCTAGGGGTTGTCTCTGTGCTACCACCTCAATGGCCAACCTTGAGAGCCTGAGTTCGATCCCCTGCCAGGGAGCTAAACCATATGGCACAGCAGACTTCTGTCTTACCCACTGCTCCCCTCAGCAGTGTGTTTCAGTAGATCTGCCTGTTCTGCTCCCACTCTGTCTCTGATGAATCCTTTCACCTGGCCCCGTCCCTCCGCACCTCTGGTCTACACCCCAATTCTTCTACATGAAAATAAAATCTTATAAAAATAAATAAAGCCTCGGGGTCTCCTTGGTGGCTCAAGGGGTTAAGTCTCAGCTATCTGAAGCCACTGCAGCAAAAGTTGATCCCCGGCCAGGGAGCTGATCCACATGGCACAGCAGTCCTCTCCTGTCTCTCCTGCTGCTCCCCTCAGCAGTGTATTTCGGTAGGTCTGCCTGTTCTGTTCCCCACACTGTCTCTGGTGAATCCTGTTACCTCCCACACTTCTGGCCCACACCCCAGTTCTTGTATGCAGAAATAAATCTTAAAAAAAAAAAAAGTAAAGCCTTAAGTTTTCACGTAACTTCTAAAAAAAAAAAAAAGGCAAATATTTGTACACGCACATGCTTAGCACTAGTCACAAGAGCCAAAAGGTAAAAGCAACTACATAACCATTGACAAATAAATGAATAAGCAAAATTCACTGTGCATGCACAGTGGAGTAATATCCAGCCTTTAAAGGGAAGGAAATTCTGACACATACTACAACATGGATGACCTGGAAGACAACATGCTAAATGTCAGTCACAAAAGGATTCCACTTTTGTAGGGTAAACAGAGCAATTAAATTCAGAGACTAAAAGTATCATGTTAATTGCCATGGGCATGGGAGCAGGAAAATAGGGGCTTGCTGTGTGATGGGTACAAGTTTCAGCTTTGTATGTGAAGAGGTCCCTGGATGGTGGAGGTGATGGCTCATGAGAATGTGAATATACTTAGTGCCCCTCAACTATACACTTAAAAATGGTGAAGGGGATCAATTCTGTTTTCTGTAAGCAGGGAAATTTTATGTCATTTAAGTAGGTAAATTTAACATTATTTATATTTAAAGGTTTGGCACAGTACCCAGTAAATCTTCACTCAACAGGTAGCAACTGTAGCTAACTATAAGCTTACATGGCTAATATTTAAAAAACATTCCCCAATATAAGTGACAAGTACCTGCAGAAAACTCATGCAAGACAATAGGATACCACCTCACCCCAATGAGAATGGCTCATACAAAAAAACAACAACAAATGCTGGGGAGGATGTGGAGAAAAATGAACCCTCTTACACTGTTGGTAGGAATGCAAACTGGTCCAACCATTATGAAAAGCTGTGTGAAGAACACTTAGTCTGTTACAGGGCAGGGAGAGGGGCAGCCCAGACCCCGCAAACCTGCCTATTCTAAATGGGTTCTGCCATCCACCGCATCAACACAAAACATATGAGACTTTAATGGGAAGGAACTTTAATACAACTAGGAAACAATACAGGAAAGGCAAAGAATCTAGTTTCTAAATCAAGCACCCAAAGTTACCCATCCCCTCGTGGGTAAAAGTCCACCCAAGTAGGACTGGCCCAGAGCAAGGCCCCAAAGCCTTCCACAATCTAAAGCATCTTCCAGTGGGGACCCACAGAAAAGGGTCAGAAACAACCAGACAAGCCCGGAAGGAAAAGAGCAAAATCAAGATAAAAGCTGCCACCGTCACCTCCCCACAGGTCCCACCCACATCTGTATCACCCAGTCCACAACCAAAAGGCAAGCACAGTTTCTTCACATGTCTCTCGGGTCCATGCACCTCCTCCAGGTCTCCTTCTGGCTCCATCCTGCTTCCTTCCTTCCTCAGTCTCCTCTGCAGCTTCTCCTCTCTCAGCTCCACCCTTCTTTTCGGTGGGGCAGGAACCTGGAACCTCCCCCTTTCCTGGGGACCACCCTGTTACAAAACTACTAAAAATGGAGATAGCGTATGACCCAGCAATTACACATCTAGAAATCTACCCAAAGGACACAAAAACATTAATTCAAAAGGGTACACGCACCTCTGTTTACTGCAGCACTATTTACAATAGCTAAGCTATAGAAACAACTTAGCATAGAAACAGATGACTGGATCAAGAAGGTGTGGTACATATCACCATGGAATATTATTCAGCAATCAAAAAAGATAAACTCATTCCATTTGCAACAACATGGATGGAGCTGGAAGGGACTATACTCAGTAAAATAAGTCAGAAGGAAAAATATCAAATGGTTTCACTCATACAGCAACACAAGGAAACCAAATGAGGGGTCAGGAAAAAAAATAACAAAACTAGCAGGCAAAGTATAAATCGGAGACATACAGCAGAGGAGAGGGAAGGAGAGGGTTCAAAACAGGGGAAGGAAGAGCGCAAGAGACTACGGTGACAGTTCACCATGCAGGTAGCCTTTTGAATTAATGTTTTTGTGTCCTTTGGGTAGATTTCTAGGCGTGTAATTGCTGGGTCATATGGTAGCTCCATTTTTAGTAGTTTGAGTGTTCTTCACACAGCTTTTCATAATGGTTGGACCAGTTTGCATTCCTACCAACAGTGTAAGAGGGTTCATTTTTCTCCACATTCTCACCAGTATTTGTTGACTTGGTGGTGGGAACTTTATGACGATTATACCTGCGGGGAGAAATCACTGTACAAAAATGAGCAATGATGTGAAATAAATATATTTTTAAAAAATAACCAGAATTAGAAGACATTTATAAAAATGGAAAGAGGTATACTAGGGGAAGAAAGTCATAAAGATTTGCCCTTCAATAAAAGAAATTGGATTCCCTTTAAATGTCTCCTGACTCAGCTCCCCTCCCCAACCCTAGCCGGGATGTTTCAATGTTAGCCAGGGAGATTCCTGTATCCCCTCAGCTTTGCATCAGCCCCAGACATTGAGGTGGGTGGAAATACAGCCCATAAGGAGGAGATTGGTACCAAGGGACCGACTCAGGCATCCCCCAGCTTGCTTAATGATGCTCCATGATAGGGAGCAGACTCGACCATCAACGAACAGCAGGACAGAGTGCAAAGACGACGCAAGTGTTATCCTGGGAGGACTGGGCCCATGGTAACCAATTTTATGGCTCTTTTGATTTGTGCCCGTGGATGATGTGCAAGAGTGTGCATGTGTGTATGTGTTACTAGAAGGAATTAATCCAAAAATATAGATGAAAAAAGCCGAGTGTCTGATGTGAAGCCGGGATGCATAATCAGTTCTGAAAGCAGAGAAAAGGTAACAGATGTTTACATTATAATCTGGCTGCTGCTGGAAGTGCTGCCACATGATTTTTAAATAGTAAGGAAGATTGCAGGTCCCACTGATTTGATGCCCCCACAGAAACATTCAATTTACTCCAATATTTTTTGAAAGGCCTTAAATAAGCACCCCACACAAACACTAAATAGTTAAGGCTTTCGAGTTACTTGAAAGTTTAACCTGAACACCAATAAAAAAGGATGAACTGGAGAACCTATTTCAATATGACATGAAAATTACTATCTTTGGTAAATTATAAAGAAACTCAAAATCTCTTTACTTTGGGTATGTGTGACGAGTATTAAGATTAATTTTTATTTCTTTAATAATTTGTATTGAAGAACATTGCTTGATGACATGTAAGTCTCAGGTGTGTATCACTATAAATCCAGTATTAGTCTTAATGGTCAATTCCATCTTTCATCACAGGAATGACCCCTTTTGTCAGATTTACCCCGCCCACCCCCTTCCTTTTCCCTTCTGATAGCCACTAATTTGGTTTTATAATCCAAAAGTTTGTTTTTATTTTGTTTTGTTCATTTAGTTGTTTTCTGTATATACTGGTGAAATCACAGTATGTGTCCTTAAGATATATTCACTAAGCATAATACCCTCTGAGTCCACCCATGTTGTTGGACATAGTAGAATGTCATCTTTTTATGGCTAAATAGTATTTCATTGTGTATATACTTATCACTTCTTTATCCAGTCACCAACTGGTGATCATTTTGGTTGTTTCCACCTCTTGGCTATTGTAAATAATGCTGCAATAAATATTGGGGAATGGAGGGAGATAAAAACACCTCTTTGAATTAGTGTTTTTATATTTTTCAAGTAAATGTGCAGAAGTAGGATACCACGGTTGTATGGAATTTCTATATTTAATTTTTTTGAGGAATCCCATCTTGTTTTCCATAGCAGCTGCATCAATTTACTCTCCTTCCAACAGTGTGCAAGGTCCCCTCCTCTCCACAACCTCCCCTTGTTTCTTGTCTTTTAGAGAACAGGCATCCTCATTTTTAAAACATAACATTCGGCCATGAAAAGGAATGACATAAGTCTCTTATACATCACACTTCCCAAAATGGCTCCAGGGCAGAGCTGAATTTCATGTGACTGTACACAAAATGGGCCCCAGTGCATGGGGGTCTCCATAATCCAGGGATTTCACCTGACCTCCTGGGTGTCAGCCCCTACCTAGCCACTGATTCACCAAAGGTCCTCCATGGGTTCTCTGCCAAAGCAGGAGACAGATTAATTGCTACATGCCCCCATGTATCTAAAATTATTTGGTCTCTATGTCTATGTGTAGGTGAAAGCAGAAGGCAGAGCTTGGAATTATATTTACCAAATTGTGAAGAGGAATTATCCTGATGGCAAATTTGGGTTTGTTTTTCACTTTCCCTTTTATATGCCTCTATAATGCTTGAATGTTCTACCCCAGTCATATATTATCTTGGTAAGCTAAGAACAGAAATCTTCAAAACAAAAGTCTAGAGTGATTAAAAGAATCCTGGCTTGCGCATTTAGAGATCTAGGCTCCCGACCACAATAAACAGAAGGGCACAGGGGACTTACCTCACAACTCTGGACCTAATGCATAGCACTGAACCTGACATTTTGAGTCAGCTAATTCTATATGGAGGGGTTGTCTTGTGCTTCAAAGGATATTCAGCAGCATCCCTGGCCTCTCACCTACTAGGCCCCCAATTAATCCCACCTGAAGGGGTAAAACCAGAAAATGCCTCCAGACATGGCCAAATGTTCCCTAGAAAACAAAACTGCCCCCAGTGGAGAACCACTGCACTACATGGTCTTTAAGTGTCTTCCTTGCTAAAATCCTCCTTTGATATGTTAAAAGATATATGTGGAAAATTCTGAGGTTTGAGGTCCAATGATTCACAGGCATATTGATGATATACCAAGGAGCCATCATAATTTTCATGATTCATTACGCAAAGGAAGATACGAAAATGAATAAAAGCATGAATTTTCAGAGGAAACTTTAGGACGTTTAGCACACATGTGAAACTAGGAGAATTCAAGCAGACACAATAGTCATTAAAAAACTAATAAAAACTCTAGCTTTTGACAATTCCACCCTCAATTAATACAGTTCAAATGCCACAGAAATGTACAATTGCTTTCTAGTTTATAATGAACTTACAGCACTAACAAAGCCAACAGAAATTATTTTGCATGCAATGCCATTTTTTATTAAAAGAAAAAAGTATTTTCTCTTTACTAGATATTTTACTCTTCTATACCAATAATATTATAATCTCCTATCAGGAGACAAATTATCTGCATCTTTACTACCTTTCTAAACATAGCAAATTCTTTTTATTTGCCATTTTATTAACAAAAATGCCCTAATATCTGGCACTACCATATTTCTGAATTAAAATTATTTATGCTCATGCTGATGATTTGCAACTCTAAGATCCTGACATCTTTTGAATTAAAATGAAAGGCATGAAGTGATTCAACCTGATTTTAGATTCATGACTCTAAAAATGAGTAGTTCATCCACACATAGAATGTCATCCATTAACCAGAATGCTTAGTTAACATCAACACTCTACACCTGGCACACACTAAGTCTGCCGTTATCATTATTTACAACAATGCCCAAAAAATGTTTTATTGCAAGTTATTAGTTAGCTTTTATAGCAACTAAAAAGCACAAATTATGAAAGGGGAGACTATCACACAATAAATTAATATGCTAAGTTCTGTTCCACAAGTAAACCTTAAATCATTACCTAAAATTGCCTACTTGTCATTTCAGACACGTCTTCCCATGTGTTCCAATAGGTCCAAATGAAGTCACTCTACCCAATCCTTCCACTATTAGCTCCCCTTGAAATGTTTGTTGTGTAACTACAAATATTGCCACAGCTGCTAGAGTGACCCAAGTTAGCTGGTGCACACAATTAACAAATCCTTGAGCTGGGTTCAGCTAGGTTGATGGTCTAACAAACTGACACTAGATGGTAAAATAGGATGGATGTGGCCCTCCTCTGCAGAGAGGGCTGAAATAAGGGGTCCCATTGTGTGACCCACAGCCATTCCTTGCAGGTCACTTTTGAAAAGGCACCAGGCAAGGAGTTAGGGCTCCAGGATACTAATATCAATACTTTTTATACGATAGTGGATTCAAGGCACAACGCCGTCTACCATGAATCTGAACTCTGAGACTTAAAATTCAAGCCTTCAACTTAATTTAAAAGATTGTGCTATTAAATTTGTGTTTTTTTAAAAAAAAACAAGAGTCCTTTTAAATTTATGGAGGAAAATGGATTAAGCTTGAATGGCAACTGTTAAACAGGAAGAGTTACTTTTATTTTTTTCAACAAATACCAAATAGATAGGAAATCAATGTTCATGTTACCTTGAGAGAGGTGGGTTGCACACACTGGGTAGGCCATTATTACAAAGCACAACTCCAGACAATGGCTCAAGCCTATAAGGACTCATTAAGACAAACATGAGCTTTTTCTAAAAACATTTTCAAATCAAGTAATTATGAAGTGGTTAATGCAGCCAAGAGCACTTCACCAGTCTCTTTACAGACATCTTTTTCCTATTTCCTGTCCCCCACCATCCATCCTAAATCTTAACAAATTAGGATAAAGTTCATTGTATGCTCTCCCAATCATTTATGATTGGATTCAGGACTTGAAGTCAATTTTGCTAATCCTAGCAGATTTACATCCAACACCTGATGAAATGCACGCATGTGCACAAATTAGTACATCATCTAGATATTCCATCTATTTCGAGGACCAAAAAAATATCAAAAGGCTTGTCCATCTACTATGACGTCTTTTCATATTTTAAAGACACAGAGTCAGAATGCAGGGTTAAAAAAACTCCCAGAGAGGAAGAAGGCATAAGGGGGGAAATGTCCTGATGCAAATTCTAAAGAAATCTATAAAACTACAATCCGAGAATTTTATTATTAAGCTAAGCTTCTTAGTATAGAAATCCCCAAAACTCTCCAACCGGGCAGCTAATTGAGAGTTTGGGAAGAACCAAAAAGACTCCCCTCTTTTCTCATTCATCACAGGCAATATAGAAACCTTGGTTCAAAATGATAATGTGACTTTTATCAATGCATTTTCAAATCAGATAGAGGATTGGCTGGTGATGATCTCATACTCGGGTTAATCCCCAGTGAATGCAGTTTTAATATCATATGCATCAACACATCATTTACATAACAAAGTATTATATTAAGGGTAACAACAAGTGAGTGGTGCAGATAAAAGCAGCTGTTAGAAAAAAAAAAAAAAAGCAGCTGTTAGAGAAGGGCCATGTGTCACTGAAAAGGAGGTGGGGGACAAAGCAAAGAATCTTTTTTTAACTAAATGGAAATAGGTCATCAAACAATACACATTCTAAAAAGAGCAAAAGATGAATATTGAAATTCAAGAGACCTAGAACATTCTAGTACTAGAAATATGCAAAGGTTGCCTCCAATGAAAAACGTTCAGTAAGTAGAGAATTGGTAGGTTTTGTGTGCACAAATTGGGGGAAAAGTAAAAAAAAAATAAAAATCATTCAAAAATAAATGAAATAGCAGCCACTGCTGGGGGGGATTGAGAGTTGGGAAGAACCAAAAAGACTCCCCTCTTTTCTCATTCATCACAGGCAATATAGAAACCTTGGTTCAAAATGATAATAAAGACAACTTTCTTGTCTTTAACAGGGAAATCCAGCCAAGTCAAAGCTTGACTTAAAATTTTAAGTTTCAAAGTGTCCAAAGGCAATTAATGGGAGAGAGTAAAATCTCACCAAATAAGACAGGAGAATGAAGAAAGAAAACCTTAAACAAAGCTTCTAGCTATGAGAATACTGATCAAGAAATATCCACACATAAAGCTTTTTGCACAAATGCGCAAGGCCAGCTCACACAGTCAATTTGGGAGGACATAAGTCATCATTAGTCAGGATGATTTTGAAAAGTGCCCTGATGCTGCCTGATGAAGATCCGTATTTCCAAACTAAAGGAAGTATTAGATTTGCACACTAATTTATGGTCACAAACAGCAGAAATGCTCCTCATCTTAAAACCCACAGTAAGCTACTGAAGAAATCTTCAGTCATACATCTGGTGGCAAATGACTGAATGGCAAACAGTGATAATACTGTGAAGTGGATGTTTCTAAATTATTTTAGTCATTTTAACAGTTCCTGCCTGAACTAGGCTGATACACAGTGTTCCCACCTGGCCCCCCCTCCGCGAATGGGGTGACCCTAAAGATCAGGTAGCTAAGCCATGAACGTGCGCCAAGTTTAGGTGTCTGTGTCTGCAGGTTGGGGCTTCGAGTTGCCGTACACAATCCCTGTTCCCAGGGTATTAGTAGGAAGAACTAGATTAAGACTTGGAACACGCCCATCAGGATCGCCTGTCACATCACATCAACCTTGCTCATCTTGAAGGGATGGCCATTGCAAATTTAAAGGGGAAAAGAGTTCAGGAATACAGATGCTTCCCCAAAGCGGTGGTTGGGGAAGGGGGAAGAGGGATTAAATCATGGTGGTGGGGGGTAGGCACATTGCTAGGTCTCAGGGATTCCACGAACCTGTGCAAAAGCATCTGTTTGGGGAGTTGATAATGGCTTAGCTCAGGTACTCAGAAATACGTGCGGAGCCCTCAATAGTTAAATGATACAGATTCGGCGGGGGGGAAAGCCCCAGTGAAGAGCCTGACTCCGGATGCCTCCGTATTTATGCGACATCAGGCTTCCCACTTCCCATCTCCCCCAAAGATGAGCTCCCAGTTTAGGGTTAAAGACGCCCACCTTTCCAAGTGCTGACTGGCAAGGCAATTTAGGCAAGAAAAGGGTCTGGGAAAAGAGGCGACGAAATGCAGAGACGATGCACAAATCTGACGCCTGACGCGGAAAGAGACAGAAAGAAGTTCCACGCCGCTCCGGTTCCCCACTTGCGCGGGAAGATTTGCGCTCCCAGCTGGAACTCGCATTCGGGGCGCGCGCGGCGCCCTCCCAGCAAGAGCATCGGCACCAAGAGTTCAGGTGTTGGCTATCACGATCCCTCCTGCTCGCCGCTATTAGGATCCTGGCTCAAACCTAAGGGATGAAGCCCCAAGGCTTTCCCAAACAAGAGATCACTGCGGTTCGCCCTCCCCCATACCAATGCATCAAGTGGCCTCCCCGTACCCCTAGGATGTCCGAACGAGACACGAACCCCGAAGCTGGAAGCAGCCGCTGCGCCTCCCCAGCCACACAAGCTCAGGTAGAGCCTCCGCTTCCAACTACCAAGTGCACAGGGTCCGTCACCCCACACTTCAGAAAGCGGGGATCAGAGTCGCTACCCCGAGCAGAATCAAGTCGTCGGTACCAGCCTGAGAAGCAGCGGCTGCCCAAGAGACAGCGCGTGAGCGCTGGGTCCGAAGCCACCCCAACCCTCCCTGTCTTCCAACCCTCTTGCTCGACTACAGCGGGCAGCCAAGTCGGATCCCCACGTCCAGGAAGGGGAGCGAACTGAGGATGCTCACCGCGCCGCCTTTCCGCGGGTGCCCGGGGAGGGACCCATCACCTAGTCCGGTCGCTGTGAAAGTTCTTTCTCTCCGAAGACAGACCCGAAGCTGCCGCGAAAGATGCAGCTTCTGCTGAAGCGGCGGATGCAACCAGAGGCCAAAGGCTCGCGGGCAGCTGCGCGCTGGTCCGTGCGCCCCGGGTCCGTGCGCCCCGTCCAGGGCAGCACGCAGCTTGCAGTGCGGAGCCGAATTAACCAGCGTGCCCGCCGGGAGGGTCCGGCCGCCGCGGGCCGCGCTGATTGGCCCAAGCTGCCCGCTGCCCCTGCCCCCGCCCGGCCGGGTGGTCCACGTGGCTGGCCCTCTCCCCACCCCGCGCTCCAGTTCAGTGGCGGCGCCCCCACCCCTCGGCTCCCTGCGGCTCTCCCGAGCGCCTCGCTGCGGCCACCACTCCGCGGGTGCTGGAAAAGGTATTCTTGCTGAATACCTGAAAGCAGCGTTGAGCTCTGCATAAGGGAGAATTTAGGGTTTGGATAACATTGCCCATGCCGGTGTCTTATCCCAGACCCAAAGCAGTTTATAAAAAGGCTTTTTTAGCCGCTCTCAGAGCAGCATATGCATAACTAATCCGGCTTCTTATGTAATTTGCTTGCATAGGAGAGGAAGAAAATGTGCACACATGTCAATATCTGAACACGTCCATATTTGAAAAATAAAAAAAATACAGCTAAATCTTTGACTCGCACCCCAAGTCAAACCCACTCCCCTAGTGAAATAACACTAATAAGTTGTGATATATAAAGATGAGAGTACCTCATCTGATTTCCATGTGGTAAACGCAGACACAGGTGAAATAACTTTCTGAAGATCACACAGCTAATCAGTGGCAACTATATGTAATTTGAAACAAGGAAGTCTGGTTGTAGGGTCCATGTTCCGATATTCAAAGTATAATTCAGAACAGACATTCTCTGAGAACACTGTAGGAATTCCAGATTCAACCAGGAATCACAATCTTCATTTTGCCAACATCCGGGGATGGTTCCTAGAAGCATGAAGTTGGAGAAGCCTCCTTCTCTACTGCTATGCTGTTCACGGTCATTGGTTGCCCTTACAATCTTCCAGTTCTTTTACTCTGCATTGGACATAAAATTATGAGTCATCCTGCCCCAGCTACTCTCCAAAGCACATTTGCCCTTCTCCCAGCCTACTGTTTGAACTAATCTATAGTAAGTCCCATCATGTCTCTGTTCCTCGTACATTTGTTCTACACACGCACACACTCACTCCACTCCTGAACCATATTATTTTGCCTGTCATTTAACATGTACAGTCCTTTCCTCTTTTGTTATCAAAATTGGGGCTCTGCATGCAAAGATAGTCATGTTAGGAAGCTGTCACCAGTCAAAGAGCAAATTCAAGTGGCAGAGACAGGAGCTTGATCTTTGAAGGATTCCTCAGTGTTGAGATTCTATGAAGGACAATGGCAGATCCAAGGAAATTACACACCAAGAGATCCCAGGGCTCTCTATGGACACCATTCATTCATTCATTCATTCATTCACTCACTCAATGAAATTGAGAGCTTGCTCTTATCCAGCAACCGTAATAGGCACTGGTAGACACAGAAGTAAACAGACCAATAAAAATGCCTCCTCCTGTGGTGTTTACCATCTTGTGGGAGAAGACAGGCATTAACGTGGTAAAAAGGGATTAGAGTGTGGGGAAAAGTTGTGTTACAGAGAAATACCAAGTGCAGAAAGGGAGATAAGTTCGTGATTTTATATGTGGAAGTCAGGCTAGTTCCCACTGAGGTAACATTTAAACACAAACTTGGAAAAACTGAAGGAGCAAGTTATTTAGAAGTTCAGTTTCATTCACCATATACTTTTTGATTCAACACTGCATGTCATGCATGGTTCTGTGTGTTTACTTGGTCCTGCTTTTTTCCCTAGGACTGAAGTTTTCTTATCCTGGAGGGGAAAAAACATGTAAGTGAATTTGCATGACTCAATATCATCTTCTCACATCCTGGATGTTCAGTGTTGTTAGGGGTTTGTGTCCCCTGAAATTCACATGTTGATGTCTGTGGGAAAGGTAAAAGTATGAGGCTTTTCTGCCCTCCCACCATTAGGATAGATGACTGAACCCTGTGGCCCCAAATGCATGCCTGATGGCAGGCACCTGGAGTAGGGTGTGGGCATATGTAGATGGATTTCACCTGGGCTAAGACTGGGCTTTTTAAGGGCGGAGTCACGGGGACACCAGCAGAGAAGAAGAGAAGCAGAAGACCACTAGAGAAGGCCAGAGAGCCCAGACAGAGTGAAGACTTCCTGGGGGATGGGAGGCCTGCCAACCTCCCGGCCCCCCAGCACCCCTGCCTGCCATGAGCCTGGTAAATCCCAATAAAAGCCTGCAAAAGCCACCGAGGACTCCAGGACTCCTCCTTTACACAGTTTGCTGGATCAGAAAACCTGCTCCGTGTCCATTCCTGCCCACTGCAATGTCCTAACCCCTAATACTACAGAATGTCGCCTCATTTGGAGACAGAGCCTTCACAGAAGGAATCTAATTTAAAATGAGGTCATTAGGGTGGGTGCTAGTCCACCCTAGGGTGATAGGTATCCTCATATTGGGGGGCTATGGAGACAAACTCAAGCAAAGGGAAAATACTAATGTGAAAATGAAAGCAGAAACTGGGGTGACACTATGCAAGGCAGGGAAAACCAAGTTTTATTGAAACCACCAGAAAAGGAGAATCACATGAAATTGTTTTTCTCTCAGCCCTCAGCAGGAACCAACCTTGCCAATACCTTGATCTCAGATGTCTGGCCTCCAGAATTGGGAGACAATAAACTTCTGTTGTTTAAACCATCCAGTTTGTAGTCCTTTGTTATGACAGCTCTAGCAAACCAGCACACATATGTTTCTAAGGTAAGAAGATTGGATTTCTTCTGTGAAGGCTCTGTCTCCAAATGAGGTGACCTTCTGAGGTTCTGGGGGTTAGGACATTAATATGTTAATTTCAGGGGACACAATTAAACTCCTAACAATACTGAACATCCAGGATGTTCTACTCATCTACAGTTAAGCCACTCATCTAAATTTCCAGTCTTTTGCGCCATAGCAAGTAGCCAGAACCATCCAAGAAAGTGAGACTTGCTAAGTAAATCACCACAAGAGAAGGTAAATTATGTAAAAATATATATATGTAATTATTCAATTGTTTTCTCATCAACTATCAAATGCCTGCTACGTGCCATCCTCTGGGATTTATTGACTAACAAATCCCTACTCTTAAGTGACTTGTGTGCAATTTTATGGGGATAACTGGACATTAAATAAATCAACAAATGTATGAACAAAGTAATTGAAGAAGAGAATAAGTGCTTAAAAAGTAAAATAAGACTAAAGGATTAAAAGAATGGGAATGAGGGGCCTCCCTGGTGGTGCAAGGAGTTAAGCACAGCACTATGAAGCAATCCAAAGCCTCTGCAGCACTAGTTCGATCCCCAGCCCGCCAGGGAGCAACCCACATTGCACAGCAGACTCGCCTGCTACTCCCCTCAGCAGTGTATTTCAGTCAGTCGGCCTGTTCTGTTGCCCACTCTGTCTCTGGTGAATCCTCTCACCCTCTGCATCTCTGGCCTGTGCCCCAGCTCTTGTATGCATAAATAAATAAATCTTTTTAAAAAATTTAAAAAATAAAAGAATGGGAATGGGTTTAATTTAGATTGGCTGCCCAGGAAGATCCCTATGAGGTGGTGACATTTGACCCAGTACCTCAATGACAAAAAGCCATCCAAGCAACGATCTGGCAAAAAAAAAAATGTTCCAGGCAGAGATAACAATTCCTCTTGTAAGAAAATAACCCTACCATTCATTTCATAATACCCTTCTTTTCTCTTTGCCACCCATTTTGCATCCTTTGAGATTGTGTAAAATTAGCCAATGTCTGTTTTATTAAATGGGGTCACAATATTTATCATCTTACATAAGAACCTGTGAATGCCATGGGCCTTTGCAAATCCACTCTCACAAAACACCCCTTGATGACTCTGTGTCTGTAGGTAGTGACACCGCGTGACTTGAACACTGTTTATTTTCCTCATTTGTATAACATCCAGAACACAACCGGTCTTGCCCTGGTGCTTAATCAATATGCTGATAACTGTGTCTGCAAAGGAACATTCTCCCTCTCCTAGGCCTATTTATAAAATCTTCTCATTATCAAGTAAAGCTTCGGTTTGAAAAGTTTGCAATGATGCAATGACGCTTTTGTATTTAGAGTGTAATTTTTACTTGGGAGACCAAAAATAATAGCTACCATTAATTGGGTATTTGCATGTGGCTCACTGTGCTAAGCGCCTTACACGGATTATTACCTTCATCACCCTACAAGGTATATTCTCTTACTTCTAACCTCTGCTTTACAGATGAGAAAACAGGGGCTCAAAGGAAGTTCAGTAATCTGCTCACTGTTGAAACAACTCCTAAATGGCAGCCTTCTGCCTCGATCCTGTCGCTCTTTACTGTAAGGCTTATGCTAGGGTCGTGCTAGTGTTGGCAAGCAGAAAATAAGAATGAACAGAGAGAAAGTAAAAAGCATTTGTCTGTTCTTTGCATTTTTCTTTGAAATTTTCAAAGCACTGTTTTCTAACTTTTTGTTTTATTTACCCCAGTCCTCCAGCTTTCAACTTCACTTTTCTAGCCAGATATTTGCTTTGCTTTCCCTCACTTCAAACTGGGAACTGCAAGAACTTTGATAAATGAAACAACTGATACATTTTTTGTTTTCAGCCTGTCTGTTTTTCAGCATCCTCTGCGGAGATGTGAGTCAAGCTTCTTAGCGCTCAGCTCATTTTGACACACATCCGTATCTCATATATTGACAGCTCCCCCACACCAAGGGGGGTCCCTCCCCTCACTCAAATATTAGAGAACATCTCACCCCTGCAGAACAAACCACTCTGTGCAATGCGCAGCCAGCTCTGGCCGCCTTCACAGGGGCTCACAGAAGCTCCTGCCTAAGAGTGAACATCTAAAAATGGCTTCAGCTGGTCTCTGTGAATCACTTTCTATTCTCGTGGCTTCCCCGCAGTCCTGGGCAGGGAGAAAGCCAGGGGAACTCGCGATGGTGAAAAGATGTGAGGTATCTCTCCTTGCATCCTGGATTCCCCTGCTTCACAGAGGAAGTGGGCAGCCGTTTTAGCTGTTAAAGGACTTCCTGCCTGGAATGACTTATCCAGGCTTGTTTTAGACTTCTGGAACTCAGACAAGCTGTCTGGCCATTTGCTTTGGTAGGATCAGGTGGGTTTCACTATCCTTCCCTTTGCTGACCACAACTGCTCTGAATAATGTATGCCCTGGAAAAGAACAGCACTTCAGGGCAAATTAGCATAAGGAGGATTTATGAAACCACAGTAGGTTTCAGTAGGAGGGCACTTTAGAGAGCATGCAGGAGCTGCTGTGTGGAGCTACATGAGCTACTTCCAAGTGGGACCAGTCTCAGGTCAAATCATGAAAGAAATAGTGCTCCTTTTGGTACCGGCTCTTCTTCCCACCCCTTTTACCCACATCTCCCATCCATAGCTACACAGGAGACTGCTGTCGGGCTTGGCTAACTCATCCTATCTTTGATTCCTCCATTAAATCATTGAAATTTATGTTTGTCAGAGATATTTGTACATGCATGTTCAGATGCATGTTCAGAGCAGCAACAGGCACAATAGCTAAAAGGTAGAAGCAACCCAGTGTCCACTAATAGGTAAATAGACAAGAAAAAGACATTTCTTCCTTGAAAGGAATGAAATTCTGACACATGCTACAACATAGATAAACCTTGAAGACCTGACAAGCGCAGTAAGTCAGCTATAGAAAGACAAATACCACATGAATCCACGTCTGTGAGATCCTAGATTCATCAAATTCAGAATCAGTAGAATGATGGTCACCAGGGGAGGGATGGGAAAGGGAGAAAGGGCAGTTCGTATTTCTTGGGGACAGAGTTTCAGGTTTTCAAGATGCCTGAAAAGATTTCAGGAAACAGTGCTGATAGTTTGCATGACAATGCAAATGTATTTAATGATGCTGAGTTATCCCTTTAAAATAGTGAAGATGGGACCTCCACTAGTGGCGCAGAGGTTGAGCGCTGGGCTGCGAAGCTACCCGCAGCCTCCGCAGCGCTGGTGCGATCCCCAGGGTCCCACATGGTGCGCAGACCTCTCCTGCTGAGCCCGCTGCTCCCCTCAGCAGTGTGTTTTGTCAGTCTGCCTGTTCTGTTCCCTGCTCTGGCTCTGGTGAATTCTCTCACCCTCCCGTGCTTCTGACTGTACCCAGTGCTTGTATAAATAAATAAATAAATCTTTTTAAAAAATGGTGAAGATGTCAGTTTTATATTTTGTGGCTTTTACCACAATTTTGTAGTTTTAAGCCAATGAAAATTCTTCTAGATCAATCTAAAATGGAAAAATTTTAAACTTAAAATATGTGATTCAATTTGTATCACAGCTAATCAGACCTAGACTAAATGTATTTTCAAATAAAGAAAACATTGTTTTGATTTTGTGTGTGTTAGACACTGAGATACAGTTGTCAAAGATATGCACAATCCCTGATCTCAAAGAACTTAACAAAAGTATACCATGATGACCTGAACCAACTCCTTTATTTAGTTCATACATTCTTGGCACAAATATTAAATACCTACTCTCTTCCCTGGTGATAGATATGAACCAAATCCTCACAGAGCTGCTTATCTAGCAGAGAACAAAGACAGTAAATGAGAAATTATTGTTTCTCAACCCTTCTGATGCATCAAAGTTGACTGGTTCTTTATACCCTCACCTCATATGCAGGTATATGTGACCTCATGAAGCCTGCTCATGACATGCAGCTAGAAATCTTCTGACTATGATCCCTCCCATATTTGTGACATATTTGGTTACTAACATAAGAAATAATATATTAATCCAATATTTTATGAAATCTGATTTGCCTGCCATAGATGGCTTACAAAATGATTTAGCAGAAATGCAAAATTATTTTAATGGTTATACTTTATTTTATTGTATATTTGGAACAAAGTTCATCAAGAACATTAAGCCTATGAGTTCATAGCTATTGTTATTTAGAGTGGAGTTAAATTACAAGGAAGTTCCAATTAAAGAAAAATATTAAGATAATAATTTAGGCTTATGGCAAAGTTAGGGCAGTAAGATACAACAAAGTGAAAAGAGGGGCTGCTATTTGTGAAAATAGGGCCACTCAATTGGCAGATATGCTTGGTTAGTGATAGGTCAATGAGGATAATATTCTGAGGAAAACAGATTTTGTAGTCACTTTCATCTCCCAGCAGGGCCTAGCCTGGCTCCATTGCTCATCATTCCCATTCTAACTCCACAACTCATTGGCAGCCACTCTGCTACCAAGTGATGACATGTATGGAGAATCTCTTCCTCCCCTATTTGCCACTCAGCTCCCCCTGAAGAAACACAATCTAGATGAGGATTGTGGTGAAGAAGGCAAGACAGTCCATTATCTTTGGAACTTGGGTTCTTAACATGCTGAGTTTGTCATACAAGTTAATATTATGGCAAACTAAAGGTGGAAAAGCAATCATGTATCCAGTCCTTAGCTGTCCTATTTACTCTCCCAGAGTTCTAGTGCAAAGATTGGAAGGGAGCAGAACAATAAGTGTAGGGTTTTATTGGAACTTTCTTTCTGTGTGCCCTATTTTCATACAGGCAACAAAACCACATGCCATTTGACTTTTATTTTTAGACTTGAGTTTTTCTGCCTCTACCTTGGAAAACATTATTTAGTAAAAGGTCATAAATGCTAAAGTAGGATTTAAGAGGCTTCACTTGGACATCTGACATTTGGAATATTCTTGATCAGGGACTTACCCACCAGGAAAGTCAATCTATCAGCAGACCTCAAATCTCATGGATTTAAAGCAAGTTGCTGTACTAGACATTAAGCCCACCTGCCAAGCACCCCTTCTGAGAAAGCAAACCACCAGAACCCTTTACTGCAAGTGACAGAAACTCCACACAAACTGGCTTAAGCAAAAGGGGGCAGCTGTCTGTTCACATAATACTTCACATCCAGAGTGTAATTGAATACTGGTACTCAAGAGAGGGTATGAAACACATATGTGTGTCACCCTAATCTCTTGCGTTTGTTTGTTTAAATATGGACTGACCTCAGTCTCTCTTACCAAGAGGAAACTTCTTCCAAAGGCAGGCAAGGTGTCCCTTAATAGTTCCAAAGCATAGACCCAGTCAAGGGACCCTAAATGCTATAAGAATTCCCTCTAGCTCAAATTAATGAACTCTGGACCAGTTTGTTTCTTAAACCCATCTACATGAGGGGGTTAGTCACAGTCCCACTGAAATTACACAGTTATATATTCCTCCAAAAGGATCATGGTAACTCATGTCCATTGCAGGAGTCTACCCTGTCACTGCCCTGATTGACTGACTCATATGACAATAGCTAATTACATTAGCTTGTGCTCCTAAGACAAATTCTCTCAACTTATTCCTCTATCTTTTGATACCTGACTGGGAAAATGGCATGGGTCTGTCTAATGTTTTCTCCTGGAATTTGAAGATGGGAGCCCAAGGAACTGAGCCATTTAATTGGGGGCAGTTGAACTAAATGTAATAAAATATATGACATAATAAATAATTATGTGCAATGTACCATTGAAATTATGAAGAAGCGAGCCTACAAAAATTAAAGATCAGAGCAGAGAGAAACACTGACTCTGAGACCATGTCACCTCTGAGAGGGACTGCTCAGGTTACTGGGAGTCCCAGTGCCTAGAAATTTTGTGATATGAGTACACTATCCTAGTAAGAAATGGCTAGTATCTGTAGTGCTAATACTCACATTATCTTGTTCCCTTATTGTATGAACTCTGTTATTCACTCCATTTTATAGATGCAAAACTGAAGTGCAGAGAACCTATCTGATGTTAATGTGATTTTTCAAGGTACAAAATCTCATGAGTCAAGATTGCTGCCCCTACTCCAAGTTGCCTCAGAATTTGAACTGCAGAGAAAGATCTGTGCTGGAAATGGATTTGAAAATCATCTACTTAGATTTTTAAAGATACACACTAAAGCCATGGAAGGGAATGAGGCTGTCAAGTGGATGGTCACAGCTAGGGAATAATTGTGTCAGTGCCTATCATGTGCAAGTCTCTGCACTTGATGTATTTGTAAAAGAGAGATTGGGGTAGAATTTGTAGAGATACCAGTGATCATGCTTCTAGATACCATAAGATTAAAGGGACTTCAAATAGTTTGTTTTCTGGGACTTAGTAATTTTTCTGCCATGCATACTTTGCATCATTCTCCTCACAAGGTGTCCAATCTGATAAATTCAAGAGTCTCCCTTTTACATAGGAGTCTCTGAACCAACCTAGAAAATTAGGGTCAGGCCATAGACAATGAAGCAGAGAAAATAAGGAGTGTGGTCACATTGAATATGGTGAAAATAAGGTTCCACATTGAGTTGATTTTGTTCCTGATGAATTTACATTTTAATAAGACTTTTAACAGCAACACATAAAATGTAAAATATGATTTATCACGTCTCCACTATTTTGTAAGGTATTACATACTGACATAAATTTTAAGGAATAAATAAATGTGTGAGATGATTTTTAAAATATCCCCTTGTACTTCTTTTTTACTCTGTGACCCCTCTTTCCTTTCTTGTTGGCAACACATTTGAGCAACTAGACAGAGTACTTACAACCCTAGGGGAAAATATACCAAAGCAAAACTCAGAGAACAAAAGGACAAAGCCATGGCTTATGAGTTTCAAAATAGACTGCTGAAACCCATGCCAGAGATAATAGTTTTTAAAGGGTTTTTAAGCCTCAGAAACCAGGCTTTTGAATATCAAAAAAAAAAAAAATCACAGCACATCCTGAACAACAGATTGGGGGAAAAGCCTCCCCTTCAGCCTCCAGACAAGATACAGATTCCACAGGTTAAATGGAAGAGAAGATGGTTTGAAGGGAAGGTAAGATGCCGGTGAAGGTTACCTGGCAAGGCCACTAAGGCGCACCTCTTCCCATTTCCTTCAGTTCTTGGTGTGAGACCAGTACCAGAGGTCGAACCTAATATGGGAATGCTCAGGATTTCTCAACTTTGACACCGATAACATTGGGCCAGATAATCCATTGTTTGGGGAGCAATCTTGAGCATTGTGGGATGTTTAGTAGGATCCATGGGCTCTAGCTGCTAGCTCTACCAGTTGTACCTCCAATTTGTGTCAGTCAAAATAACTCCAGACATTGCCAAATAGCCACTGGGCCACTGGGGGAGGGGGAAGGGGGAGAAGGTGGGGGAAGGGGAGGAAGGGGATGGCGGGAGGAGCTGGCAAAATGCCCCTGGCATGAAGGAGAGATTATACATACATATCCTTGTAATACAGAGTTTTGTGATATTTATACATAAAACTTTAAAAACACCAGGGGCTTCCCCTGGAGGCGCAGTGGTTGAGCGCTGGGCTGTGAGCTGCCCACAGACTCTGCAGCACTGGTTTGATCCCCAACTGCCGGGCGAGGGTCCCACATGGCACACAGACCTCTCCTGCCGCACCCGCTGCTCCCCTCAGCAGTGTATTTCGTCAGTCTGCCTGTTCTGTTCCCCACTCTGGCTCTGGTGAATTCTCTCACCCTCCCGCGCTTCTGACTGTACCCAGTGCTTGTATAAATAAAGAAATCTTTAAAAAAAAAAAATTTAAAAACACCAGAAAATCACCCCAAAACAGAAAAATTATTTATCCTCTACCCACTCAGAAATTATTTTGTAAATTTTTATCTACAATTTTTCTTATATATGTATTTTATTTCCATAAAGCCAAAAAGGGAAGCCATATAAACATGTTTTTTGTTATCTGCAGTTTTTTACTTCACAACATGTCATGAATTTTCCTCCAAGTGTAGTAGCATTGCTTAATAGAGGCAGGACATCACATGAAGGAGTCCAGCAAGGGCACCAGTGTGAGGACACCTGTCTTGCTTCCTCCCAACACAACAAAACTGAGCAAAACAAAGCTGAAAAGCCCTGTGGGAAAAACTATCAGCATCACAATAGGAGCATCAGCCCCACTGAAAGCAGTACCAAAAACTCTTCTTTTTTTTTAAAGATTTATTTATTTATGTATACAAGAGCTGAGGTATAGGCCAGAAGTGTAAGGGGGAGGGTGAGAGGACTCACCAGAAACAGAGTGGGGAACAGAACAGGTAGATCTACTGAAATACGCTGCTGAGGGGAACAGTGGGCAAGACAGGAGAGGTCTGCTATGCCATGTGGGTTGCTCCCTTGCCAGCAGGGGACCAGGATTGAACTCATGCTGCAGAGGCTGCTGATTGCTTCATAGTGCTGTGCTTAACCCCTTGCGCCACCAGTGAGGCCCGGTAGGGAAAACTCTCAACTGACATTTATCTACAGTACTAACAGGGCAGGAATGCCCACAGAAGGGAGAAGGGGCTGCAGTAATGAGCCCCCCCACAGCATTGATGGGGGGCACTGTGGATCAAGTGGTGCACACGAATAGGCACACAAGAGGGAGGATGCAGGATAGGAAAGTTACAGAGCAAGGACCGCTAGCGTGAGGCTCCTAACACAGAGCAGCTGAGGTCTCAGTCAGGTCAGAGCACCTGAACTTCCTCATAGAGGAGGCGACAGTGGACGTCCAGGCTGAGACGTCTGCCGCAGCCCACCCCACCCCTCCCCGCCCCACCGTCCAGGCTAATATAGCTTAAACACTTGCCACTCCCCACAAAGAAAAGCTTTACAACAGGAATTTCAAATTCTTGTGTCTACTGAAGATGATCCTTTGGTGCCTTTTGCCTCTGTCCTCTTCTGTACCTACTACTGATGCAGTTACAAATGACTGGTTTCTCAGGTAAGAAATAAAAAGTTTGTCATCCCCCATCTCTTGCAATTTCCCCCTTATTTGACAAGTTTGCCTCCTTCATGACTGATCTCTCAGATAAGCATTAACAAGTTTGTCTTTCCCATATTTCTTGCAAATTTGATAGGTTTGATAGGTTTGTCTTCTTGCATTCTAAGGAAAAGGAAGGCTATCTCTAAGAGGATAATAAGGATGTTAAATGTCAGGTATTAACAAAGCAAGCTGGCGCCCACCTGAAACCTCTGTATGCCTGCATCAAAAGGACATGCTGACCCTTTCCGTCTCCCTTTGTTTTACTCTTTTGTACAAATAACCCTGCCCTCTGCCAATGAGCAGGACGGGGTCTTTCAGACATGAGTCTGCTGCCCTCCTCATTTGTCGACAAATTAAACCACTTCCCTTTTCCTCAAACTCTGTTTCCTTTTATTGGCTAAGGGAAACTGAGGCCAGTGTTGGGTGTCACTACCACTCATCAGGACCAGGACCCCCTAGACACAAACTACAAAAACAACAAGTGAAAATTTATCCTCACCAAAACGTATCCAACATTGAAAATAAGGAGACATAAGAACACAGGACACATGCAGGAACAAAAAATTCCTGAAAGGAATCCTGACTCAGAGGCCTTGTGGAGAATGACAAAAGGGAAACTAGGGCGATCGTCCTGGCAACAACACTGGTGGAAATTAAAAACAACAACAGAAGATCTAAAAAAAAACAACATGGAATAAAAACAAGGAAAACATGAGGCAGCTACATTTAGAAATAATGGAGTTAAAAAGCAATATAATGGATTTTAAAAATATAATTGAGGGCCTTAATAGCAGACAAACAAAAGCAGTGGAGAGAAATAATGAACTTTAAAAAATGTAATACTGGAGAACATACGAATAGAACAAACTGGGGGAAAAAAATAAAGGCATCAAAACAGTGTACGAAGTCTCTGGGACAGCCTAAAGAGAAGTAACACCCATATCATAGGGATCCCAGAAGGAGAAGAAAAAGAGAAAGGCATAGAAAATCTTTTAAAAGAAATAATCACTGAAAGATATTTCTCTCTGGGAAATGAACCAGACGTTGTGATCCAAGAGGCCAAAAGAGTTCCAAACAAAATAATACTGGATAGACACACACCAAGGCACATAATAATAAAGCTGTCAAGAACCAACAAAAAGAATAGAATATTAAAAATATCAAGAGGGGGCCTCCCTGGTGGCGCAAGGGTGGTTAAGTGTCAGCACTGTGAGTCTATCTGCAGCCACTGTAGCATGAGTTCGATCCCAGGCTGGTCAGGGAGGTGACCCACGTGGTGCAGCAGACCTCTCCTGACACTCCTGCCGCTCCCCTCAGCAGTGTATTTCAGTGGATTCTACTGTTCTGCTCCCCACTCTGTCTCTGGTGAATCCTCTTAGCTCCCCCATGCCTCTGGCCTACACCCCAGCTCTTGTATGCATAAATAAATCTTTAAAAATAAAATAAATAAATAAATAAATAAATAAATAAATAAATAAAAATATCAAGACAGAAAACTATAACCTGCAAGGAAACATCAATCACACTGTAAACAGCAAAAATATTACAAGAATGAAGGGATTGGAAAGAGATATTTAAAATACTTAAAGAAAAAGACTGAACAAACTCATTGCAAGCATAATAATTGAAACAGTAATTTAAAAAAATATTCTGGAAAACAAAGGTCCACTACCAGATAGCTTTACAAATGAATTTTATCATACTTTAAGAAAAACTAATGCCCACCTTCTTCAAATTGTTTTTCAAACTACAAGAAGGCACCCTCCTTAATACATTTTATGGGGGCAAACATTATCTTAACACCAAAAACAAGACAGCACAAGAGAAAATTATAGACTAATATTCTTTTTTTTTTTTAGAGGGAGAAACTTTTTTTTTTTAAGATTTATTTATTTATTTATACAAGCACTGGGTACAGTCAGAAGCACGGAGGGTGAGTGAATTCACCAGAGCCAGAGCGGGGAGCAGAGCAGGCAGAAGGACCGAAGTACACTGCTGAGGGGAGCAGCAGGTGGCAGGAGAGGTCTGCGCATCATGTGGGACCCTCCTCCGGTGGCCGGGGAGCAGCTGGGGATGGAACTGGTGCTGCAGAGGCTGCGGGCAGCTTTGCAACCCAGAGCTCAACCGCTGTGCCACCAGGGAGGCCCTAGACTAATATTCTTGATGAGCATTGATACAAAATTTTCAACAAAACAATAGCAAATGATTTCAAGTGCGATTTGTCCCAGAGATAAAGGGATGACTTCATGTTTATGAAACAGTTAATATAATATAAATTCAACAAAAGTAAAGTAAAAAAAATAAAATATTAATATAAGCAGAGACAGCATCTGATAAGTTTATTTTTGGTGACTCAACCTCTATGGCCGAGGAATTAAAAACAAAAATAAACTATTGGGATTTCCTCAAGTTAAAAACTTTTACACAGCAAAAGAAAATACAAGACCATTAAACACTCATCCTATTGATTGGGGAAAAATTTTACACAATACATAAAGGATAAGGAATTAATATCCAAAAGATATATTTAAAAAAAACCTCATACAATTCAACAACAAAAGAACAAAACAATTAAGAAACGGGCAGTAGACGGGGGTCTCCCTGGTGGCACAGGGTTTAAAGTCTCAACACTATCAAGCTATCTCCAGCCACTGCAACATGAGTTTGATCCCCAGCCAGGAAGCTACCCACATGGCGCAGCAGACCTCTCCTGTCTCGCCCACTGCTCCCCTCAGCAGTGTATTTCAGTCTGCCTGTTCCGTTCCCCACTGTGTCTCTGGTGAATCCTCTCACCCCCCACACCTCTGGCCTACACCCCAGTTCTTGTATGCATAAGTAAATAAAATAAATCTTAAGAAGAAAGAAAGAAAGAAAGAAAGAAAGAAAGAAAGAAAGAAAGAAAGAAAGAAAGAAAGAAAGAAAGAAAGAAAGAAAGAAAGAAAGAAAGAAAGAAAGAAAGAGAGAGAGAGAGAGAGAGAGAGAGAGAGAGAGAGAGAGAGAGAGAAAGAAAGAAAGAAAGAAAGAAAGAAAGAAAGAAAGAAAGAAAGAAAGAAAGAAAGAAAGAAAGAAAGAAAGAAAGAAAGAAGAAAGAAAGAAAGAAAGAAAGAGAAAGAAAGAAAGAAAGAGAAAGAAAGAAAGAAAGAGAAAAGAAAGAAAAGAAAGAAAGAAAGAAAGAAAGAAAGAAAGAAAGAAAGAAAGAAAGAAAGAAAGAAAGAAGAAAAGAAAAAAAAAGAAAAGAAAAGGGCAGTACTAGGAACAGACAATGCACCAAAAAGGATATCCAGAGGCCAAAAGACATGAAGTTCATCGTCACTCCTAATAAGAGAGATGCAGATTAAATCCACAATGGGATACCATCTCCCACCTGTGAGAAGGGCACATATCATAAGGACCCCCCAACAAGTTTGGAAAGAGGAGGAGAAAAAGGAACCCTATTACACTGTTGGTGGGAATGAGAACTGGATGTGAACTGGGGAAACAGTTACAGAAAGCAATCTGGTTCTACCTTAAAAAATTAAAAAATTAAAGTCAGACAGAGATAGCTTAAAAACTAACCCTTGAAAGCTAACTATAGGGCCTTCCGTGGTGGCGCAAGGGGTTAAGACGCAGCCTGTGACGCTGTTGGCAGCCACTGCAGCAGCCACTGCAGCATGAGTTCCATACCTGGCTAGCCAGGGAGCAACCCATATGGCACAGCAGACCTCTCCTGACTCGCCCACTGCTCCAACTCAGCAGTGTACTTCTGTCGATCTGCCTGTTCAGGTCCCCTCTCTGTCTCTGGTGAATCCGCTTACCGCCCCCCCAACACCTCTGGCCTGTACCCCGGTTCTTGTATGTGTAAATAAATAAACTTTTAAAACAAAAGGAAGAAAGCTAACTATAGGCCAGAAACAATAGTGAGGGGATGGGAAGAACAAAAAGGAAAAGGGGTACAATGGACAGCAGTGGCAGACTATGAGGGATTTGGTGGTGGGTGCACTATGGTAATGATATTTGAGGAATAGGATCCTATACTTCCAAAATAACAAAAATAATGTCAGTCAATATTACTCAATTTTTTTAATTACTGTTAAAATAATAATAATTAAAAATACTATATGACCCAGCAATCCCACTCAGCATATATCCACAGAATATAAAATGATCAACAAAATAACCCATATGTCCTACAATATTCACAGCAGCATTCTTTACAATAGCTAGGATATGGAAGCCCCCTAAATCTCCTTCAATGGATAGATGACTGAAACAGATGTGATGCATACATACTACGGAATACTACACAGCCATAAGAAAGGATGAAATGCAATCATGTTCAACAAAGTGGAGGGAACTTGAAAAAATATGCAGAAAAACAATTCAGAACAATAAAAACAAGTATTGGAAATTCATACAACAGACAATTCAACTTTCAATTCACTACTGGACATCAACAAAGATTCTGAGGGCTCTGAGTTTAAGAGGGAGGTAAAGAGAAAGGAAAGAGAGGACCTAAGGGATGGGGTCCTTAACTCCTTTTCTAAGCCCTCAACTCCCTTTCTAAGACATGTCAGTATGTTCAAAGCAAAACCAGAAAAATCCATCATAGCAACTTCAAAATTCAAAATGAACTTATACATGTAATTATCAGCTGTATTATTATTTCTTAAAAGATTTTTGGTTGTGCTTATGAAAACATTTTTCTTTCACAAAGAAAAAAAACAGAGTAACATTATCTAGTTAGCCAATCCTCTATTATTGGACATTTTATTTAGTTACAATATTTCACATCTTTGATAATACTCTGATAGACTTTCTGACACTATTCTGTTTTTGGAATGAGAAAACTGATATTTGGAGAGTTTTATGTATATTTGCTTTCTTCATGGTTTAAGTGAGTTTTCTAACTTAAAATGTACCTTCTGTTTCTCTATGTCTTTAAACTTTCCATGGTTCTTTCAAGTTTGCCAAGTATGCAGGGCAGCTACAACTGTCCCTTTTTTTTTCATAAAGGATTTATTTATTTACACATATAAGAACTGGGGTATAGGCCAGAGGTGTGGGGGTGGTGGAGGTGGTGAGAGGATTCACCAGAGACAGAGTGGGGAGCAGAACAGACAGACTGACTGAAATACACTGCTGAGGGGAGCAGCAGGCGAGACAGGAGAAGTCTGCTGTGCCACATGAGTCACCTCCCTGGCTGAGGATTGAACTCATGCTGCAGTAGCTGCAGCTAGCTTTATAGTGCTGCGACTTAACCCCTTGCGCCACCAGGGAGGCCCCAGAATCCTGAGATTTTTGCCATTGGTGCTCACATTGGTGGCACATATGTTGTCAAAATTGAAATAATCCAGGGAAGATTATGTCCCCTACTCACAGATGAAATGCAAATTTGTGAACACTGAGATGTCACGACAATGCTTGGTTATGATTTTTATCTCTTAAGTAAAATTTTATGTAGATTCTGATGCCCCAAAACATAGTCAGGACTATGAGACCTTGAATAAATGAAACTACTACTACTTCTCATGCAAAATTCCATGAACAATCTCATTTTCAAATGTATTTTATACATGCATATAGAGATAATATAGAGTGATAATGTATTTATCGCTGAAATGGATAATATTTAAAGATGTTCATTCCAACATCTGCTCCTTTCTTCTCCCTGAAACCAAATAAAGTTGGTACAGTCTGTTTTTACTACAGTTTTCCCCTAACACAGATTTATTACCAATTAATTTCTTATCAAGGAAAAACAACCCCATCAAAAGTACTCGAGATAATGATATCTAAGTATTTTTATTGCTTTAACTTTTAACTGTTAGAATAGCTAGTGCATCCAGTGTTCATTACCTCTTAATGTTTGCATTCTTTTTTATAGTTTGATTCACCAAAACAAAACAAAAAAATAAAAAGGAAAGAAAATGCTACCCAATGCTTAGCCATTTTTTAGGTTTAATGAGATTAAATAAATTTTGAGGAGGAAAGAATACAGTTTAATAATGTTTTAAGTGGTTTGTAGAAACATTTCTTCTACCATGGGCACAATTTTAAACGAAAGCCAACTTCTCCAGTGCTACTGAAGACTAATGAATGCCTTAATAATATGCAGAGAAAAAAAGCGATGAGTTGATTACATACAGAAATATCCCAGACCTCCGAAATACAGTTAGGAAAACAACTCAATTGTACTCAGAGACAGAATTCATAATGAAGAATTATCCTCAATGATCCATTTCCCTACACTTTTATAATAAGTGATTTTCTTGGTAGCATATGTTACAGTAATTAATGTTCACTGATCTGAGGGCTAGACTTTAAAGCCCCAGATCAACTTTGAGTCAATTTCTTTCAGTTTTAATAATTCCTAGAAAATGAACACAATTTAGAACATCATATAACTTTTCTGTTTCTTAGAACTCAGCTGATGCCAGTGCTTCCTCCAATTAAAATCCTTTTGCAGGTACGTTACTCCTTTTTAGTGAAATTTTCAACAGAGTCCTCCAGAGATTTTATTTTACTTTTTCTGATTGCCTACCTAGTCCTTGCACCTGTTCTATATATGTATTTCTTGCTTTCTCTGTGTGAAATCATTCCCTTCAAACATTCTTGCTTTCTAGTAGTTAGAACCTGAAATAGGGTTTCTAGGAGTCTGGCAAATTCTAAAAGGGCTGCTACTTGCTCCTGGGAATATTGAGCAAAGGAATATGTTAGACATGGAATTTCTGGCTAAGGAAAGCAAAAGCAGGGGTGACCCTAACCCATCTGACATACTGCTAGGGAGCTCGCACAGAATGGGAAGATTCACTAGACAGGAAAATACAAGCAGAGCAACAGTCAAAAGGAAGGAAGTCCTGCAACATGCTACAATGTGAACAGACCATGAGGACGTTATACTTCATTTCATAATAAAATATAGTCTATTATATGATTCCATTAATCTGAAATGTCCACAATAAGCAAATCGATAAAGAGAGAGAACAGACTAGTGGCCAGGGACTGAGCGAAAAGAAGTAGGGAGTAACTGCTCATGGGTGTGGAGTTTCTCTTTGGATGATGGAAATGTTCTAAAATTAAAGAGTGGTGTTGATGGAGGCACAACTCTGTCAATCTACTAATGCCACTGAATGTAGACTCTAAATAGGTGAATTTTATGGTATGTGAATTATATCTCAATAAAGCTTTTTTAAAAACTGGCAGAGACAGAAGATAGGAGTAAGAGATGAAGAACTGGGAGACATGGGTGCTTCAGTTGACGTGGAGAAGAAGCTTTTATCCTCCTTGGTCAAAGTTGACTCTTGAGGTCTCCAGGAAACTTTGTTGTGACTGTTTGGACATTTTTTTAAAAAAGATTTATTTATTTATACAGAGCTGGGGTACAGGCCAGAGGCATGGGAGGGTGAGAGGATTCACTAGATTCAGAGCGGGGAGCAGAACAGGCAGACAACCGAAAACACTGCTGAGGGGAGCAGCGGGCAAGAAAGGAAAGGTCTGCTATGCCATGTGGGTAGCTCCCTGACCAGCTGGGGATCGAACCCATGCTGCAGAGGCCGTGGACAGCTTCACAGCGCTGCATTCAACCCGCTGCACCACCAAGGAGGCCAGGACATTTTTTGAAAGCTAGAGGAAATTAATATTGAACCTGTGCTCAGTTTATAAAATCAGCTAGATTCAGCAAACACTGGTCAGGCAACAACTATATGCTAACCGCCTAAAATATAAAGAGTTTTCTGTCCTTTGAGGAACATAAGTGTTTAACCAAAAACTAAACTTTTTTTTTAAATAAAGGGAAAGAGTATAAATGATGAAAGTGATTCTTTTCATGGGATATGAGTATTGTCTTTTATCCAGTGGCCTAGAATATAATGACTTTTTGTATTATAAAGAGAGGGAAATAAATTTATTAAAAGGAAAAAGTATAAGAGGAAAATATCATATATTCTCTGTTAAAGCTATGGAAGCACAAAGGAAGGGGAAAGCAGTCTGGTCAAGGAATTTCAGAGAAAATTAGACAATCATTTAATATTAACCCCAAGGGATGGGAATTTGGATCTTAAAAAGGTCTGAGGATGTTTCTCCTTCTTCATCCCTCTTTTGAAGGACATGAGAAAGGCAAACTCCTCAGAGTTTGGGGTTTGCTTGTGTGGGCCTCAATACTCATCAGCCTCTGCAGGGTCCATGGGTCCACCCTGTGAGAACTAAGGCACTGCTGGCTATGGGCGTGGGAGAAAATCATCCACCCCCACCCATATCCCCCACCTCCACCATAAACCTTCTGCCCTCTTGTACCTGCTTTTTGTTTTAATATGGGCAAGAAGATTGCGTTAAAAAAAAAAAAAAGGAATCATTAGGAAGGAATTAGCTTCTGGATATGGGCCAGTGGGTAACACTTCAGACTTTTCTGTTGTTGACAAAGCACAAAACTGGGTAAGACAATTACTCTATTGGTTTGCCACAGAAGGAAACAGCTTTGCTATTAATGCACACACGGTTATGGCAACGAGAGGAAAGCTCTTTCAGCTCAGTTATTCTGCAGGATAAATGGCTGTCATTTCAAAGCTGATGAACAGAGTTCATTTATTATTATAAGCTATGTTTATGCCATCCTTCTGATCCCATCTACATTGGCCATCTTGTGGTTATCCGAGTTTTCTCTGATGGAACAGAAGAAAATGGCCAGAATGGGCCACCCTGCCCTGCACTCTGAGCACAACCCAGCCTCAGGGATGGGTTCAAATCCTATGTCAATCAACTTGTCAGATAATTGACTGAGACACTTACTCTCTCTTGCTGTCTCTTCACACCCTCTTCTAGCAAATGGGATTAGTAATAACATCATCCTCATTGTGTGGTTGTGAGAATGTAAGCCCTGATGTCATAGGCATGAACAAATGTGAGGTCATTTTCATTAACTTTCTTAATAATCGAAATAGCAGTATCCCCAAAAGATGAGAGACACTATCATTTTCCCCTTAAATTATTTAGCTAACAAAGATATTTATGCATGTATAAATATATTTTGTACATATTTTATGTCTATATGTCCATATCTATAGAGCATCTACAATTTTGGAACTGTCTTGGTTGCAAGTGACAGAAATCAATTTAACTGGTTTGGAACCCGTCAAAAACTTAGGGAATAGGGGCCTCCCTGTTGGCACCACCGGTTAAGCCGCAGCACTATGAAGCTATCCGCAGACAATGCAGCAGAAATTCAATCCCCAGCTGGCCAGGGAACCAACCCACATGGGGCAGCAGACTTCTCCTGACTTGCCCGCTGCTCCCTTCAGCAGTGTATTTCAGTCAGTCTGCCTGTTCTGTTCCCCACTCTGTCTCTGGTGAATCCTCTCACCCCCTGCACCTCTAGCCTTTACCCCAGTTCTTGTATGCATAAATAAATAAATCTTTTTAAAAAGTAAAAAAAAAAATAAACTTAGGGAATATTACTGATTCATATGAAAAATCCAGGGGCAGCTTGGCATGAAGCACAGTTGTATCCTGTTGTCCAAATGATACCATCACAAATTTCTCTCCATGTTTTAATCTGCCTTTGTTTGGTTAAATCAATTAACATACCTCTTAGAATAGTGCTTAGTTCATAATAAGCACTCTAAACATATTTGCTACAATTATTTTATTTAACCCTCCCACTATTCTACAAAGCATGAGGACTGTTGCCCTACTTTTACAGATAAGTAAACTGAGGCAGTCTTGATTTGCAACCCTTTTCTTGACCACTTCTCCAAACTGAGCCCTGATTGTGACACTATAGAAATCATGAATCCTGAACACAGCCGCTTCCAAGATAAAGCAAGTGAGAGAAAAAAAAAATTAGCTTACTTAATGCCTGACAGGTACCATACTCAAAAATCTGTTTGTTTTTTTAAAGCAAAACATGAGTACCTCCTTCTATACATCTATTAATTGCCCTGATTTAATGTATCTGACTTTCGACTTGTTGCTGAGGATCCTATTAATTCTACACAAAGTCAGGTGTTATACCCAATCAAAAATTCTAGAGACAGGGAAAGGCTACAATAGGAATCCCAGTACTGGTTATTCTTTATTGCAAATTCATTCCCAGGCCTCCCTGGTGGCGCAAGGGGTTAAGACACAACTATGAAGCTATCTACAGCACTGTGCAGCATGAGTTTGATTCCTGGCCAGGGAGCTACCCACATGGCACAGCAGACCTCTCCTGACTCTCCTGCTGCTCCCCCTCAGCAGTGTATTTCAGTCAGTCTGCCTGTTCTGTTCCCCACTCTGCCTCTGGTGAATCCTCTCACCGCACTCCCCCCACTGCCATCCCACATCTCTGGCCAGCACCCCAGCTTTTGTATGCATAAATAAGTAAACCTTAAAAAAAATCTTTGCGTATGCAGTCAGTTTCCAGGTACACGTGATGACTTTGGTGGGCCCTCAGCATCTCAATCATTGTGAGCACCTTCCTCTATAAGAAACTTTTTTTTTATTTATTTTTATTTATACATGCATAAGAACAGGGGTGTAGGCCAGAGGCGTGGGGGTGGGGGGAGGTGAGAGGATTCACCCAAGACAGAGTGGGGAGCAGAACAGGCAGATCTACTGAAATACACTGCTGGGGGGAGCAGCGGGCAAGACAGAAGAGGTCTGCTACGCCATGTGGGTCAGCTCCTTGGCCCAGGATCATGCTCAGACCATTGGGGTGATAGCAATGAGACTTAACCCCTATGCCTCCAGGGAGGCCCCCATAAGAAACTATTAAAAACTATATTTTATGACTGCATTTGTATAAAGATGAATATAATCCAGGATGGATTATATCCATTTTTCCATCTGATTTTGAAATAAATAAAAACATTTCCATAGGCCCCTACAAGTATCACAACCCCAGATGCCATGCTGCTAGGCCTAATGGAGAACTGGGCCTTGGCTATTTTCTGAAAGATGCAGTCTCTTCTGTTTACACACCTAAGAGACAGAAATGGACAGAGGCTGGGCTGATGAGTTAAAAATCACAATCCTCAAAGCAGGTTTCCCTAATAGCCCATTTCTATTCAATGAATGCAGAGCCCTCATCCCCAAGCAGGTACTGTTTACATCAACCCTGATGACGTGACAAGAACAGGAAAAAAATGGAGTATCTAGTTAGTGTTGTATTCATGTCTAATTCATTTTCTACTCATCACATTCAAGTGGCTAATGACACAATAATCATATGCCTCATTAATAATTCTCCTTCTCTTCTCCGTAAATGAAGTGATAAAGGAGAGAACATTTTCTATATATTCTCTTCTTAGAAAGATCACTTTTGCTTTGAGTATTAAAAAGCAAGGCTGGGGGCCTCCCCTGGTGGCGCAGCGGCTGAGCACTGGGCTGCGAAGCTGCCTGCAGCCTCTGCAGCGCTGGTTCAATCCCCGGCCGCCTGGTGAGGGTCCCACATGGCGCGACAGACCTCTCCTGCCACCCGCTGCTCCCCTCAGCAGTGTACTTCATCAGTTTGCCTGTTCTGTTCCTCTCTCTGGCGCTGGTGAATTCTCTCACCCTCCTGCCCTTCTGACTATGCCCAGTGCTTGTATAAATAAATAAGTAAATATTTAAAAAAAAAAAAAAGCAAGGCTGGCATTTGTTTTGCTTTCAAATAGGAAATGACAATTTGTTGATGATAAGTGTCACTTTTACTTGGCCTTTTGTTAGTATTGATGATATTGAGGATTTTATTTAGGATCCTGTTTGCTTAGACAGCTCCTGGATTGTGACCACCTCATAGAAAGGTGGAAAGAAACGGACAAAGGGAGAGAGCAGAAATATTTTAAATCTAAAACAAGCAATTATTGATTTTCGATTGGATGTAAACAAATCAAACCCTATGCAAATGTGGGCTCAACACCACTTGGATTTTTTTCTTTGCCTTTTTAAAATCTTCAGTTATAACTTCAAGTTAATGCACATTTAAATCTCTAAGCCTCTGCCTCTTTCTGAACCCCCTTGCCAGTGGGTTCTTTGACAGACTGGAGGTCCCACAAAGGACAGAGGAAGCTGAGAATTTGCCCCTCAACACCCTAAATATCAACCATAAAACTAATGAACTGTGGCAACTGAATTGTCTAAGTTCATTTTAAATTATGTCTTGGTAAAGTTCATCTTTGTTTTCAATTATCATGCTGGAATCATAAATGTCGAGTCTGAGATACAGTTTCTCAGCTCTCTCAACCTTGTTTGCATTCTTCTTACTGTTAAGTCCTTGATAGATGCATAATGGTCTGCTTTCCTGGAGACCCACAGCAAGGCACTGGGCCCTCTCTTAGAAAAAAAAAAATCCTTTCATTAAATCTAAAAAGATTCTTTCATTAAATCTAAAAAGATCTCGAAAACTTTATCCTGATCAGTGACTCTGAATTTGACATGTTGTTGAGGACGGTGTTTTTAAGTATATCCCCCCCGCTTAATGATTCATAACCCAGTGTCTTTTCTATCATTTTTTCTCCATCCTCTTATGAATATATAACATTTACCCTGACGAGTTTATAAAGAATATGGAGTTTGATATTTGCTGGTCTTAGTAGAAATTAATCAAAATCATCTGTTCCCTTCTCAGCCTGGACAGTTTCATCACAGCTAAACCAGGGATTATAAGATTCTTACATCTTCTTTTTTTCCAACACAGTTTAGTTGATTTAGAAACAATGATTAAAGCTGCTTACTTTAAGGAAGATTGTTTCCAATCTTCCTTTCTTGCAAGGCAAAGAAAGATGAAAGCATCTTGATCCTGAAATATTTATATGTAAGACTGGAAATCTGTATCACAGGCATGATAAATGATTGCAAGTAAAGACTTTTTATTTTAAAGTCATATTTCTCTCTTTACATTTCACGTGCCTCACAATTTTGAGGAAACAAACATTAAATACATTCACTGCATCCAGCCCCAGTATATTTTCTACCTTTATTTAATTGTAAATACAATGATGGCATAATATAGAGACTCAAAAATAAAGATTACCTTTCTGACACTGACTATTTATAGGGCTAAATATCAGTTATCTGATGTGGCCTTGGGATGAACGCTTTCAAAGGAGTGAGAACACAAATTAGAGGAAATGAATTTAAGCAAGAAATACCTTAATCTGGGATTCAAAAAATCTAAAGAATTAGAAGTGATTACTAGAGAGTATTTCTGGGCTTACCCAGCCTTAGATGGGTGCTATAATTAACTGTTCTCATTCTTTTTCTTTTTTTTTTAACTCTTGTCTTCTAGACATTTCTCCCTCTAATGCTATTTTAATTGAAATAAAATGCTCAGATTTTAAGTGTACACTTGGATGAGCTTTGACAAGTGCATGCACATGATCATAGAACCATCACTCTAATCAAGATCTAGAACATTCCATACTCATAATTTTTATGGGTAGTTTTTTTTAAAAAATGAGATTTATTGCAGCCCTCTGTTATTGGGAATGAACTCCCCTCTAAATCCCCAAAGGAATAAAATAAATCCAAAGACCTTTGAACTGGTTCCCTATGGCGCCAAGTGCTGTTTGAAACCAGTCCATACCCCAGGCCTTTTAACAACATAACAAAAAAAGGAACTGATCTTGTCCAGCAGGCAAAGGGGATGGCGTCATGACCCAAACATCAGATTAGAAACACAATGCTTCCCTGGGACTGGATGCTGAATCCTGGCAGACGCATAGCCTTTCATCTTCTGAAACGGATAAATTGAATGAAGCAAGGCCAATTCTGGGCCAGACTGTTAGAGGAGATTTTTTTCTTTCTAAGTTCCTAACTGTTCTACATAGACATTAAAACTTCAATTACAGCAAACCTAGACACATCCTTCTGTCCTTGACATTTCCTCCTTCTTCTCTAGTTCCTGTGAAGTGGAAGCAGCAAGCCACTCTATTCCCAGCCCCCCAGGACACTGCTCTTTGGGGACAACTCCTTGTGTGGCAGGAATCCTGCCAGATGAAAGGAGAATTTAAAATGTTGAAGGGAATGTATATCCAGACTAAGGAGTGAAAATGCTCTTCACTTCATTCAGTAATCACTATTCAGGCAACTAAGTACAAAAGTAAAGGCTGTACTGACTGTAAAATATAATAATATAAAGAGCTGAATTATGGGGAGTTGTTGCTGTTGGTGTTATTTTTTCAAACCTGGAGTTCTGCATTGACAAGTTTTATTGTCACCAGTTTGTGTTAACACAGCAGAGCCAAGGAACTGGAAGGCCAGACTACCTGAGTTCAAATCTTGGCTCTGCCACATATTTGAAACATGACTTTAAACAGACTTACTTCTCTGCACTTCCATCTCCAATCTGTCAAGAGAGGACAGTAATGGTACTAACTCGGGGGGTCAGCACACTTTTTCTTTCTTTTTTTTTAATTTAAGACTGATTTATTTATGTATACAAGAACTGGGGTACAGGCCAGAGGTGCGGGGGGTGAGAGGATTCACCAGAGACAGAGTGGGGAGCAGAACAGGCAGACTGACTGAAATACACTGCTGAAGGGAGCAGCGGGCAAGACAGGGAAGGTCTGCTGCGCCATGTGGGTAGCTCCCTGGCCAGCCAGGGATAGAACTCATGCTGCAGAGGCTGCGGATAACCCCTTGCACCACCAGGGAAGCCCACATTTTTTCTATAAAGGGCCATATACTAAATACTGCGGGCTTTAAGACCATGCAGTCTCTATCATAATTGCTTGACTCTGTCACTGTCACGTGCAAGCCGTGTGGACAGTATGTAAACTAATGGACATGTGATGTTCCAATGAAATTTCTTTATGGACACCGAAATTTGAACCTCATTTAATTTCTAATAAGACAACATTTTTGAGCAGTTTTAGGTTTACAGTAAAGGTAAGAGGCAATGAAGAGATTTTCCATATATCCCCCATATAGCAACATCACTCACCAGTATTCACTCCTACTTCACTGCACACTATTTACAAGTGATAGAAACAACTACGTGCCCAGTGACAGACTAGTAGATAAAGAAGATGAGCCTATAAACACAATGGAATATGATTTAGTTATAAAAAAGATGAAATCTTGCCATTTGTGACAACTTGGATGGGACTAGGGGATTGAGCCAAGCAAAATAAGTCAGAAAGAGAAAGACAAATATTGGATGATTTCACTCATATCTGGACTATAAAGATATAAAGCAAAGGGACAGACAAACCAAACTAAAACAGCCCCTTGGGAGCTACCTGCAGAACTGAAGTTACCAGAAGAGGGAAGTTGGTGCCAAGGGCAGAGGATGTCCACTGGGCTGTGTGAGGGTTCATTGGTACTTGGGTGATTGGTGTGTTGTGGTAACTTGTATTCCGAAAACATACAGTGTTGTAAACCAATGTTAACTCCAAAAATAAATACTAAAAAAGCACTCACCAGAACAGTACAATTGTTATCAATCTACATTGACACATCATAATCTCTTAGAGTCCATTGTTTACATTGGATTTACTCTCTGTATTGTGTGTTCTATGGGTTTTGACAAATGTATAAAAATCATAATATATATAGCCATCATTTTAATCTCCTACAGAATATTTTCCCTGCCCTAAAATTCTCTATTCATTCCCCCTATCCAATTTCCAATGACTGATCTTTTCATTATTGTCATAGTATTGCCCTTTCCTGAAGGTAATATTGTTGGAATCATAGTACACCATAATTTAGATTGGTTTCTTTCTCTTACTGATATGCATTTAAGGTTGTTTCATGTCTTTCATGGCATGAAAGCTCATTTCTTTCTAGTGCTAAATAATATTCCATTATCTGGATGCACCACAGTTTATTTATCCATTCACTCTACTGAAGGACATCTTGCTTGCTTTTAATTTTGGCATATGAATAAAACTACTGTGAACATATATGTGCAGGTTTTTGTATGGCCATATGTTTTCAACTCCTTTGGGTAAATACCAAGGAGCATGGAGCATTTGCTAAGAATATGCTTAGTTTTGTAAGAAACCCCTGTATTATTTTTCATAGTGGTTGTGCAATTTTGCATTCCATTGGCAATATATGAAGAGTTCCTGTTGCTCCACATTCTCACCAGCATTTAGCATTGTCAGTGTTCCAGATTTTGGCCATTCTAATAATTGAGTAGTGGTACCTCACTCTTGTTTTAATTTGCATCTCCCTGATAACGTATGATCTGATGCATCTATTCATATACATATTCTTCTTTTGATTTTTTTTCATTACATTAACTTACATTTAAAAATGTGCATTACATTGGGGCCTCCCTGGTGGTACAAGTGGTTAAGTCTCAACACTTTTGAGACTATCCACAGCCACTGCAGCTCGAGTTAGATTCCTGGCAAAGGAGTTGACCCACATGGAGCAGCAGACCTCTCCTGTCTCGCCTGCTGCTCCCCTTAGCAGTGTATTTCAGTCAGTCCACCTGTTCTGCTCCCCACTCCGTCTCTGGTGAATCTTCTCACCCCACACACATCTGGCCTGTACCCCTGTTCTTGTATGCATAAATCTTTTAAAAATATACATTACATTAAAAATGTAAATAATATCCATTGTTCATGGATTACACATAAACAGTTGGCAACTAAATTTGAGCCATGGGCCATAGTTTGCCAATTCCTGAACTAGTTCATGTGTTATTTGAATATTAAATGTAAAGCTTTTAGCTCAGTGCCTACTTTCATGTTACAATTTATTATTATTATCTTATGGATCATGATGAATGTTGAACTCCTTAGGGGTCTGGGTAGTACTATTTTCCAAAAAGTTGATTTTATGTGGCTCCAGTTTTGAGAAACAAAGAGGTCCTGAGAAAGAAAATGATCTTAGTGTCTTCCTCCAACACCTAAGAAACATATAGCAAACACTGTCTCCAAATATGGATCCAACATACGGAGAGCGCCACTGTATAGATCCCATCATTTGGGCAGTGATTTTTCAAAGACATCGCTGTCCATTTTTGCACATTAAATCCCACAAAGAGATTTATTTACAACACTAAATCATTTCTTTGCTGGCTGGCTACATTTTTAACTATTAAAATATTCATCACACACTCTAAGAACCTAATGCCAAATGTTTTATGACCTTTTAAAGGATGACTTCTTTAAAATCACCTTCAGATGTGGAAGTCAGTTTCTGAGTGGGTCTAATGAAGAAAAGTCCACTGTCAAATACCACAGAAGATAAACAAGAGATCATTGCCCTAGAAATACCACCAAAGATGGGTTTATTAAACAGAACTCGGTATGTTACTTGAGGTTTCAAGTTTGGGAGGTGATGATGAAGTGTGAAGTTTTGTATAAAATATGTTTGCTCCCAAGTATAAGAAATATGGTCTATTGTCTACAGCAATGGTTCTCAACAGGGAACAATTGGGTTCCAGGAGACCTTTGGTAATGTCTATAGACATTTTTGGTTGTCATCGCCAAATTAAAAGATGGAAACTGCTACTGGCACCTGGTAGGTAGAGGGCAGAGACACTGCTAGGTATCCTACAAAGCATAATACAGCTCTGTACAGCCACAATCAAGAATCATCTGTTCCCAAATGGTCAACAATGTCAAGATCGAGAAACCCTAGTCAACTGGAACCACCCAAGAAGATCCCTTTCCCACACCCGACTTTATTTTGCTTTTATTTTGAATTAACTATTACAGGTATGTGTCAAACAGCTCAAAATAAGCACTGTAGGGGCCTCCCTGGAGGTCTAGGGGTTAAGTCTTAGTGCTATAACTACTGCGGCCTGAGCTCTATCACCACCCAGGGAGATAACCAACATATGGCACAGCAGACTTCTCCTGTCTTGCCCGCTGCTCCCCTCAGCAATGTATTTCAGTGAATCTGCCTTTTCTGCTCCCCACTCTGTCTCTGGTGAATCCTCCCATCCCCTGAATCTCTGGCCTACATCCCAGTTCTTCCACACAAAAAATAAATAAATAGATAAATAAACACTGGAAAACATCTGCTTCTGCTTCTATTAAGGGTCACAATTCAATTTGAATTGTCCATCCACACAATTTTTCAAAGGCATCAGGACAGAAAAATTGCAAGATTGGTGTTCATTTCAATTGCACAAATTAGTTCAATTACCCTGAAGAAAACTAGAACACCAGAACACCAGATTGCTGAACAACTGATGCTAATTTGGTAATTCAATTTAGTAGAGAGGTAATATGACAAATGTTTAAAAACTAGTCGGCTGTAGCTAGCACCAAGTGATCCAAGGAAGTCTTTACATGCTGTGCATCAATTTGGATCCAATTTTACTCCTTGTTCTCCACCAAAATGAGTCTGTTAAATTTGCTTAAGTAAATAAGGCCCTTTTAGATCAACGCAAGGTGAAAGAAGAGTGAAAATGAACTTCCATTCTTTTACAAAGAGACAAAATACTAAGTAAGCAGGGAAACCTGATAAAAGCCTCCAAATCAATTTATGGATAGTCAAAGTAATTCCGATTGATCTTGATGTAACTTAAAACAAGAACACTAACATTGTATACTTAGCAATGTTTCTAAATTTTATAATAATCAGTTCTTTATAATTTATGAAGTACATTCACATATATTATTTCATTTGCGTCCTAAAATAATTCTGAGAAGAGAGTTTCACTCACACGTGCCTTAGGGGACAGCTGGAAGTCCTGGCCAGGCAGGTCGCTCTCCATCTGTTGTCCCAGGGCCTCTCCATGCAGTCACTTGTGGAATACCCAGCCATCCTTGTTCTCGGGGGATATTGTCTTGGTGCCTAGAGTTCCAGCCCAGAGTTAAAGCTGAATATACAGTCAGGCATGAGGCCTCTCACCAAGGACAAAAGTCCTGGTATAAAGAACATACCTGGCAACCAATATCTGCTGAAAATAGCAGACAGCTATTATGGCCAGATGAACAAGATCAGCTAGGATATCTTACTTATGAAACTTAGCAGAAAGTTAGGTAAGAATAGGGACTAGAGATAGTATGCTTTGATTAGTGGGAACTATGGAGCTCCCAAGAAATAGCCCCTGGTCACACCACCCTAGCTTGCACCAGACATTGATGCATCCCCGATAATGCATCCCCACACAGGGGCCTCCCCGGTGGCGCAGCGGTTGTGCGCTGGGTTGCGAAGCTGCCTGCGGCCTCTGCGGCGCCGGTTCGATCCCCGGCTGCTCCCCGGCCACCAGAGGAGGGTCCCACATGGCGCGCAGACCTCTCCTGCCGCCCGCTGCTCCCCTCAGCAGTGTACTTCAGTCCCTCTGCCTGCTCTGCTCCCTGCTCTGGCTCTGGTGAATTCTCTCACCCTCCCGCGCCTCTGACTGTACCCAGTGCATGTATAAACAAAACAAACAAACAAATAAATAAATCATAAATAAAAATACATGCCTCTTTAAAATAAAAATAAAAATAAAAAATGCTCAGAAAAAAAAAAAAATGCATCCCCACACATGTACATTCCTCCACGTACTTGGCCACCTTCTCTGTACCTGGTTCTAAATAAATACGAGACTGTCCACGAATCAGGGCTGCTCCTTTCTGGGGTAGCCCTTCCAGTCCTCTCACCACTTGGACTTTGAGTAATCTTTCTTTCATCCTTTGCCGCTCCCAACCCTGCTGCCCGAGAGACAACAGTCACTTCTTACATGGTGGCCAAGAACGAGTACTCTGAGAGACAGAAATCTGAAATTTTCAGTCTTACAAAGCTTAGACCTTGACCCAGCTCAGGGTCACTTCCATTGTATTCAATTTTTCGGGGTGGTCACAGAGTCCACCCAGATTTAAGAAGTGAGGAGGAGGGAGAGGAATAGATACCACCTCTGGGTGGGAGGAGTGTCACGAATGCATTGCCATCTTTTTAAAAAAGATTTATTTATTTATGCATACAAGAACTGGGCTACAGGCCAGAGGTATGTGTGGGAGGGTGGGGGTGAGAGGATTCACCAGAGACAGAGTGGGGAACAGAACAGGCAGACTGACTGAAATACACTGCTGAGGGGAGCAGTGGGTGAGTCAGGAGAGGTCTGCTGTGCCATGTGGGTAGCTCCCTGGCCAGGGATCGAACTTGTGCTGCAGTGGCTGTGAACAGCTTCATAGTTTGTGTCTTAACCCCTTGAGCCACCAGGGAGGCCATGTGCTGCCATCTTTAATCTGCCACAAGATCTTAAGAATCTCTCCCAATTTACATGTTGAAAAACGGCCAATGACTCTGCCACCTTCCCTGTTATTAGTGATTCTTCCCAAAGAAAATAACTTTATCGGAGGATAATGCCAATCTGAAAGGGCTGATGTAAGCAAGGCTCTGCCCTTGTTTGTTCCCCTGTATCATCTGTTAATTGACTGCTCTCTTTGATCCTGTCCATTCTTGTGGCTTGAATCATGATCTCTATGCCAATGATGTGCATTTTCATAAGCTCTAAGACTCCTGTATACACAAGGTACTTCCACTGGGGTACTTTCCACACACCTCAAATTCAACACATCCAAAATGGAACTCACCATCTTTCTTCCAAAACCTGCATCTCTTCCTGCCTTGGCTATTACAGGCAGCAATACAATCATGCACCCTATGTTCCAAATCTATATCCTGAGTATCATTCTTGACTTCTTCTTCATCCTCACCCTCTACATTAAATTAATAATCAAGACCTCTGTATTCTAACTCCTCCCATCCACCCACTTGCTCCATCTTCACTGCCATTGTCCTCACTCATGGATGTCTCCATTCCTTGCCTACTTCCCCTGCTTCCGGAAATCCAAATACAGTTATGTCACTTCCCATTTTGGCAGGGAGGCAACTATTGAGAATAAGTTCCAAACTCTTAAATATGGTTTTTCAATTTCATTCTTATGTGATTTGATTTTTTTTTTAGATTTTTTAAAAAGATTTATTTATTTATGCAAGAATCGGGGTACAGAGCAGATGCGTGGGAGGGTGAGAGGATTCACCAGAGACAGAGCGGGGAACAGAACAGGGAGACTGACGAAATACACTGCTGAGGGGAGCAGTGGGCACAACAGGAGAGGTCTGCCGCGCCAAGTGGGACCCTTGCTGGCCTGCCGGGATCGAACCGGTGCTGCAGATGCTGCGGACAGCTTCACAGCACTGCACTCCACCACCTGTGCCACCAGGGGAGGCCCTTATGTGATTTGATTTTAAAGACACCAAATGCCCTCCCGACTCAATTGAGTTCTCTCACTGGCATCTCACTAACATGCCCATATTATCCTTTCCTTCCAGTTAAGTCTTGCGAAGTCTCTGTTGGGTGCAAACAGTAGCTAAGAGGAGTTACCACCACCACCCCCTACCACCAATTAATACCTTATTAGCCATTGACTCTTTTTCTGGGGTCCATTCATCAAAACCTCTCTCTGATATTCAACTGTGAGGAGGGGTCAGAAGAGAGATAAGATTTGATAAAAGCAAGGGTGGTCTGAGTTAGCGTCTGGAGCCACGTCTGAAACGTCATGAAATGACTTACTGATGTACATCAAATATTCACACAGCAGGAAAGATTCATATTGTGAAATTATCCTGCATGCTATTTTTTTGGATGAAAAAATTAAACAGTTATTGGGCCTCCCCGGTGGCGCAGCGGTTGAGCGCTGGGTTGCGAAGCTGCCTGCAGCCTCTGCAGCCGGTTCAATCCCCGGCTGCTCCCCGGCCACCGGAGGAGGGTCCCGCATGGCGCGCAGACCTCTCCTGCCGCCCGCTGCTCCCCTCAGCAGTGTCCTTCGGTCCTTCTGCCTGCTCTGCTCTCCGCTCTGGCTCTGGTGAATTCTCTCACCCTCCCGCGCTTCTGACTGTACCCAGTGCATGTATAAACCAAACAAACAAACAAACAAACAAATAATAAATAAATAAATAAGACATGCCTCTAGAAAATTAAAAAAAAAAAATTAAACAGTTATTAATATCAGTAAAAAGAATGAAGGAGGTATCCGGAAAATTATAGACTGTGGAGATATCTACCTTAGGTCCAATGTTTCAAACATCTGGGGAACCTCTGTCTTCATTTGATAAGATTAGCATAGATTGAGAACCAGTCAATTTTCAGAAAAATATAAATTCCAAGGGATGACATACATGCATTGGTCCCATATAAATGTGCAATGTCAATCATTTCTAGAAATGAGGGACCCATCAGGCAACACTTCAAAATTGTGTCCATACATACATATATAGCTCAATCTCTGGTTTGTAACAGTATTTATTACTATGATAGCCTTTGATCTTTAGTAGAATTTAACATTTTGAACTCAAATTCTCTCTCCTTGTCTATCTTCCAGAATGTTCCACTCCTCCAAGTTTCTATCCTGTTGGTGAGAAAGGGAGCACAGATACATCCCCCACCAGCACGATGCTAATGCCTCCCCCACGTGCCTGGGCTACTGGCTATCTCTGCTGATGCGACTTCATACATCCCTGTTTTACCCACCTTTTTTTTCTAATATGCCTGCCATTTTTACCATTTTCTTCACCAGCAGCTTCTTAAGTCCCTACATCTTAATCGCTCAGCTTTCCAAAGTTCCCGTGTGTCATTTGCCTATAAAATGTGAATTCCAGTGATAAGTGATGATGACTTGTTAACATTTCTTCCTCACTTCAATATTATGATATATTGAACTAACTCCTGTAATCACAATACCAAGACAATGTCTGATTATTACTATCTTAGAGAAGACACACAATTTTGCTGAGTTCACACAATCCATCAATGCTACAATTAATTAATTATTTTCCATAAATGCTCACCCCATTGGCAGGAACCAGTCAGTCAAATTCACCTTTTTAAATGTGAAAAGATACAGGAGGAAAAATGATAGGATGTCAAAGATTTGCTTCAGAATTATCTAATGCAGGAAAAGCTAGGGTGCAAATTAAACAAGAGTGGCCATGATTTGAGATGTTGTAAGTGTGTTATGGGTACAAGAGTATTCATTGTAGGGCCTCCCTGGTGGCACAGGGGTTAAACATGCTGCACTGGCAACGTTTCACCAGCCACTGCAGCACCAGTTAGATCCCAGTCAGCCAGGGAGCTACCCACATGGTGCAGCAGACCTCTCCTGTCTCGCCCTCTGCTCCCCTCAGCAGTGTATTTCAGTCTGCCTGTTCTGCTCCCCACTCTCTCTGGTGAATCCTCTCACCCCACTCACCTCTCTGGTCTACACCCCAGTTCTTGTATGCATAAAATAAATAAATCTTTTGAAAAAAAGAGTATTCATTGTACTACTCACTCTACTTTTGTGCTATTTGAACTTACCAAATAAAAATAATTTTTTAATGTCATGTTTTTCATACAATTACAAGCAACCCAAGCATACTACTCAGTACAGCCATTCAATATTTGTCAATCATTTCAAAATCTTCCATTCCATGCAGGTGTCCAGGCTTATAAAAGCCAAGTATGGAGAGAGTACTCTAGCTTTAAATACATATGTCTCATCTATGTCACCCAAGTTTATTTTTTTTTAGGCCTCCATACAATGCATCACATACTTGTCCTAGAAGAAATAATTATCCAGGCACTGTGTCCAACTGCATGGTGTTATCTTTTAATTAACCTGTGTAGCCTTTTTTACTTAACCTAGTTTGAGAAGTGACAGCCACTTGGGCTGTCTAAATAATGTTCATCGCTGCTCCTTTATTGGGTCTATTCAATCACAACAGCGTTCCTGGTGCGTGGTCCAGCACTCCAGAGCTGGTTTACTTTCTATTCAGTCCTGATCCTTGTCACAAACGTCAATGCTGCAACTTGTCTTGCTAATCAGAGTACTCAGAATTGTTTCAATGTATGAAACAGATCGACCCCAATATGCCCCTTCTCTTGGCGTTTCTGTGAAAAAGCTATTCTGCAACTCTACTTTAAAACCCTCTGCCAATTAATGTATTCAGCCTTGTGACTATGTAGGGAGGTTGGATGCTCACATATCTGCTGAAGAGTTAGATGAAAAGTGCCACATTGAGGATGGAAATTTATTAGTATGTAATCAAGTCTCTAAAACTGTGCTTACCCTGGGATCCAGCAGTGCCAGCTCTAGAAATTTATTCTAAGAAAGTAATCAGTCAGATGCACAAAAATGTACGTGCAGGGATATTCAAGCCAGTGTTTCTTTTAAATAATATTAAGTACAGTAAGTCCTGAATACCATCAATAGGTTCTTTGAAACTTTGACTTCAAGCAAAATGATGTACAACTAAAGCAAGTGGTCCATAAAGCCGCTTCCCTCAGGCACTTTTTTCTCAACAATATTATAACTAAATGTTCTTGGAGGACCTGCTATATAGTTACAAAGACCCTGCATGTCCCACAATATGAGACTGACCCAATCAAATGATCTGCGGGCATTAAAGATACAAGTAAATATTTTTATGATAATGGGGGGGGTGTCCATTCCATCCTGGAGTAAACAGCAGGCTACCCAGAAACATGCACAGAATGCATATGTGCAATATAGAATTCTATATGTGAGGTTATGAATCCAGGTATACCTAGGAGAGTATATATACGTGTGTGTGTAAAATTTGTGTGCATGTGTCTGAAGGAGTTGGAGGCATGCACAGCCTAGGTTTGGATTGATAAATCCAATGTCTGCTTTCCTTCAAGTGGTTTTTAGAAGAAGTGTTTTCATATATTTCTACAATGAACATGTAGGAGCTGTCTAAGAAATAAAAAAGAAACAAAAATAACAGAAAAAGCCCATTCTGTCTAAACGGGCTTCAAAGGTTCAGATAAAAGGAAAATGAAATAACCTGGAGAAGATGTAAAAAACCTTTTGGGAGCATTGTTTCAATAGAGAAAAGCCTTTCAGTATTAATTATTGAGTAGAAATGATGGAAAAGGTAATGAGAAAGGAGCAGAGAGAACAGTGAAGAGTCACTGCAATTGCTAACAATATCCCAATTGAAGGCAGGAAGCTCTAGGGACATTTGGGTCCCTCCCCTCCCCCACCAGTGAAATAAATACGGTAGCAGGTTTTCTCCCCACCCCCACCCTCCATCCTGCTTGTTCTTTTTTTTTCTTGGAGTGCCAGAGCTTTTCGGAATTCCTATAATGTGCAGGCATTATTTACTCACTTGCTACAACCTCTCAAGCTAGGTCTCCTAAAGCATGGCCTGGGGGCTTCAAGGCCAAGCCCCAGGTCACAGAATGGCGATCTTGAGCTGAGACTATGCCCCTCCCCTCCACATGTGTGCCTTCTGCCAAGGGGCTTTGGGACACCCCACTACATGGAGAAGAGGGACCAACTAAAGCTCAGAGAGAGGCATAATCACTCTTTTTTTTATTAATATTTTATTTTATATAATTCTTACATCATTTTTCATTTTTGCACAATGTATGCATTATCATTTTGGTTATATTTCCCATACAATTGCACCCCCCCTTATTTTGACCCTAGTCCTTCCTCTCCCCTTCCCTCCCCACCCCACAGTGTGTCTCTGGTTTATAGTTGCTTGTTGATTTTGATTTTTACTTTGTATTAATTAGTCTTTTTCCTGGTCCCTTAATTTAGGTTTTCTAAATTCCTGCATAGTCAGTCTTGAGTTTGTGACTAAGACAGGACTGGGTAACGTCAGGGTAGAAGAACTCTCTGGAGATGAAGGGGTCAAGCTGAGTCATGGGACAGCAGTCAGAAGACTTTTAGGAACCAGTGGTGAGCCTTTGTGGCTGGAATTTATTCAGGCTAGCTGTTGACAATGAATGATTTCGCTTCAGGCCAATATTAACTTCCATTCTTATTACTATCAGATTAATTGCACTTTGTGGCTTTTTCTAAATACACTTTAAATCAGGAAACCTATAATTAGCAGTTGGTAAAGTAGCAGTGGATTGGCAACTGTGTCATCTGAAACTCATCAACAAAAATAAAAAAAAAAAATCCAGCGGTGGTCTGGGTTTTTGGATTTTTTTAGTTACAATAAACAGAGCATTAATGATAAGTAGAATATTGGTTTTTGGTTAAAAATATCTAAATTTAAAACTTTTTCAGATAACAAAAGAAATCAAGGCAAACATAAAAGAGTATTGAATGAACATGGATGAATTTGCGTTTTAAATAATGGACTTAAAGATTACATAGAAAATAGAGTTGCAAAATTATGGTTTCAAGGTTCTACAAACCATAACATACATAAAGAATGTAGATATTAGCATGTCCACGTACAAAGATAACTTGGACTCAAAGGTGAGTCAGTATTCGCTGACATAGTTGAAATACTAAGAAGTTTTTACTTCCTGTGCATTTCAAGGCTGTATATAAATATGCGTGTGTATCTATATACATACATCTTCATTTTTCATTGTCCCCTGTGATCTCGTGCCTTTATATGCATCTAATATCAAGTAGTGCTTCACAGCTGATCAATAAAACACAGTTTACATCAAATGACCAGAGAGTTGTCAATTTTTTAAAATCCTAGTCTCTCTTGTGGGTTACTGACTTCAAAGACATGCATTAAGATTATTAAGCAAGTAATGATTGATTTATTACATAACATTAAGAAATGTTTTCTTTGAAGCACAAATTAAAAGGTCACAGATGCCCAGATTTTTCTTCAGGTTGATAGTTAAAAATGCAGAAAGAGACCATACTGCTGACTGTGAAGGACAGATGAAGGATATTTGAAGTAACTCTCCTTTCTGGGCAATATTTTAATGAAATGCTTAATATTCTGCAGTGGATTAATGAGGCCATTCTCTATCTTCAAACAATAGGCGAACAATTAAGACCCAATCCTGAGAACAAATTGGTGTCACTGTTATTTTGTGACTATATATAAAATGACCACTGCTGTAGTAATGAGGCATCATCTAGCAAGATGGAAAATAACCATTTACATCAAGCAATTCAGTGGAGAGATTCAAGAAAAAAATGTAAGTGGCAGCTGCCATTCCTAGAAATGAAGCTGACATTTTAGGATAAAAGACATTTGACCAGCTGAAACCAAAATACACTTTGTGTGGTATTCAGAAATCACCCAAAATGTATGCCAAGGGGCTAAATACTCCTCTTAAAGCAGGGAGCTGTGTGATTTCTCACCCTGGCTTTCAAAACACGCAGGGGAGAAGAGAGGGGTGCAGATCTTTGAAGAGGTCAGACTTGAGAAGGATGGAATTAATTAGCCACGTGAGTATAAGAAAAACTATACATCAAGTGTGGGAAAAGTAATCTACATATGGAGATTAACTGGGGATAGTTGATCTTCCGGTGCAACTCCAAGTCCAATCCAACACTGCCCTAAACACCTGTGTGTCTTCAGGAAACACGCTGCCCACAAGCTGGCACCGTGAGGCCCACAGGAAACATATTCTCCCTGTGCCTTGTTAGAGAAAATGTGGATGCCACTTCTGTTCCTACAGGTGTTCAATGAAAAGAAACTATTTTCATGCCCAAGAATCATACACGATTGGGGAACTTATACTTTTGTGAATTATGATTGTGTTTACCTCAGTATCTTTTCTGAGAAATATTCTTTCTGATTCCCCTTCTCATTGCTCTTGTCTCTCCTTCCCAGGTTATAAAGTTATCTTGCTACCTGTTTTAAATAACTTCTATGACTTAGCCCAGCCCCTCCTCCCCAAAGAAAATTCTAAATGACCAAATTGATGGGATGAAATGATAGGTTTAAAGAATAATTCATTACACCATCAAGATCTCGGCATGCCAATCGCTGAAAAGACTATTTTGAGCTGTCAGTTCTAAAGCACATATTTTTTCATTGACTGACGTGCCAAATGCTTGATGGAATAATGAATTGTTCTCATTGACATCACTATTGTACACAGCCCTGGGGCTCTGCACAGCATATTTCAGGATGATGAAAAATGTTGCTGCCTGTTCTGGGGTGTGTAAAACTAGGAGGCGAGGTCAGGTTCAGGGACTTACAGAGAAAGGGAATCAGGGTCTAGGGGTGAAGGGAAGAATTGGGCTAGGGTCAGGGATAAGATCAAACCTGACTGCATACATGCCACAGATGACACAATTAAAAATAAACATGATTCCACATTTTGACATGATGGCAACAAAACACCACCTTCCAAGCGTTCTGCTTTCTTATTTGGGAGGTTTTGCCTTTCTTTATCAGACTTTCAGACTTGGAAGCTATTTGCTGCTACTGCATTCAACTCCCAAACTCAACTCCTCTGACTGAGAGACAGGAAAGACAAGATGATGTCCCCATGAAAGTCGGGGTGGCTCTGTGCTCCCACTGGCCATCTGCACCCTTCCCAGAGGTACCATGACCCACCCCTGAGTCTCTAGGGTGGGCCAGACCTAAACCATTCCAGCCAAGGGACTGCCTTCCCAAAGCCTTGATACCAATAGGGCAAATCTGTTAGGGGGCTCCTGGACAAAACTCCCAGTAGTGACTAAGGTCACCATGCAGAGATGGGCGTTAATGCCCTAGGTACTGCCATTCATTTAAAGAACTTTTTTTTCCCCTTTCTGTGTTTAAAAGGCAGGGTTGGACCTTCAGTCGCTCCAAGGCTTTAGTTTCCAGGCAGTGGCCTCCCATCCAGGGGCCCCTGAACAAAGAGCGTCCATCAGTCCTAACACTTTTTTCCACAGAGCCCGACAAAGAACGACTCATTCCATAGCTTTCTTCAAACAATCCTACAGTTTTGGTTTCCCGCCTCCTGTCAGTCATTTTCTAGCGCTAATTGAAATCATCGGGCCATAACAGCATTCCTTTTAAGTCTCAGCCCATCCCTAAATGCTTTGGCAAAAGAATGAATCCCTGCCCCACCCCGGATTCTCAGGATCCAGAACACACACGTTGTGTTAAGACTTTAGGGTGAGGTTCAGACGCGCCTCCCTATGGCGCCCCCTTGTGGCTGCCTTCCCTAACCACACGTGCGGACCCTGCGTGTATCTACGGACCATTTGCCTCTTAATCACAGACTCAATGAGCAGAAGCACAGGCTAGACGTGCTCCAGCCCTTCACTTCTCAGGTGAGAATGTGGAGTCAGGAGTGGAAGTCACACACGTCCTTTTGGTTAATAAGATTTTCAGATGAGGGCCTCCCCAGTGGCGCAGCGGTTGAGCGCTGGGTTGTGAAGCTGCCCGCAGACTTTGCAGCGCCGGTTCGATCCCCGAACGCCAGCGGAAGGGTCCCACATGGCACGCAGACCTCTCCTGCTGCCCGCTGCTCCCCTCAGCAGTGTACTTCGGTCCTTCTGCCTGCTCTGCTCTCCCCTCTGGCTCTGGTGAATTCTCTCGCCCTCCCGCGCTTCTGACTGTACCCAGCGCTTGTATAAATAAATAAATCTTTTTTTTTTTAAAGATATTCAGATGATGCTGACAAAAGCACTCAATGGGAAGCAAAGCTCAAGCCCCACCGCCAGGGAGCCTATGTAACTTTCATCCCCAGGGCCATCTGGTCTCCCATTGGCCTTCTCCCAAAAGCCTCTACCTTTTAAGACTGCCAGTGCTGTGCTGGCAGCACTCCGGGCAATGCCCACCGTCCTGGGGGCATTTCAGGCTGAAGTTGTCACCGACCAAAGTTTTCTCTGCTGCTTCTGGGCACATCACCCTGACAGTCTAACCATCTGTATCTTCTTCCTCCAGCCGTGCCTCCTCCTCTCTCTGCTCCTCCCCTCCCTGCTGCTCCTCTCCCTGCTCCTCTCCATGTGCATCAAGGCCTCACTGTGTGCCAGACAGCACACAGTAGAAGTCCCTCCTGACTTCTCTCCATCCAATTCTGCAGCATTTCCCTTGGTTAGAGCTTGTTCCCTCCCTTCAGTATTCATACCTGAGTTTAACCTTTTACTTTTGTGGTTATCTGATTAATATGAGTTCCTCTGTTCCTCCCCAGTTTTCCAGAAAAGAAAGGCCAAAGAACTCTCACAACAACCCTCTGAGACTGGTTTCCTTACTAGTCCCCATTTACAGAGGAGAAGACGGAGGCTGGGGGAGTGTAAGTGGCTTTCTAGGGTCACTTGGGCAGCAAGTGGTATCAAGGCCAGAGCCTGTCACTCACCACTGGACCACCCAGCCTTACCACCATCCCACCGCCAGCCCCTCTGTATAGCCCCTCTAGATTCTCCTTTCAAGTGCGAGCATGTGCTAGACATTACCCTACAGGAGGCCCTCGGGGGGCTCAGAAAGTCTCAGTGAGTGAAGCAGGCCGGTATGAGCTCTCTTCAGGGACATCACAAACCCCAAGAAAGTCAGTCCAAAATCTGCTCACAGGCCTTACTGTCCCAGAGGTCACTGCACAGGATGCTGTAGGAGCCAACTAATCAAAATCTTCTGGATTCCTGATGAGCGTTACTTTCACCAAGAAAGCAGACTCTCAGATGCTAATATTTGGTTTTTTTTAATGTGTTTTTTTAAAATGATTTATTTATTTATGCATACAAGAACTGGGGTACAGGCCAGAGGTGTGGCCTGTGAGGGTGAGAGGATTCTCCAGAGACAGAGTGGGGAGCAGAACAGGCAGATGTACTGAAATACACTGCTGAGGGGAGCAGAGGGAGAGACAGGCAAGGTCTGCTGCGCCATGTGGGCAGCTCCCTGGCTGGGGATGGAACTCGTGCTGCAGTGGCTGCCCATAGCTTGGCAGCGCTGTCTTTAACCCCTGCACTACCAGGGAGGCCCCACAGATGCTAATATTTGGAGGAGGAAGATGAGAAAGAGGAAGAGGAGGAGCAACAGCAAAGAGACAAAGTCAAGCAGAATATAACAACTTTCCCATTTGTTGGCCCTTTCACTCATTTCAAAGTTAAGCCATGTAAGAAGAGGGGCCTTATCCTATTACTTTTATTCCCTTTTCCTCCAGATTTATTGCTTGCACCAAATAGCAAACTCTTCTTTTCAATAGACTGCTATTTGAATTGCAAAAGTAAGACTATCCAAGAACATATAATGTAGTAAAAAGTAAATATGATAGTATTACAAAGTGATTTCTGAAAAGCAATTTATTTTGCATAAAGAGATCTGACAGACTGAACCAAATCCCATCTCGGTGGCGCATTTTTGAGTGGTGATGGTGCTGTGAGATGCTCCATCATCACATCTTACTTTTAATTTTACAGAAGAGCAAATGGAGTGACATCCCCGTAACCTGGAAGAGGAAAAACTTCTGGTCCCATTTCTACGATGTGAACCATAAACACTAAAGCATCTTGTGTAAAGTTGCGGAATGTCCCCTGCAGTTATGAGAAATGATAGGAAGACGACTATATTTCTCTCAGGGATTTACATTTTTCTATCAATGTTGAATTTCTCTTCCTGTGAATCATGGCCCTATTTTTTTTCCACCTGCCTTCAGCGTTTGAAGGGTTGCCGCTGTAAGGTATGTACTTGTTTCCTTCATTTTGCCCTTTTCCTCCACACCCCCCCACCCCGCCTCCTTTCTATCTGGCTAGTACCTCTCCCCTTTTACTCTTTTTTTTTTTTAAGGATTTATTTTATTTATTTATTTATGCCCACAAGAGCTGGGGTGCAGAGCAGAGGTGTGGGAGGTTAGATGATTCACCTGAGACAGACTGGGGAGCAGAATAAGGCAGATCCACTGAAATGCACTGGTGAAGGGAGCAGCAGGTGAGACAGGAGAGGTCTGCTGTGCCATGTGGGTGAGCATCCTGGCCGGATCAATCTCATGCTGCAGATAGCTTCATAGTGCTGAGACTTAACCCCTTGCACCACCGGGGAGGCACCCCCTTTTACTCTCGAGTCAGCTTTATTTGCATGTCTCCACCACTTTAACTGTGGGCCTCCTCTGGGCCTGGCAAGTCACCTTTTTATCTTGCTGATTCCTCCTCCAATTGATCATATCAAACCATCCTGATCTCTCAGGCATCTTTATTAAATATGGTATGTGGGGGTCTCCCTGGTGGTGCAAGGGGTTAAGACGCAGCACTATGAAGCTATCCACAGCCACTGCAGCACAAGTTTGCTAACCCACATGGGAGCTAACCCACATGGCGCAGTAGACCTCTCCTGTCTCGCCCCCTGCTCCCCTCAGCAGTGTATTTCAGTAGATCTATCTGTTCTGCTCCCCACTCTGTCTCTAGTGAATCCTCTCACCCCCTGCGCCTCTGGCCTGTACCCCAGTTCTTGTATGCATAAATAAATCTTTAAAAAATATATATATAGTATGTGTTGCCTCACAGGGGGACAGTATCGGGAGCAGCATGGGATGAAGGAAAGACAACGCAAAGTCCAAATGAAAGAGAGAGGCCCAGAGAGGCTTACACCAAAAACTTGCAGCGATGATCCAAAACCAGTCTCCCGTTAGTACAAAGGTGGGGCAGGTACGAAGGGTATGTACATAATGGGAGATGTGTTGTCTAGGATCTAAGCTAGGGTGGAGTGAACAGGGCCTGCCTGCTGGTTAAAGCACATATGTTTTCAGCAGATACTCATTTTCCAGACTGTTCCTCAAACCAGGACTTTTGCTCTTTGTCAGAGGCCCCTTGCTTGACCCTACACCTAGCTGACAAGCAGGACCTCTGGGCACCAAGACAATATCCCTGAGAATAAGGAGGGCTGGGGATTCCACAGTATGAAGGTGTCATTTCAACAGCATTGCACTGTGTCCTTGTAATTAACTTTCTAGGTTGTTCTGGAAACTACCATTATGTTTTACCTATACTTGTCCTGCTGATTGAATGACCTCAGCTTGAGAGGCAAATGTCAGGCAAGCTGGGTGGTATTAAACTTGGAGTTAAAAGCTCTGGGCCCCTGTCCATGGTTTAGTGGAAGGATATCCATTCCTGGTGTGCTGGAGATCATCCATGGCATAACCCAAATGCACACGTGGCCCGGGATATCTGAACAGTGGTGCGTAATTGTGCTTGATAAATGAGAAGCACCAGTGGCTCATGCCTGGAGTCCTGGTACCAGGGACTTGACATTCTCTTTGCATCTCACATCCACATGTCCCCTGTAGACCACCTCTGAGTGGGTCGTTTGTTTCTCCCTTTATCCTGCCACCTCACAACTGGCTAGACTTTGGTTCAGCAAGTCATTTCCTAGGTAGTACAGAGGGTCAACTTGTTATAGGGCAGCCCCGATACAAAACGGGGTGCCTGACTGTGGGTCCTCACCCGCGCGCTTAAAAGGACTTATCAATGCTCTACTGCAGGCACAATCGAAAGGTCAATAAAAGGTTTATTTACAAGGGAAGGGGAAATGAGGAAATGTACAGCTCAGGGAGAAAAGTGGGAGACAAAGTTTTAAATGAGTCCTACCCGATCTGCCGATCTGGAATCCCAAATGGCACGCTGAGAGCTGGCCGCCAGCCAGGAGCCGTGAAGCCAGGAGGCGAGCGACAGAGCGAGAGACCCCAAGGCCCACGTGTTTGGTTTTTATATCCAACCTGGCTGCCCAACTCCACCCTCAGGTCCCAGCCACCTTCCCTTTGGTGGTGATGGGATTTGTCTTTCCCAATGTCCTGATGGCTTTAGTCTGGAGTGGGGGTGGGGTCCACAAAGCCTGTATGGGATTAGCGCAGGACATCCTTTCCCCCTAACAAACTCACACTTAAGATACAAATGACCAGAGCAGCTTTGTGTCAAGCACAACCTGGCCCCCTTCCCCGAGGGAGGTAGTCTGGGCAAATGCCTTCCAGAGGGGATTCTTACAGTCCAGGACTTCATTCTCCTTGAGAAAAGGATCCAGTGGTCAGATAAACTTGGAAACAGCATGTAGCTGTGGATCCTTCCTTTGGAGACTCAGAGTACAGTAGGAAGCTTGGGGAAACCCTGCTGACAACAGCTCTGTTTAACTTGGCTTGAGCTGCATTTTCTGTATGAGCCATCTATGTCCAGTGATAGACACCGTGACAGTGCTGGCTTAGGTCTTGTGAACTGTCCAGTGCCACTGGCTTTATCACTCTCTCCCAGTCCAGCAGCTCCCAAGCCCTGTGCATTGGCATCAAGAACCACCTGGAGATGAGTAAGTGAACATGTCAGTCAGCTGACTGACTAGACATTCTGATTTACTCAGTCTGGAGAGAGGCCTGGAGATCTCAATGTCAATGCACCCAAGGTAACAGAACTTTAAATAATAATAGTTCTAAACAAAACTAGCAGGGGGAACTCCATGGTGGCTCAAGGGGTTAAGTCACAGCACTATGAAGCTATCCACAGCCACTGCAGCATGAGTTCGATCCCAGGCCAGGGAAGTGACCCACATGGTGTAGCAGACCTCTCCTGTCTCACCCGCTGCTCCCCTCAGCAGTGTGTTTCAGTCAATCTGACTGTTCTGCTCCCCACTCAGTCTCTGGTGAATCCTCTTCCCCCCCACTCCACCCCTCTGGCCTGTACCCCAGTTCTTGTATGCATAAATAAATCTTTTTTTTTTAAAGAAATAAAATGGAAGCATACTCTTTATGCTCACACAGCTTGCATCGCCCAAGGCTGAGCAGTCAGTGTCCTACTTAAATAGCCATGTTCTTTGGTCTGCACCACATGGCCTCTCCCGGGGTCACCCCTCTCTTAGTCCAGAAATGCCCATTACTGTTACTGCTGGGGAGTCAGCAAACTACTGTGAAATTAACAAACACAAGGAAGGCCCTCTAAAGTCCCTATCAGCAAAAACATCCCCAAGTGATGTAACTCAAAGTTGTGAAGATAAAGAAACACTTTGAGAACTGCATTAGGTGTAAAGATTCAGGGTTAACACTGCTTTGTTTATGTTGAAAAGCACTCTTTAATTAATGCTGCACAATTCCTGAGCATCCAGCCTTCAGTTTGCTTCCTCTTAAACTAATGGTAACACCAAGTATGCAAGTGATAACTCTTCAAGCCAGTATAAGGTAGAAATTAGCTCCTAGAAAGAATTGAAGAGCTAATGTGCTATCTATAGATCCCATAATAGAGCTCTCCTCCCAAGTAAATTCCCTCAAACAGCACTGAAAATATATTCCACCAAATAGCTGCTGTCACTAGATCTCAGGGCTAAATGTGCTTCCCAATGGATGATCAGGAGACAGTACACAGGATTCAGTACTGGCTGCAGCTAAGAAATTCCACACTTATATCTGAAAATTGTCCATGATAATTTTCCCACTTTCCCTCAAATCAGGAATGAAAAAAAGACCCATCTATGAAATCTGCAAGATGTACACCAGGTTGCAGGCCACAGAGGCCATTTGGAAGGGTTTGACTGCCGCCTTGTGGTCAAAGTGTGCATTACTGCCGAAGCAAGGGTCAGCATAACCTGTGCACGGCTCTAAGTCACCTGTTTTATGACAAGAATACTTGTGACATCGTTTGACATGCCCTAATAAGCTAAAGAGAAGAAAGGTATTGAAGAGCCTAGCAGTAGCTTTTGGTGGTAATGAATTATTTTTAAACAACTGGTTTCTCCAAGGCAATCATATCTGAGCTGATTTGTTTATATGCTCCTAGTTTAGGAAAAGCAGGACACTTTCAAATCCCCTCTTCACTATGTTTCAAAGGAAAATATTTTGTAACTGCAAGAAACTGCAGAACCATTTCTCCACTTGCCTTCCCCCATCCCCAACAAATCCCTCTTTCCTTCAACCATTATATGTAATATATGTAAATGTCCTATTTAAGTTCCTTCACAAAGAAAGTCCTACATCCAATCCATCTGTTACTTTGTAGCTATGTGGCTTTGAACAAGTTCTTCAAATTATTTGCTCTCTGTTAAAACACTTAGAAGAATGCTTTTACATTTTTAAATGATTTGTGTTTGATCAACAATTAATATGGGACAGAAAACACAGTGGCCCATAAAGCTTACTTTAGCTTTCCGCAATAGGAAGTACACAGTATAATCTCTTGATGTCCTTTAAAACAAAATAGTCCCAAAATAGATGACTGGATCAAGAAGATGTGGTACATATACACAATGGAATTTTACTCAGCATTCAAAAAAGATAAAATCATGCCATTTGCAGCAACATGGATGGAGCTGGAAGGGTTCATGCTCAGCGAAATAAGCCAGAAAGAAAAAGAAAAATACCGGATGGTCTCACTCATAACAGGAATCTAGAAAACTTAAATAAGGGACCGGGAAAAAGACTAATTATAATAAAGTAAAAATCAAAATCAACAAGCAACTATAAACCAGAGACACAATAGGGGGAGGGGAAAGGAGTAGGATCAAAACAAGGGTGGTGGGAATTGTATGGGGACTATAACCATGATGAAAATGCATAAATAGTGCAAAAATGATGTAAAAAATATATAAAATTTTTTAAAATTTAAAAAAATAAAACAAATAGTCTGAATCCAATGACATCTTGGTTGGCAGGCGGTAGGTGGGAGAGTAGAACAAGCCAGTGTCACCACAGTTGCCCTTCAGGAGCCACAGAGGCCCCATCCCCCTGTAGTCCTGAGCACTGGGACTGTTGGCTGCCGATGGGCCCCAGATCCACAGCCAGGTCCTCTCCAGAAATGCTCTCAGCTAACGAGAAGCTGAATGTCAGGCTTTTCTGCCCTCCCGCCATCAGGATAGATGATGGATCCTTGGGGTCCTGAATGCATGCCTGATGGCGGGCACCTGGAGTAGGGTGTGGGCAGATGTAGATGGGATTCACCTGGGCTGAAACTGGGCTTTTAGGGGCGGTGTTGCAGGGACGCCAGCAGAAGCCGAGAGAAGAGAAGCAGTAGAAGCCGAGAAAGAAGCAGAGAAGCAGAAGCAGAAGAACCACGAGAACAAGGCCACCAGAGAACTCCCGAGAGCCCAGACAGAGTGAAGACTTGCTGGGGGCCCGGGAGGCTGGCAAGCCTCCCGGGCCCCCAGCACCCCTGCCAGCTGTGTACCCGGTAAATCCCAATAAAAGACCTGCAAAAGCCACTGAGGACTCGGACTCCTCCTTTACCCGGTCTGCATGGGATCATAGAAAACCTGCTCCTGTGGTCTTCCTGCCCCTACACCAGGATTACACCCCTATGTGGAATGGCCCATTTTTATGACGCATTGATATGAGGGTCCCTTACCTTTTCTGTGGGCCGGTCTGGGCCAGTCCGAAGGCGCCAGCTCCACAGCTGCCTGGCTGAGGCCTCACCTGCAACAGCTGCAGCTCATCTCCTCCACCCAACATGGCCCCTGGTGGCTTCACAGATGCTGATCATCAGCCCCTCCCCATAAGCCACCTGCAAACAATTCTCCATCCCAAACTGTTTTCCCCAGGGCGCAGCCTCAGGTCATGCCTCCTTCGAACCCTGACTCCAGTGCTACTGGAGAGGACTCTCTGAACACACCACATGAGTGTGCCAGGCCCACATCACCCCAGAACTCTACACCCCTCCTCCCTTGCCTTCCTCATGGCATGCATATGCCAGCATATTTGACTATTTTGCTTAATATTTGTCTCCTCTGCCAGAATGCAAGGGCTTTGTTTTATTCATGGCTGTATCCCCAGAACCTAGAATAGCAACTGGCACTGAGTTGCTCAGTTAATGTTTATTGAGCAAGCAAGTGTGTGAATGAATGGAAGGCTATGGAATCAGAAGACCAATAATCTTCAGGGAAGTCTCTTAAACAGTATCTGATTTTATTTGCATGAAAAAAGGAACATTCTTATGTGATTTTTGTGAGACTTATACAATGTAACCTATGTGAAAGATCATATAATAAGCTGCTAAATGAATGTAAAGTGTATTTTTTGTTTACATGAGTTTATAAGTGAGACACTTTAATTTTTATAATCCGGAGCTACCAGATGAGCAAAAAAGACACAGGAAAACCTTGAAAATGGACCTGATATTAAAATAAAATACAAAGATTTATTCCAAAGCCTTATCCAAAATGTACAAACAATGAAATGCATCTCTTTTAAAGACTCGATCAGTAAAAAGAGTAGTCTTTACATTTAATTTTTATAATAATTTGGAAACTTTCTTTTGCTCCCATGAAAAAGTCTCTTAAAAGTTAATTCCAGAAAATGTCAAATGTACATTCTTGCTTATATAAAACATATCCTCTTTCAATGCAAAATAGTCAACTGTAACAGCTTTACAAAGAAACTGTTCTCAATTTCAGAAATCTTCATTCGTCTATAGGATCACATTTCCACACGCTTTCTCAATGAGGTAAGAAGATAAATGATGAAGCTCTTTTTTTTTTTTTCAGGTGATTTTTTCAGATCTCTCTCTCCGACTAAAAGTGCAACACTACTTATCCAATTCCTTTCCTGTGGAATATTTTTGCACTAATTACTCAGTTTTTGTAGAAGGAAAAGCAGTGATAGCTATCATCAAAAAATTCATATGTTGTAATTCTTTCTTAGACAATTTAAGATACAAATTGAAGCTACTGCCACAGTGATTCACTATTTTCTTTACAGATGTTTTAATAAATATTCCTAAAGTCTAGGAGACTGTTCATAACCCCTTAAAGCAGGGGTTAGCTAACTTGTTCTGTAAAGGTCAGATAATAAATATTTTAGATTTCTTAGGTCACTTCCCTATTGTATATTCTTTTTATTTACAATTCTAAAACATGAAAAAATGTTACTTCTGCTGTAATTTACTAATCCCTTATTTAAAAAATAGAAATTGTTTTTCTCTAGATTAGACTACTCAAGTGTTAATACAATGTAAACTTCACATTTTTCAGTAAAATATATCCATGGTTTTTGACTACTAGACTGAGGGTTCATGACGAGTAAGAAACAAATCCCATTCAAAGAGTGGGATTTCATATATTCTCCTTAATCAATGGCACTTTCTTAGGTCTTTACAGGGAAAAACTCTTTTCCTGGGGTAACTTGAAGTCTGCAAACTCAAAGGTTGGAATACTTCCATGCTAAAAGAGGTAGACACATACACAGTGGTCTAGGCAGTGACGTGCACAATGGAAACCACTATTTGATACATATATTCAACACAAAACTCCCCATGGCTAAGAAGAAATCAGTTAGAAGGTATACAAAATCACCCCGGAGAATATTCTAGTTTGTTTTTATCATTACGCAGTTGTTCCATTTTGGGGACATGTGATTTGCATATGAAATATATGAACATAATTTACTGTAACAGTATGGTTTATCCAGGTTAGTAGTGCTAAAAAGATATGGCAGAGAATTGTGTGGGAATTTGGACTCTGATAGAGTAAAACAATCTTTCATAATACTACTTGATGTATCACATGACCCAGTAGCTTGGACTCACATTAGCTGAGTGTGTGTGTGTGTGTGTATGTGTGTGTAGTGCCTTTTTCCTTTCTCTACCACAGTGGTATGAGCAAATTATGGCAAACAAAAGAACTATTGTGAATGGACTCAGATATATCATAATATATATCATAAACAAGTTGGAAGTCTCTGGAATTCCAGTCACAAGGTACTCTACGAAAACATTTATAAATTCTAAAGCTAAGAAAGTTGAAAACTTTGGTATCCCTAAGAAAACTCAACTATACCAGCAAGCCCACACCCCGTTTTCAAACTATAAAAAGTACAGTTTTCAGTGCAAAAATAGTATCTCGATAAATAGCAATGACACAAAAGTTATATAAAACAGTTGAAAACTATGAAACACATAAGTAATATCCTGAAGTCATGTTTTGGCATAGAAAAGGTCATTTGAGGGCTAAGAAATAACACGTTATTTTACTGATTTCACTGTGAGTCTGGTGGAACATTTAAATACTCCCTCTCTGCACACAGACTCAGACATTTACAGCTCATCATGCTTTCTCTTAAATGGCCACTTTGGGTGTCGTGATACGTGGTCTGCAGCCTGAAGGACAAGATGCATAAATTCTTCTACATCAAAAGCGTAGTTGGTGAACTTTGGATGCTCCCCTAACGTTGGGTGGTGGCCCTGCAAAAACAAACCAAAACCTACATCTCTAAGTATAGAGGACAAGATTCTTCGTAGAGGAAAGAAATTATTTTACTTTGGCCAGAGCAGCTATTTTAATTTACGCTCAATGTCAGAGGCTGAGACCGGCCAGTTTTTTCAATAAAGGCCAGATAATACATTTCTTCAGCTCTGTGAACCACACAGCCTCTGCCACAATTACTCAACTTGCCCCTGAAGTGCACAGGCAGCCACTGGAAACACAGAGACAGAGAAGCAAGCCTGGGCCTAATGCAACTTTATCTTGAAACCAGATGTGGGTGAGAACAGGCCCCCAAGCAGGTGCTCTGTACAACTTGCTGACCCCTCCTATATATAATTCAAAAGATCTTTCTAGGCCCAAATTTCACAAAATTGTCTTATCAACATAAAGACACAGAGTGATTCATTTCCTTTGTCATTTGTCAGTGTGAAATAAACTATTCCACCGAAGAGTATCTCTCTGGATTGAAGTTCAATGACAATTTTGCATATTAGTAAGTAGATACTTGAAATCAATTAAAAAGGAAAATAAGTGGGCCTCCCTGGTAGCCTAGGGATTAAGTCTCAGTGCTATCACCACTATGGCCTGAGTTTGATCTCTGGCCAGGGAGATGACCCACATGGCACAGCAGACCTCTTCTGTCGTGTCTGCTGCTCCCCTCAGCAGAGTATTTCAGTAGATCTGCCAGTTCTTCTCCCCACTCTTGTTTCTGGTGAATCCTTCAAACCCTGCCCTCACCTCTGGCCTACACCCAGCTCTTCTACGCAGAAATAAGTAAAATTAAAAAAAAAACTTAAAAAGTAAAATAAGGTCAATTTTGTCACGGAACATTACCTTATCTTTTTTTAAAAGATTTATTTATTTATGCATACAAGAACTGGGGTACAGACCAGAGGTGTGGGGGGTGAGAGGATTCACCAGAGACAGAGCGGGGAACACAACAGGCAGATTGACTGAAATACAATGCTGAGGGGAGCAGTGGGTGAGACAGGAGAGGTCTGCTGCACCATATGGGTAGCTCCCTGGCTGAGGATCTAACTCATAATGCAGTGGCTGCGAATAGCTTCATAGGTTGCTTCTTAACCCCTGCGCCACCAGGGAGGCCTGAACATTACCTTATCTTGAGGGAAGACTTTGTTCTGCCTTCGCCAAGTGATGTAGTGGATGCCCCTCAGCCTGGCCAGGTCCAAGTAGCAGCGCTCATCTTCACAGTTGTACCTGAGGACACAAGCACAGCCCTGCTTCAGGCGCGCTCTGAGGCTCTGCCCAGAGCATTTCTTGGAAGAAACGCATGCCCCAACATCTTCCAAACAAAAGGCTTTTTAAACAGCCAATAAGACTGAGGTAGATTATTCTTAAAAATATTGTTATAACTACCTTAACTTTTTTTTTTAAGATTTATTTATCTATTTATACAAACACTGGGTACAGTCAGAGACACTGGAGGGTGAGAGAATTCACCAGAGCGAGAGTGGAGAGTAGAACAGGCAGAGTGACGAAGTATACTGCTGAGGGGAGTAACGGGTGTCATGAGAGGCCATGTGGGACCCTCACCTGGCGGCCGGGGATCGAACCAGTGCTGCAGAGGCTGCGGGCAGCTTCGCAACCCAGCGCTCAACCGCTGCGCCACCGGGGAGGCCCACTATCTTAACTTTTAAAGATTTATTTATGTATTTATACAAGTACAGTCAGAAGCATGGGAGGGTGAGAGAATTCACCAGAGCCAGAGCAGGGAGCAGAGCAGGCAGACTGATGAAATACACTGCAGAGGGGAGCAGCGGGTGGCGGGAGAGGTCTGCGCACCATGTGGGACCCTCGCCCCACGGCCGGGGATGGAACCAGCGCTGCAGAGGCTGCGGGCAGCTTCGCAACCCAGCGCTCAACCGCTGCGCCACCGTGGGTGGCGTGGGAGGCCCCATTACCTTAACTTTTATAACACAGATTAGGATCAAGGAATGGAGATTGAGCCTTACCAATAGCGCAGACTGCCTGTGAACTAGGTATTATCTCCTGACAATCTGGGCTGTGTATTTATGGACGTGGACTTGGGTAGGTAACACACCCAAGGTGTGGACTTGGGTAGGTAACACACCCAAGGTCACTAGCAGCTAGTGAGGCAGAAACTGAACCCAGATCTGTCAAACTCCAATGCCTGAACTTGCTTGCATTTCTCCTATGCTCTCCTTCCTCCCTTTATTCCCACTCTGCCTCCCCACCCCCATCTCTAGGAGAAATAAAGTATTGAGAGAGAATCCACAATTATCTGTTTCTCTAACATATATATTTAAATGTCTTTTCAGGTCATTGGAAGTTCATGACAACTTTTTTCTAAGTAGTATCTCATTTAAATACTGAGTCAAGTTATTTTGAAAGTGAAATCATAAATCAAGAAGTTTGTATGCAAAGTAGGGAAGTCAGGTGGCAGTAATACTATTGGTGTGTCAAGAACTGAAGACAGGGTCTGGTGACCAAAGAATTATTAAGGCAGAGAAGCCCATAACTCCATGACCAGTCATCAAGTTCAAGGAGGAGGAGCCCCTGGGTCAATCATTTCCAACTTGAGGGCCTCTTTCCTGTGTATGAAGTCTGTGAGCACTGAGGAAAGTTTGGCTTGTGTTTTGGAGCTGTGTTCTTAGTAGTTTCATAGTTTCTGAAACTCCTTAATTGTGGTAGTAAATAGATAACATAAAATGTATCACCCTAACCATTTTTAAGTTAACAGTTCAGTAGTATTAAGTATATTTTCACTGTTGTTAGCTGATCTCCAGAACTTTCCCATCTTGCAAAATTAAAACTCTGTACCCATTAAACATCAGTTCCCAACTTCTCACCAGTTCCCCTCTCCTGGGCTCCCATTCTACTTTCTGACTCTATGAGTTTGACTACTCTAGATATCTCATATAAGTGAAATGACACAGCATTTGTCTTTTTTGTGGATAGCTTATTTCACCTAGCACGTCCTCAAAGTTTCACCCATATTGTAGCATATAATAGGATTTCCTTTTGAAGACTGAATAATATTCCATTGGATGTGTGTTTATGTGTGTGCGTGTGTGTGTGTGTACATAGATCACATTTTGCTTGTTTATCTATTGATGGACATTTGTTTCTGAATCTTTGCAACTGTGAATAGTACTGCTATAAACATGGATGTGTGACATTGTGACATAACAGCTTGCTTTTACACAATAATTGCACTGATGCAGGGAGATGTTCACTGTTTGAAGAGCACACAGGAACAAATTAGGGTAAGGGAAATCATAGGTTTGTTCCATTGCATGTTGAGATGGGGTTAGGAAGGTAGCTTGCTTGCTAAATGCAGTGGCAGGCTGCAAATTCTACATTTTTGGCTTTAGGTCTTTTTTTCTTTCTAGATGCTTATACGATATACCTTCCCTATAATGATTAAATATTAAGTCTTAAGCCTTTTGTTGCTCTGAAGGAAAGCCTCAGCATGCAAAAAAAGCACTACATGCTGTCTTAATGTTAAGAATGTCTCCAAATACTTACAATTCAAACACAGTTGCCCAGTCTGGAAGGAAAAGTAAGTGGGTAAGACCAGCTCCATGCATTCCAATAAATATGTCAGTGTTATGAGTGATCCTTAGCTGGTCTAAAAACCCAAGTTCTCTGTGAACAGAAAAACAACAAAAGACAGATGGGAAGAAGAGAGAAAGTATTAAGTTGAGTTTGTTCATGGTACATAGCAATAAATGTCTTTCTTGGCTTAAGTCACATTCCACCATGAATTTTTGCTAATTCCAAGCTGACTACAGTAATTAATAATTTAATTACATAATGATTTAACATTTTTAAAGTAACTTCACCTTTAAAAAAGTTAAATGCATTTATTTTTGTACCACTTTTTATTGCAGTGACACTGGTTTTTGATACCATATATAATTTAGGGGTATAGGGTCACACCTTACAGATGTTACCATGCCATGTCTTTCAGCAAGCACCCAGAAATTCATTTACTTTAGAAGGAGACTGTTATAGCTGTCTAAATTGGAAAATCAGTAGCTCATGCCATAAGCAAAACTATACAAATATATGCAAACTAAAAACTATTATTCAAATCAAGGTAGATACTATCTCAGGGCAAAGGTCTAAGCCTGAGACGCACTCTCTATGAAAAAAGTGAAATCAATAAGTGTTTAAGAGATGGTAGGATATACTAATATCAGACTGAAAAGTATTTACTTAAGATAACAAAAGGATGTTGAAAAATAGAACAAATTCCTCCTTGTATAATCTAAAGTATTCAATATAGTCTCGGTGTACCTAAAATCACCTCAGATACCACCTTGACAACTGACTAATACACAATTTCCCACATATTGGGATTGAACAAGTGTCCTTTGTGTTTAAGACAGTGAAAGATGTGCAAACTCAATGCCAAAATTCTCACTGAACGGAGTCTTGGACGAAATGCCAGTGTACACACAACACTCTGGACAGACATAATGGAATCAGATCTCCCGATCCCATTTACCCAAATTCAAGCAAAATAAAGGACCAAGAGTGGGCTATTACTTACTTATACTTGTAATCGACAATTTGGACTTCAAAGGTAGATACTGTTTTCAGTGCGTTTACAAGCTAGGGGAAAAAAAAACAGCGTCACTGAAAATTTCTTTTCCTTCCTTCTTTTTGGTTTTACATTTTCTCTGAGTCCTAAAATTTCTTATTTTCTTTTTTTTTTTTAAGATTTATTTATTTATACAACAACGGGGAATAGCCCAGATGTGTGGGATGGTGAGAGGATTCACCAGAGACAGAGCGGGGAACAGAACAGGCAAACTGACTGAAATACACTGGTGAGGGGAGCAGCGGGCGAGACAGGAGAGGTCTGCCCCACCATGTGGGTTGCTCTGCTGCTGGCAGGGATCGAACCAGCACTGCAGAGGCTGCGGACAGCTTCACAGCACTGCACTCAACCGCCTGCACCACCAGGGAGGCCCTAAAATTTCTTATTTTCATATGAAATATTCTTCAAGAATTAAATATCTGTCAGCACTACTGTTTTGACTTTAGTTGAATTCAGAAGGAGGCTTCACCCCAGCGTTGTGGAGAGGGTAATAGGAGAAGATTCATGGGCTAGTACAAGGCACACAAAGAGTTAGGTCCTACTAGAACTGTCTGCTAGCTGCTCCTTCAACTTTCAACATATATTTGTTGGGCACTACTGTGTTCCAGAAATTACATTGAGGGTTTTCTTCCCATCCATTATCTCATTTCAGACAAACCACAAGTGCTTTAGACCTCATCTTCTCAAAATAGTAGGTTCTTGGCAGAAAAACACTTTCAGTATTTCTACACAGAAAAAAATCATTCTTTAACAAACAGAAAGTAGCATACTTAATCTATTATCAGCAACACAGTTGTGGTTCTCTATGTCTGTCACAACTAGTACATTTTAAACCCAAACGGCTGATCACCCTCATTCAGGAATATCAGCACTTATATCCTGTTTCTGGTGTTCTACACAAGACTGCACCAAGAATGGTTACAAGAGCAACATTGATTGAACACTTAAATTGCTCTGGCATCTCTACATGACTTAATCCTCATAAAAATCTTACCAAGAAAGTGTTATTATTACTATGCCCACTTTATTAATGATACAATAGAGGTTTAGAGAAATTTAATAACTTTCCCCAGATTTCCCAGCTAGAAAATGGCAGCACTGAAATTAAATTGAGGTCACCTGACCCCAGAACTTGTGTTTTCAGCCGGTGTACTTGACTCTTCTACTTACAAAAAACAACAGGCAGTGACCAAAATCCAGTCCTTTTCTTCCCATTGTGAGCACACACACACACACACACACACACACACAGAGTCATAACATTTCAGTTTCTCTCTAGATAGTCTCTATACTCCCACAAATACGTGCTCACATCAAGGATTTGGAGGAGTGAGGATAGACAATTAGAATTCCACTTTCCGGAAAAGAAATTAATCAGGTAGCTTGACCCTGGTCTTGTAACAACACAGGCCCATCAAGTGTTCTGAGGGTCCTGCGGCACGTGTGTGCTTCCAGGGATTTCCAGTCACTGCACAGACATGGCTGTATCCCTCCTGACATGACTGTTCTAACCCTGAGGTCAGGTAGCATTGCACAAGCCATCACAAATGAGGGCATGTGGGTTTTATTACCTATTCATGAGTCAAGGAAGAGTCCAACATCCTTCTCTGCCTGGTTGCTGTCTTTTCAAGTGATCGCCAATCCAAAGGAAGAAAGCAGTCACTTGGGGGCCCTTTGTAGCGGAATTATCAAATCTCATCTTTGGAAAATCTTATTTGGGCAATCTGTGTGACTACATCTAAAAACCGGGATGGGGCCTCCCTGCTGGCACAAGGGGTTAAGTACCGCACTATGAAGCAATCCGCAGCCTTTGCAGCATGAGTTCGAACCCCAGCCGGCCCTACCCACATGGTAGAGACCTCTCCTGTCTCGCCCGCTGCTTCCCTCAGTAGTGTATTTCAGTCAGTCTGCCTGTTCTGCTCCCCACTCTGTCTCTGGTGAATCTCTCACCTGCCGCATCTCTGGCCTGTACCCTAGCTCTTGTATGCATAAATAAATAAATCTTAAAAAAAAATAGAATAAAAACTGCAATGGCTGCACTTAGCTTACTTTGGCATTGCCTCTCCACTGGACATCTCAGTGGCTTGATGCTGGTTTTTAGCCCATCCTGTCACAACAGACTGAGAACCATGGTTGGTCAGCCTCCTCCAAGACATTCTTTGTAAGAGCAGAAGAGCACACTGGGTAGGAAGCTGCTTGGACCTTGATACCTTGGCTCACATCGCATTCCTCTGCTCACACCTGTATGACCCTAGGCTTATTTTTCAGCCTCTAAAACTCAGTGTCCTTGTCTAGTAAAGGAATAATAATAAAATATCTACCTCATGGGTGTCCTGAGAGAGTTGGAGGACATGCATGGGGAGCACAGAGTAATATTACTGGCACATAATTAACTCTATCAATATATACTATGGATCTGCTAGCTAATGAGGTTTCCCAACCATCTAACCCAACATTGCATTACTTGACACATTTTAATTTCCTTTAAAGAAAGTATATATACACAAATTGTTCATTTCTTCCATCCATAAAGCTTACAATCAATGTATCATTACACCATATGTTCATGGCCTTCATAATCCATATGGGTCTCAGGAAGAGGTGCTAATTACACAATTTTGATCAGCCCATTAGGCATACAAATTAATCTGAGAAAAACATTTTACCCATCAAAGTCTGGTCCTTATCTCCCACCTACTGTTTTCCCCATATCAATCCCTCTGAACTACTCATGCTCAGGCGGATGGACTGAAATACACTGCTAAGAGGAGCAGCGGGGAGACAGGAAAGGTCTGCTGTGCCATGTGGGTAGCTCCCTGGCCTGGGATTGAACTCATGTCACAGTGGCTGGCAATAGCTTGATAGTGCTGAGACTTTAACCCCTGTGTAATTAAGGAGGCCCCAAGGGGGCAACCAGTTTCTAAGACACATAGTTATGAAACGGATGGGGTCTCTTCCAACCTAATCTGCTGCTGGATGCTGCCAGTGCTGCATCAGCCATTTCTGAAAGATACGGTCACATTTTTGTTACTAGTTTATCTAGAGACAAAATGTTTGGCAATCTCTGACAATAAAGGTAGGGTTCAGAGACAGCTTTCTGCCTGTTATCACTGAGTTGGAGCAGATGAATGTTTATAATAAAGCAAAGCTAGTTTGGGTAACTGTGGTTTAGTGACTTCTAGGTAGAAATTCAAAGCCAATAAATGAAGTGGGCATAGCCATCAAACTTTTTCTAAAAGCTAATGATTTCAAACCAAAGCATTTAATGCAATGTGAAAATATAAGGCACATCATCATAAGAAGTTAAATTCAATACAATGATATTTAAGATGCATACCAAAAACTAACCTCATTTTGGTTTAGTATCTTCCGGTATTCTGTGCTCCGTGCAAGAATGGTGACTCGGATTTTTCCATCCTGTAATCAAAAGGAAAAGTCAAGATAATGCCATATATGCCTGGATAGACGAATGAGTACCTGAAACTAAAATGTGATTTTCACAGACTTGAAGCTCAATAAGGACACATTTAAGAAACTATTATTTTTTTGGCCCGATTCCTTCACAGTTCTGTCAGGGGGAAAAAACACACTCATTTTAGCTACAGAAGACAAAAGCTAAAAAGACAAAAGGAGGGAAAAAGCAAATTCTTCCACTGTGGCTTAGCTTATCTTCACAAGTTGCTGACATCTGATTTTGAATTCCTCTAAGTTAGAAAATGTTAACACAGAAAACACTGTCTTCTGATAATTTCTTTTTCTGCAGAGGTGGTATTGATTTTTATTAGGTGTGAAAAGTCAAGCCCATCTCAGAATCCATAATGTAGTCATTACCTTGGGTCCCTCTTGTGTGATGTTCAGTCTGTATAGTACGTGTTGGGAAAATGCCCTGAATAATCCAGTATTTTGACAGCCAGATATCTAAAATAAAAATAATAATTTACATTATGATGAATATGTCCACATTATTATTTCAGATGTTCTCAAGTCATATATAAATGTTATCTTTAAACCTTATCAAGAGTAAATTCTATTAATATGAATCTTCAACAATAGACAACATACTTACCAGGGGGGTGTTATAGAACAGTCCATATCTCATGCGGGGGAGTAATGAAAAAATAGCTTCCTTAAAACATACCTAAGATCAAAGAAATTTTAAAAGATAATACAATTTGTATCCTTCACACCAAAACAGCGCTTATGGTTAAAGAAAATAAATTTTAACTAACCTCTATTTTATATTAAAATATTTCAAACAGCAAACTATGCCACTCAAATGAAATAACATATTTTTGGAAAAGTTACGGGAAATAGTTACTTTTTTTTAAATTTTATTTACTTTTGCATGGAAGAACTGGGGTACAGGCCAGAAGTATGGGGGATGTGAGGATTCAACAGAGACAGAGTGGGGAACAGGACAGGCAGATCTACTGAAATACACTGCTAAGGGGAGCAGCAGGAAAGACAGGAAAGGTCTGCTGTGCCATGTCGGTTAGCTCCCTGGCCAGGGATCGAACTCAGGCCACAGAGGTGATAAGGCTGACTTAACCCCGAGGCCACCTGGGAGGCCCCAGGAGGTAGTTTCTAAAACCTACATGTTCACAACACTGAGGATTCTAGTTATAAAAAGAAACAAAGAAGTGAGAAATCAATGGAAATAGCTAATAGAAGCTCATTAACATTTGATGGGTGAATCAATCTGCAATGTTAGTTTCAGTATAGTTTACAGTACCCTTTTGGAATCATAAGTTTTCAGATGTATAACATCATAATCAGTAAATGCTTTCCATGTGTCTGAAAACAGGTCACCATATCCATAGGAGCTCTGAAAGTGGAAACAAAAATACATTAGGGCAATAAGAGGGTACAACATGGTTTGTCAAAAAGGCAACAAAATGCCTGACTTAGCTTGTAAGTGTTAAGAATTAATGATCCTAGGGCCTCCCTGGTGGTGCAGCAGGTTGAGAGCAGCACAGTGAAGCTGTCTGCAGCCTCTGCAGCACGGTTTGATTCCTGGCTGGCCAGGGAGAAACCCACATGGCGTGGCAGACCTCTCCTGTTTTGCCCTCAGTGGTGCTTTTGGTCCATCTACCTGTTCTTCTCCCCACTCTGTCTTTGGTGGAGTCTCTCACCCTCCCTTGCTCCTGGCCTGTACCCCCGTTCTTGTATAAATAAATAAATATTTTAAAAAAATTAACGATCCTAAATAAGTTCATAAAATCCAGGGATGAAAAATAGATTTCTTTTTTTTTTTTAAGATTGATTTATTTATACAAGAACCGGGGTACAGGCCAGATGTGCAGAAGGGTGAGAGGATTCACCAGAGACAGTGTGGGGAACAGAACAGGCAGACTGGCAGAAATACACTGCTGAGGGGAGCAGCGGGCAAGACAGGAGAGGTCTGCCTCATCATGTGGGTTGTTCCATGGCTGGCGGGGATCGAACTGGTACTGCAGAGGCTGCGGAAAGCTTCACAGAGCTGCGCTCAACCACTGGCGTCACCGGGGAGGCCCAAAAAATAGATTTCCATCTTGGGTCTGAGCAAGTACCTAATTTAATATAATAGCATCAGAAATGATATTCACGATTATAACTTGAGTCTACTAAGTGTTTTGTTTTACTACTTTTGTCCATTTTATTCCCATGTCTTTGAAAAGTAGTTGCAGGCATTTCTTCTATGTATTTTCTATCCAAAATCAGAGCTAAACAAACTGTATCCATATGCCATCATTTGTACACACTCTGAATATGCTCAGTGGGCAAAATGCATCAGAGTAAAGGGAATATGCTTTTGGAAAGAAATTTCCATCAAGAAAATGCCTTGGAGGTTTCTAACATTCACAATACAATGTATATAATTATGAAATGATGTCCTCCTCGAATGATTAATGTGATAATCCCCCACTAACAGTAATAATAATAGCATCTTGCATACTTCCTAAACCCCAGGCACACTTCTACGCACTTGACATTATTAACATATTAAACCATCCCTTAAACACGATGAACTAGGTAATGTCACTATCTCCATTTTACAGATGAGCAAACTGAAACACAATTTTAAGTAATTTGCCAAAACTCTGGAGCTACTTTGTTTGTAGAACTGGGATAAAATCCAGTCTCTTTGGTTCCGGACTCCAAGCTGGTAACCTGTACAGCAGCAGCTGCCTCTCAGCAGGAACTAGTTCTTCCTAGTACATTTACCAAATATATTTCACACTTGAAAAGTGGAAATTAATTATGTGTTCCATCAGCCAAAGGAAAGACATCAATTTATTGTAAAATGGAATAACTGAAATTGAAAAATTCATCCAGAAGAAGAAATATGCACTGCAGGATTCCATTTGAGGCCTGCAGTTGGTTATATGTTATATTCATTGTTTGTGTCTTTTTATCTTTATAGCATGTGTTGTTCTTTTTATCTTTATAGCATGTGCAGCATTGCTTCATTCAAGTTCTTACCAGCAAAAGAAAAAGTCAGTGACCACACAATATCTTAACTCTCTTCATTCAACCCATGGTGTTCTGTGGGCCTGAACTGTGCAGCAACTGGATTGTTTCAGATCCTGAAAACTTTGTGCAGATATTAGTGTTATTTCAAAGTTGTTGAGAACTGTTAGAAGTGGCGATGAAAAAAATACTTTCCTTACATATTTCTCCAGTGTTGTTCTAATAAAGGTTTTTCTCAACACCATCAGAAATGAAGGATCCCTATTCTAACTCAATAGTAAGTAACAGGCAATTAAAGGAAGTAATTACAGTTTCTTGAGATAACATTCTGATAAAATAAGAAACCTTTAAAAGGTAAATTTAATAAAATACTGCAGTCCTGACTGATCTCTTCTCAGGGAAATCATGTATTATTCAGTAATAAGCATCTCTAGAAGCTTCTTTCCCATGCCCCTCAACTTCAAATTATCTGCTGCAGGGGAAGGAGAGATCTCTTTCTATTCTTGCTTAAAGGATATTTAGATCTTCTCAAAGATGACACAAAATTTCCTCCTGTGTCTGTCTCAAATTTATTTTTTTTACAAAGATTTATTTATGCATATAAGAACTGGGGTACAGGCCAGAGGTGCAGAGGGTGAGAGGATTCACCAGAGACAGAGTGGGGAACAGAACAGGAAGACTGACTGAAACACACTGTTGAGGGGAGCAGCGGGTGAGGCAGGAGAGTACTGCTGTGCTATGTGGGTTGCTCCCTGGCTGAGGATTGAACTTGTGCTGCAGAGGCTGCAGATAGCCACCAGGGAGGCCCTGTCTCAAATTTAAACATGCTCAAACATAACATGCAACTTAGAAATTTCACGTACAGGAATCTGTCCTATAGTAACGCCACAATGGGCATGTAAAGGGGGTGTTCACACTGCAGCATTTCAGTAAATAACAAAGACTTGGAAGCAAATGAAATATGATTGGGATGGGGGAGAGACAAAGGCACACTGAGTCATACATCTGATGGCTATAGAACGCATTGTACTGCTGAAAAGGTGGCACTCCCAAGTGTTCTGGCTTGGAAAGATGTCCATGATATAATATTTTTAACAATATGAGAAAGTATATTTTCTATCAGGATATAAACATATCTTTAGGCAAATCATATATAGCATATATAGCAAATCATATATAGCATAATAAAATATTTTATAAATATAAATCCTTGTCTAAATTTTATGGAAGGCTATGTCTATCCAGTTATTAAAATTTAATTTTAAAATAGTCTTGCAAGAGACTCTCACACATAACTGCAGTTACCTTTGGGAGAAATGGAATTGGAGAAATGGAAGGAGACTTCTGTATTATTTGAACTCATTATAACCAGGCATCACTTGAATAATTAAAAAGAATAATAAAGCCATGCTACTTTCTAGCATAAGAAAACATGGACAGTTTGCAGTAAGTCAACCAAGGCAACTCTTCTGTGCCCAGAAGTGTCCCTTAATGCATCCTTGAAGGGTACTGGCTGTGCCTATCCCACTGCGGAAGCTGTGTGCCTGAAGAGTGGTGAGCTGCCGAACTTTGAGAGCAGGAGCGGGAACACTCCATGAACTTCTCTGAGGGAACAGCTGTAAAATGTCACTAAGATCAGGGCCTCCCTGGTGGTGTAAGGGTTAAGCACAGCACTGTGAAGCTATCTGCAGCATCTGCAGCACAAGTTTGATGACCAGCCAGGGAGCTAAACCACATGGCCCAGCAGACCTCTCCTGTCTTGCCCGCTGCTCTCCTCAGCAGTGTATTTCAGTCAGTCTGCCTGTTCTGTTCCCCACTCTGTCTCTGGCGAATCTTCTCATCCCCCCACACCTCTAGCCTGTACTCCCGTTATTGTATGCATAAATAAATAAACCTTTTTTAAAAATGTCGCTAAGATCAGAATTGCAGTCACAGCCACTCGGCTCTTCTCCTGGACACAGCGCATACAGCAACAGCATCCCCCGGGGATGCAGCATTGCTTCATTCAAGTTCTTACCAGCAAAAGAAAAAGTCAGTGACCACACAATATCTTAACTCTCTTCATGCAACCCATGGTGTTCTGTGGCCTGAACTGTGCAGCAACTGGATTGTTTGGAGAACAAGAACCTCTCTGATCAAGTATGCACAGATCAAGATTTGACCAAGGTTTCAAATCAATACAAAGAGGGTAGAAAAGGAGGGAGGCACAGGGCAGCCAACATGCTTAGTTACACTCATCCTGCCTGTCTGTGGAGTCAAGGTCAGACTGCCCTAAAAACATGTTCCCAATTTACAGAATAACCGATGAGTGTCATGGTGAGAGAAAACTATTTACTCCATCCCAGCAGGCATAGAGAAGGGCTTGATTTAACTTAGTCCTCCTGTATGAGATGTGGAAAAGCATGCAACAAGGTACAAGAAAATTTCTGGAAGGTGTCTGGAAATTTTTTTGTCAAACAGGTTCCTCAGGAAACTATAGAAAATAGATCAAGCACTGTGATTTCAGAGCACAGCACAGGGGTCAGACTACCTGGACTGAAATCATGGATCTTACCCCTCACTGACTGTGTTATCTTAGACACTTCTTAGACAATGTCTGCTAATCAGAATCTAGTTTCCTTCTCTGTAAAATCAGCTAAAAAACAAAACAAAACAAAACACCACAACAAAAACCCATGGAGGGTTGTAAGCATTCAGTGAGATAAAACCAGGTATAATTAGACCATGAAAAACACAAGTGAATTATGAGTTAATCATTGCAGATCTTGATAGCTGGAGATTGTGGCCTAGAAGCATTCATCCAAAAAAGAAAAGAAAGGAACTGTTGTTCCCTTTGCTAATGGAAACATTTTCAAGAAACGAAACTGTGGTGGCAGCAAAACTGGAACATGAAGGAAACATAAATGCAAAGAAGGAACCAAAAGAGAGCATGAACATGCCAAGAATTGTGGAACCAGTTCTCAGCAGACTTCAAATCTCACTACAGGTTAAAGAGCAGTAATAGTGAAAACCTCTACGCAGCTCTACTGCAAGCCTCAGATCTATGAACAAAAAAACCTTAGTAAACCATGTCCCCTTCTGCATGAGAATTTGATCTTCAGTTAACTATCTGACTCTGCTCTCTGGAAAGGATAGCCTGTGTCAACTACACTTCTAGGTACCATTGCTTTTAACTAAAAAAAGCATCTAATGGGAAAATTGTATATGTACTGAGAGAGAGTACAATAACATTTCTGACTGTCTGCGTCTCTTATGGGGACCTTGGAGCTTTGCTGATGCAGGTATTCCAGGAGATGTTGGTCCCTTTGGCACCTGAGCCTCCTATGCCTGTTCCAGATGGGTCCCATCTTTTTTGTACCCAAGCTGAGCTGCTTGGGTTGCTAGAAGGACTCCCTGTAAGAAAGGCCCAGTGCTTCTCTGCCAGAAAGCTGTGGTTCCCCCATAATGTCACTCTGAAGAGACATGCCAAGGGAGGGACCCATGAGTACATGGGAGTTACATTTAGCTAAATCATGGATGACCTTCAGGTGGGTCAGTTTCCCAGGTTAGGCAGTAAATATACTGTTCTCAGCCTTGTTGTCATAAGATGCATGTGCTATGTGCCAGGCATTGTGACTTGCCACATACAACATGGAACACCTTCAAAATGACACCATTACAATGTGGACATTATAATTACTCCATTTCACAGTTGAGTGTCCTGGGACAACTCCTGGGGTTACCTTGACAGGTGGAAGAGATAGAGAAAAATGAGAGAAAAGGCAGACAAAGAGATGGGGGGCAGGAATGAGGAGGGGAAAACTGGACTAAGAACAAATAAGCAAATAACGATGTAATTCAACATATAGATGCGTGTGCTTAAGACACGTGCTATGTAACAAGCTGATACACACAACACAATTGGTGCAAAGCAAATAGCAACAGGGAAGCTATAATTTAGCAAAGCAGACACTGACTACAATAGACCAAACTGTAAAAAGAGGCAAACTCTCTAACAGGCTTCATGTCAGAGTCATGGAAGTTAAGCGGATGACAGTCTTCAAAGTCGACATAAAGGGTAAACAGCACATGCATTTGGTCTTTGGAATTCCACCTACCCAAAGGGGCAAAGAAATCTTCCACCATCTCATTCTACAATTGAAAGAACAAAGGTACATACATATGTCTCTGCCCATATATATATTACATGTAAATGCTTCTCCACAGATATTCATATGCATGTGCATATATATGCAGGTTGGATTGTGTGCCAGGCTATATTAACAGATATCTCTTAGAACATTTTATTTCACAACATCAGGGTTTCACATTTATTGAGCAAGTCAAAGGCAGTTTTAAAGCAGAAACACATTCTTACTTACAGTGTCCCACATCACGATGTATACATCTGTATTGAATGAATTATTAACGTGTTGGGTAATATAAAGGTTGATAAAATCACAAAAGTGGTGATACATGTTAACACCTAGTATAGGAAAAAAAGAAATCTATGTTAATTAACCCCAAAGAACAAATGATTTGATAAGTTTTATTCTATCCCATCTATTTCTAGTGTGATGATCTTTTAGCTAAAATAATGGGAGAATAGGCCTCCCTGGTGGCACAAGGGGTTAAGCCTCAGCACTACGAAGCTATCTCCAGCCACTGCAGATTGAGTTCGATCCCCAGCCAGAGAGCTAACCCATGAGGCACAGCAGAACTTTCCTGTCTCACCCGCTGCTCCCCTCAGCAGTGTATTTCAGTTGATCTGCCTGTTCTGCTCCCACCAGAGGGTGAATCCTCTCACTGCCCAGACCTCTGGCCTATACCCCAGCTCTTGTATGCATAAATATATAAAAAGAAATCTTTAAAAAATAAAATAAATGGGGAAAACAATAAGAGTTCTTCCAAACATGAAATAATCCACACATAGATTACAGATTGAATGGGTAGAAATATTACTTTAAAATTGATTATTTAGGAATTATGAATGCATTTTCCCATATACACTAAGTAGCAAATGATCATTAAGTTTCCAGGAAAAAATAACATAAGTCTATTAAACTCAAATGAGATAGAATTATAGAAGCATGAAGACTAATTGTTGTACTTTATGACATCTTATGTTTTAAATCAATTAAGTAACATCCCTTCATTATAGAAGTATTGGCAAAGATTGAAACTGTTAACATTTTGGAATTTTTCATTCCTGTTTCTTTTTTCCATACTTAATCATTACTTACAATATTGCTTTTTGGGAAAATATTAACTATCATTTCAAAGGGCTTCATGCCCCATATTCTACTTGAAGGAGCATGAACTTTGGAGTCAGAAGAACTGGCTTGAATCCCAGTTCAGCCATTCATGAGCAGTGTTCTCAGTAAGTTTGTAAAGTTTCCAGTCTTTAGCTTCTCTACTAGAAGTAAGGAAATATTATACTTAGGTGCCAGTTTTGTTAGGAAAGATTAAATGATAATACATCCAAAAGTACCCAGCCCGCTGCCTAACACCTGGTGAAGCCTTAGTGAAGACCTAAGTTTGGGAGGTCACACAGAGTTGATAAAAATGCAGAACTACTATTTGCAATCTCCTAAGTCTGTCTTTAAAAAAAAAGCTGAACATGTACTATTGACTTAGGCATACAGTATCCAGTATTCAACCGGGAAACACATCTAAACAAGATGAAATTCCAACAACTGGCGTTTCAAGTATGCATTTTATAGGAGGGTGAAAGTTAACTGAAAGAAAAACAGTGACTCTCAAATGCAGACTATAAATTATTCTGATTTCATTCCCATCGTGAAGAATGAGTGTGTCAGAAAATTAGAATTTTAAAAAAAGAAACCTCCATTCTTTTTAGACTGGTATTTGAAAAGAATGTTTGGAAGGGCTTCTTTTATCACCCAGAAAAATCTTGCCAAAAGCCTATATTCAAATAAACAAGAAAAAGCAAATTCTATTATAACACATGTCCTCCCAGGTTAGCTACACTGCACATTAGGTCTCTCATGTATCATTCACTGAATTCCTAACATTTCTTGAGAAACTCAGTAGGCACAAAATAGCTCTTGTTGCCAGGAGAATTTATAAATGAGAAAACATAGGCTCTGTCCTCAAGGGCCTCCAGTGAGTCTTGTTCTATGGAATGCTCATCTCTCAAGGTAAGCACTAATATAAAAAGAAAAATAGAATGGCAGCCTAAGAAGAAAAAAGTAGACTTATGGGTCCTCCCTGGTGGCGCAAGGGGTTAAGCACAACACTGTGAGGCTATCCATAGCCTCTGCAGCACGAGTTGGGTCCCAGGCCATCCAGGGAGCTACCCACATGACGCAGCAGACCTCTGCTGGCTTGCCTGCTGCTCCCCTCAGAAGTGAATTTGGGTCAGTCTGCCTGCTCTGTTCCCCATTCTGTCTCTGGTGAATCCTCTCACCCCCACCCTCCCCTCCCCCCACACCTCTGGCCTGTACCCCAGTTCTTGCATGCGTAAATAAATAAATCTTTTTTTATAAAGTAGACTTAGGAATATAGGAAAGAAATGGCACGCCCACATCAGCCTATTATTCCTATTTTAATACTTCATTGCATACGTATCTAAGTAAAATTACATATTCATATTCTTGAACAGGAAGATCACAGTTTTCTTTGCCCTTTTTAAGTCTTCATATTTTAAAAATTAGTCAGGACAATGAACATAGCATTTTTACCTGCTCTTATTTTAAAAATCTAAACCTGCCTGATTTCTAAAAATAAAACTTTGTAATATAAGAATAATGACTTCAGAAAGCAGGGCACATTAAAAATATAATCAATAACTTAGAGTGATTCTGAAACAGTCAATACTTCATGATAAGCCCAGCCTCTCATGAATTCTGATTATGATGTGGCGTGGTAATAACCATTCCTCATAATTAGATAATGAAGGAAAATTTGTGTTTCTCCTCTCAGGATGACTAGTATATAAAGTAAAAGCTGAGCTTGCAAGTTGTCAGGAATTAAGGGCATAAATAGAAAAATAATTTTTTTTTTTTTTAAAGATTTATTTATTTATCTATTCAAGCACTGGGTACAGTCAGAAGCGTGGGAGGGTGAGAGAATTCACCAGAGCCAGAGGGGAGAACAGAGCAGGCAGAAGGACCAAGGTACACTGCTGAGGGGAGCAGCGGGCGGCAGGAGAGGTCCGCGCGCCATGTGGGACCCTCCTCCGGTGGCCGGGGAGCAGCCGGGGATCGAACTGGCGCTGCAGAGGCCGCAGGCAGCTTCACAACCCAGCGCTCAACCGCTGCGCCACCGGGGAGGCCCTAGAAAAATAATTTTTTTAAAAAAATACTGCAGTGCTAGCAGAAATCAAAAGAATAATCAGAAACTACTATGAACAGTTATATGGAAACAAGTTCAACAATCTAGAGGAAATGGACAAATTCCTACAACTCTACAATCACCCAAAGCTAGATAAAGAAGAAATAGAACACCTAACAGACCAATTACAGGCAGCGAAATTGAAATGGTTATCAAAAAACTCCCCAAAAACAAAAGCCCAGGACCTGATGGATTTACAAATGAATTCTACCAAACGTCCAGAAACGAATTAGTGCCTATCCTTCACAAACTCTTCCAAAAAATTGAGAAGGAAGAGATAATACCAAACACGTTCTATGAAGCCAACATTACACTAATACCAAAACTGAACAAGGACAACACAAAAAAAGAAAACTACAGGCCAATCTCCCTAATGAACACTGATGCAAAAATTCTCAATAAAATTTTGGCTATCAAAATCCAACAATGTATCCATAAGATAATTCACCACGACCAAGTAGGATTCATTCCAGGAACACAAGGATGGTTCAACATCCAAAAATCAATCAACGTTATCTAACACATCAACAAAATAAAAAAACCATATGATAATATCAATAGATGCCGAGAAAGCTTTCGACAAAGTGCAACACCCATTCATGATAAAAGCCCTTGAAATTCTTGGGATACAAGGAACATACCTCAACATCAGAAAGGCCATATATGGCAAGCCAACAGCCAGTATCATTCTCAATGGTGAAAAGCTGAAAGCATTTCCATTAAGATCTGGAATAAGACAAGGATATCCATTCTCACCACTGCTTTTCAATATAATACTGGAAGTCCTAGACAGAGCAATAAGACAAGAGAAAGACATACAAGGAACCCAAATAGGAAAAGAAGAAGTAAAACTATCACTATTTGAAGATGATATGATAATATACATAGAGAACCCCAAAAACTCCACAGAAAAACTAATTCAACTCATCAATCAGTTCAGTAAAGTGGCAGGATACAAAATCAACATGCAAAAGTCAGTAGCCTTCCTATACACAAACAATAAATCTGAAGAAGAAGAAATCAAAAAAAAACATCCCTTTTATTACTGAAACAAAAAAATCAAATACTTGGGGATAAGTCTAACAAAAGAGGTAAAGGACCTATACAAAGAAAACTATAAAACACTGTTAAAAGAAATAGAAGAAGACACAAAGAAATGGAAAGACATCCCCTGCTCATGGATTGGAAGAATAAACATTATTAAAATGGCCATCCTACCAAAAGCAATATACAGATTCAATGCTATTCCAATAAAAATTTCAATGTCATTCTTCAAAGAAATAAAACAATTATTGATGAAATTCATATGGATTCACCAAAACCCCCAAAGAGCCAAAGCTCTCCTGAAAAAAAAAAGAAGGGAATGGAGGCATCACACTCCCAGACTTCAAACTATACTACAGAGCCATAATCATCAAAACTGCATGGTGTTGGAACAAGAACAGACACATGGACCAATGGAACCAAATAGAAAATCCAGAAATAAACCCACAGATTTATAGTCAACTAATCTTTGACAAAGGAGCAAAGAATATGCATTGGAGCAAAGAAAGTTTGTTCAATAAATGGTGCTGGGAAAACTGGGTCGCTACATGCAAAAGAATGAAGCTTGACTACTACCTAACACCATGCACAAAATCCAACTCAAAATGGATTAAAGAACTAGACATAAGACCTGAAACCATAAAATACATAGAAGGAAATATAGGCGAAACACTACATGAAATGCACATCAAAGACATCTTTACTGACACATCACCCAAAGCAGTGATAGTGAAGAAAAGATAAACAGCTGGGACTACATCAAATTAAAGAGCTTCTGAACAGCAAAAGAGACAATAACCAAAACAAAGAGAAACCCCACCGACTGGGAGAACATTTTTGCACACAACACTAATGATAAAGGACTGATCACAAAAATCTACAAGGAGCTGATGAGACTCAACAAAAACAAAGAAAATAATCCAGTCAAAAAATGGGCAGAAGAGCTAAAAAGAAACTTCTCTGAAGAGGAAATGTAAATGGCCAACAGGCATATAAAAAATGTTCAACATGACTTGTAATCAGGGAAACGCAAATCAAAACTACAATGAGATACCATCTTACACCAGTGAGAATGGCACATATTAAAAAAACTAGCAACAACAAATGTTGGCGAGGGTGTGGAGAAAAAGGAACTCTCCTGCACTGTTGGTGGGAGTGCAAACTGGTCCAACCACTATGGAAAGCTGTGTGGAGATTTCTTGACCTACTAAAGATAGAGCTTCCATATGATCCAGCAATTCCACTCCGAGGTATTTACCCAAAGGACACAGAAACATCAATTCCAAAGAGCACCTGCACCCCTATGTTTATAGCTGCACTATTTACAATAGCTAAGCTTTGGAAACAGCCCAGATGCCCAAAAATAGATGACTGGATCAAGAAGATGTGATATATATACACAATGGAATATTACTCAGCATTCAAAAAAGATAAACACATGCCATTTGAAGCAACATGGATGGAGCTGGAAGGGATCATGCTCAGCGAAATAAGCCAGAAAGAAAAAGAAAAATACTGAATGGTCTCACTCATAGCAGGAATCTAGAAAACTTAAATAAGGGATCAGGAAAAAGAATAATTATAAGAAAGAAAATATCAAAATCAACAAACTATGAGCCAGAGACACTCTATGTGGGGTGAGGGGCAGGTAAAGGAGGGCTTGGGGTCAAAATAAGGGGGTTATAATTGTATGGGGAATATAAAAATAAAATTTAAATTAAAAAAATACTGCAGTGCTAACTTTAGAAGAATTTTAAGTTCATTTTAGTCATGAGAACCATAGCTAAAAGTTTGCCAAAAGAGGTGAAGGGCATCCACATGCCCTTGTACATGCCGCAGTGCACATATGGCTTTTACTTAAAAAAATTTATTTTAGGGCCTCCCTGGTGGCACAGGAGGTTGAGTGAAGCACTGTGAAGTTGTCCGCAGCCTCTGCAGCCCGGGTTCTATCCCAGCTGGCCAGGGAGATGCCCGCATGGCTTGACAGCCCTCTCCTGTCTCGCCTGCTGCTCCCCTCAGCAGTGTATTTCGGTCAGTCTGCCTGTTCTGCTCCCCGCTCTGTCTCTGGTGAATCCTCTCACCCTCTTGCAAGTCTGGCCTGTGCCCCAGTTATTGTATGCATTAATAGATAAATCTTAAAAAAAAAAAGACTTAAAAAATTTATTTTAAAGCAGCACAAATCTAAATTAAATGACTAGAGAAACCAGATGGGGTAAATTGAGTTATAAAAGGTATATATATGTTGCCTCCTCTCATCTTTGATTTTTTAAAAGATTTATTTATTTATGCATATAAGAACTGGCCTGTAGACCAGAGGTAGGGGAGTAGGCAGGAGTGAAAGGATTCACCAGAGAGAGTGGGGAGCAGAACAGGCAGATCTACTGAAATACACTGCTGAGGGAAGCAGCGAGTGAGACATGTGGGCTGTGCCATGTGGCTTGCTTCCTGGCCAGCCAGGGATTGAACTTGTGCTGCAGTGGCTGGCAACAGATTGATAGCACTGTGTCTTTAACCCCTGCGTCACCAGGGAGGCCCCCATCTGCGACTGTTGATTCATTCACTTGTCATAAATTTGAAGGTTTCTTCTAAAATATCAAAGGTAAAAAATAATGGGGATTTCAAACAAGGTCACTTCTTCAGAGAAGAAAGTCAGAAGAGGGCCTCCCCAGTGGCACAGCGGTTGAGCACTGGGCTGCAAAGCTGCCCACAGCCTCTGCAGTGCTGGTTCAATACCGGGCCACTGGCGAGGGTCCCACATGGCCCTCAGACCTCTCCTGCCGCGCCTGCTACTCTCCTCAGCAGTGTATTTCGTCAGTCTGCCTGTTCTGCTCCCCGCAATGGCTCTGGTGAATTCTCTCAACCTCCCACGCATCTGACTGTACCCAGTGCTTATATAAATAAAAAAATAAATCTTTTAAAAAAAAAAAGAAAGTCAGAAGCAAATCCACTGTTATATTTCCCAAAAAGTCATAGGAAATCAATACATACTACAACGAAAAAGAAATCAGATCTCATCAACCTAAATAAATAAAATGAATAAACATCTCACCTGCATCTAATTTCATGAAGTAGGTTGGCTTATCAATAACCATGTCACAATTACCATCTTCAATAGGTCTGAAGTTGAGCTGAGTATAGCTTTGCAACTCAGCAAACCTGGAATTACGAATTGGCAGATGCTTTCAAAACTATTTTCCTGAACTTCTTAGCGCAATATCATAACTTAGGGTTTATTAAGTAGGGAAATTTTACTTCAAGTATAAACTATAATGGAGACATATAAAACTTCTTAAACATACCAACATATATACAACTTGATACTGATTTTAATGTTGAGAAAAGGGGAAAATTTGTTTTTTTAAATTCAGCCTAATGTACATGATAAACTAGGAACTTTCCAAAGGAGAAATTTACATAGTGAGTTAGGTTAAATAGTGTACCAATAAAGTCAGAAGATTCAGAAAAGTTTCCAATACTCCTAGGAAGCTCAGTTTGATTCAAGAACTTTTTGTACAGATTTTTTGATTCTGAGAAAGGTGGCATTCCAGGAACTATTGAGTGCCTCAGAAAGACAGCACATAGGTAAGCTTCTTGGAAGAAAGGAACACGTGTTTCCTATTCAAGAGGAGATTAATTCCATCCCCCAAAGAGTGGGCTGAAATTAGTGATTCACCTCTAACAAACAGAATACAGCAGAATGGCAGAAGTGAAGGTGTACTGTATCCCCAGCCCTCCTTATTCTCAGGGATATTGTCGTGGTGCCCAGAGTTCCTGCTTGTCAGAGTGGTGTCTCACCAAAAGCAAAAGTCCTGGAAAGGGAATATACTAGGAAACCAGTATCTGCTGAACACAGCAGCAGATGTTAGATAGAACAGAGATAACATGCTGTGATCAGCAGGAATAATGGAGCCCCCAGACAATAGCCCCTGGTCACTCCACCCTAGTTTACATCCCCAATAACTGCTTCCCCCTACATACTTGCTCCGCCTTTGTACTTGATGCTAATAAATGAGACTGCCTTTGGATGGGGACTGCACATTACTTCCCAGTGTAGCCCCTCCATTATTCCACATGGACTTTGAGTAATCTCTTATCCCTTGCCACTCCCAACGCTGTAGCCCTGTAAGGGGAGAGTGTGTCATTTCTGAGATTGAGGTATACAAACACTGAGGCATCCATCTTGGGACATCATACCCACCACCACTGGCCTTCAGGAAAGCCAGTCGCCATGTTGTAAGCCGCAGTAGGGAGAGGGGGCTATGTGGCAAAGGAATGATGCCTCTGTCAGCAGTCAGAGAAAGATGAATCTTACAACCGCATGAGTGAGCTTAGAAGTGGATTCATCAGGCCCAGTAAAGCCTAGAGATGTCCACAGCCCTGTGTCAACAGCTTAACAGAAACCTCAAATGTCACCCTCAGCCAGACGCACCCAGCTAAGTTGCCCTGAAATCCTGACCATAAGAAACTTCACAACATAATAAATATTGCTTATGTTTAAACTATTACAATCTGGAGAAACTGGGGTGGGTAGACAATGAATAAATATTAAAATTTGGAGAAATTTTGCTATACTGCAATAGATAATAAATACAAATGTACCCTAGGATGTGCTTTGGAGTAATAAGCTATATTCCATTAAGTAACTAACACAAATAAAAGGAAATGCCATGATTTCCAAAGGTACTAGTGATCAAATATTATAGAGTAGATATCAAAATGTACTAAGAACCAAAAGACCTAGTAGGATACAGAAGCTCCTACTGCAGAAGTCTGTTAAGTCAAGATATTGCGTTACAGACTATAACAGGCCATACAAATGTATGGTAGATTCTTATCCTGAATGTTTTGCTTAGCACAAATACAATTAACATTATATAAGTGTCCTCTGTAGCTATAAAGGGGTAGCATGAGTTTCTTTGGGGTGATAAACAGTTCTTTATACTGTCTTAGTGGTTACATGCACCTAAGCAGGTGATATATATTCCATTAAGCTACACACACAAAAATTATAAGAACTGGTGAAATGCAAATGTGTATAAATAATAATACTGTACCAACATCAATTTCCTGTTTTTGATCATTGAGGTACAGTTTTGTAAGACCTCATCATTAGAGGAAGTCAGAGTAAGGGTACAATGGGAACTCTGTGTGATTTTCAAACTTACACATTCTAAAATTATTTTAAAATAAAAAGTATCTTTAAAGTGTTCTCATGCTTTATTTCTAGGGATGGTAAATTTCTTGATAGACTACAGAATTAGTTTAACAGTAAAAATGTTTAAAACCAAAATGTGTTCCCTAATTTTATGAAGTTCAAAAAGCTGGGGAATGATGTTAAAAGTCAGGGTAGTGTTTACCTTTAGAGAGAAGGATAGGGGTGTGACAGGCAGAAGGTCTGAGGGCTGATGACTTTTGACCTGGGTAGGCATTACACAGGTGGGTTCACCTTTTCATAATCCAAACTGTACATTTCTCTATATGCTTGCTATGTACTTCAACATGTGTATTTTTTTAAAAAAAAATGTGTTCCCCAAAACATATGTGGCAATTATGAGGAGTTAATAAAAATTAATTTTGAATTGATTTTCCTTCTTTCATTAACAAATGGTAAATACCGTATGACACTTCCTAGTAGTGTATAAACAAATATTTAATTTTGATACAACTGAGAGTCACTCTCTAGCCATCAACTTCCCAGAAAGTCATTATCAATTATCTACAAATGAAGTAACATTTCCCATTTGAAAGTTCTTACCAAAACCTGTAAGTACAAAAAATAAAGACAAATAATTTAGAAAAACCATTTAAAAAAAGAACTTACCAAGACTGCAGAGGACTTTTGCGCTGACCTTCAGACATCAATGTACGACTGTCAAGTTTACAGTGGCCTCCAATCTTACCACTCTGGAAAAAACTTTCCTTAAATCTGGTGGATAACAACAAATTAAGTTGAGTTCGAAATTTTTTTCCATGAAATATTGGATGGTTTCGCTTATAGGAGGAATATAGGGGAACAAAATAAGGAATCAGGGGAAAAATCATAACAAAAAACTAAACAAAACAAAAATAAACAGGCAACTATAAATCAGAGACATGCTGCAGGACAGGGGGAGAAGATCAAAACAGGGTGGGAAGGGCACAAGGGATTATGGTGATGGTGCACGGGTGAATGGGTGGTGGGAATTCTATGGGAACTACATCTGAGAGGAGAAAGCAAACATTGCACAAAAATGAACAATGATGTAAAATATATATAAATAAATAAAATTTTTCATGACTCAGGAACATGGGCTGTAACTAGTGATTTACTAATTTCTAAAATCAGTTTTTCACTAGAATTTAACTCTTTCTAGCAGAATATTTCAAATACATACAAAAGAGATAGAACAGTACAAGGAAACTGATGTCTCCAAACAAAACTTCAAAACAACTCGTGTCCTGTTTCCCAAATCCACCACCATATTGTTATGAGGAAAATCCAGGCATATACCCAGATCTGAAAATATTTCAGAATTTCCATTAGATTTCATCAATCACTTTAAGTACCTGTCATGATTCCTTTTGATGTTTCTTAAATCAAGGTAGAGACGGGCTGCTCTGCAGAACTGAAGATAACGGGAACACACCAGACTTGAGTCATTCTGCAACAAGATTAAGAAAAACGAAAGAAAGTAACTTGAGCATTAACATTAACTTGAGGACACACACAGACTTGCTAGACATGTTGAGCACATGCACAGCGTCAGGTCCAAACCACACAATATGAGAAGGAAAGCTTCCTGAAGACTGTTTCTGCTTAAGGATTTTTGTCCTTCCAGCAGACTTCAACCAAATATACTTTTGCTAATTATCCTATTTATAGCACCTCAAATTTTAAAGCCAGGAACTGTTTAAAAAAAAAAAAAAAGCACTCAGAACTATTATTACCCCATAGCTATGTAAGAAAGTATTTTCGAAAGAGAGCCAAATGAAACATAAGAGACATTAAAATGCAAGGCAGGAAGGGCATTTTGCCAATTTTACTAAGAGCTACTTTCTGCAAACCATAAAACTTGTGGGAGTCTGTCTCAACAGCAACAGGAGGGGAATGTTTTCTAAATCGGTGAAGCATCCACTCCCAGAGTCAGCTTCTGTTTCCACCAATCTGGTTGTGCTGAAAGAGGGTTAACTCCAAAAAAAAAAAGTTTATCTGGATTTTCCTTATAGATTCAAATGCCATTGTATTGTTTTTCCCATGACATCCAATGAACATGAGGCCTTAATCTTGTTGGTAAGTTATCCTACTCTAACTGTCCAAGCATATCAGGTTGATCCCCACCAGGAAAGCATTCTAAAGGCCACCTTGGTGGGCCTCCCCTGGTGGCGCAGGTGGTTGAGCGCCACTTGAAGCTGTCCGCAGCCTCTGCAGCGCCAATTCGATCCAGGCCGGCTGGCGAGGGTCCCACAAGGCAAGCAGACCTCTCCTGCCTAGCCCACTGCTCCCCTTAGCAGTGTATTTCGTCAGTCTGCCTGTTCTGTTCCCCACTCTGTCTCTAGTGAATCCTCTCACCATCCCGCACATCTGGCCTGTGCCCTGGTTCTTGTATAAATAAATAAGTAAATCTTAAAAAAAAAAAAAAAGTCATCTTGGGACAGGGTTGTGGCTCCTCCCTTTCCTTTCCACATGAAAAGTGCTTACAAGCCCATGGATGTTTAGAAATTAACATTGAGCCCTTTGCTGGAAATCAGGCCCTGTCTGGAGCATTTTTTAAAAAGATTTATTTTATTTATTTATGTATACAAGACCTGGGGTGTAGGCCAGAGGTGCGGGGTGGGGGGTTGGGGGTAGGGGTGGAGAGGATTCACCAGAGGCAGAGTAGGAAACAGAACAGGTGGATTGACTGAAATACACTGCTTAGAGGGGGCAGCAGGAGAGACAGCAGAGGTCTGCTGCGCCATGTGGGTAGATCGCTGGCCGGGGATCCAACTCATGCTGCAGTGGCTGCTGATAGCTTCATAGGCTGAAACTTAACCCCTTGTGCCACCAGAGAGGCCCCCTGTCTGGAGCATTTTTAATGGCAGAATTGCATTTCAATCTGACTACAAGCTATGAAATAGGCAGATTAAAAACAAAAGAAATTGAAACATGGAAAGTTTGGGCGCCCTGTCAGAGATTCAGGATTTGAAATCTGAAGCGTGGAACCTGTTCTACTCAATACTACCCTAAATTGCCTTTGACAATGTGTTACTTACCCATAGAGTACAACCTGGTATGAGTGAAAGTACACAGAAAGAGATCTGCATTTTAATTCTAGATGTACAATTCTACATTGTAGCTGTGAGGTCTTAGAGAAGTTACTTAACTTCTTTAAGGAACCTGTTTTCTCTGGCTAAATGGCAACAGGCTAATGCCTGCCCTGGCTAACTCTATAATGTTTGTGAAAATCAAACTAATACACAGAAAAACTTTTTGCAAACTAAAGTGCTAAACAAACAAAAGGCACATCAGTAGAGGCATGTTTGTAAAAATTTGTAAAGATGCAACTTACCAGTTTACCTTCTCTAGCATACGATGGAGGGAACAATTCTAACTCTAGAAGTAAATTAACTGCCTCCAAATATGGTGATCTGATAAATGTGTGAAAATGAGGACATGGTTTCCAAGTGAAACAGAACTGGTTTTTGGAAATTAAATAAAATTCTTAAATAAATAAAATTAAATAAGACAATAAATACATGGCAGGGAGGGATCCCTTTCATAGTGCAATCTATCTTGTTTTGACTTTGTGATCTAAACTCTGCAAGTATTTTAAAAGCCATGCTCACTTATTACCCACCATTTCCCGAGGGTGGCACAGCACATGCATCTCTTCTAGCCGCTCGCCTGCGTATCCAAAATCAGCTTGTCTCCAGAAGAGGTCCTGAGCTGACTCGAGGGTGTCGGTCCTGTTCACAAAAAAAAATAAAAATAAAAATTCTATTTTTAAATTTTATTTATTTATGCATACAAGAACCGGGGTATAGGCCAGAGGTGTGGGGGGGAGGGGTGAGAGGATTCACCAGAGAGAGTGGGGAGCAGAATAGGCAGATCTACTGAAATACTGCGCCATGTGGGCCAGCTCCCTGGCTGGCTAGGGATTGAATTCATGCTGCAATGGCTGGATACAGCTTGGTAGCACTGTGTCCTTAATCTCTGAGCCACCAGGCAAGTCCTCTTTTTATTTTTTTAACCCTGAATTTTTTCTAAAGGTTAAAATGCCAGAAACCTTTCATTTCTTTAATTTTTCCTAAAAGTATACATGTTACATGAGCTTATCAAAATAAGTTATTTATAGACATACTTTTTTTTTAAGATTTTATTTATTTATTTTTGCATAAACTCTGTTATAGACCAGAGTTGCGGAGGTAAGAGGATTCACCAGAGACAGAGTGGGGAGCAGAACAGGCAGAGCTACTGAAATACACTGCTGAGGGGAGTAGCGGGCAAGACAGGAGAGGTCTGCAGCACCATTGGGTTAGATCCCTGGCTGGGGATAGAACTCAGGCCTTAGCAGTGGTAGCACTGAGACTTAACCCCTAAGCCACCAGAAAGGTGCCCAGACATATTTCCTTACGATATAAAGACAATAGAAATATATGAAGTGAAGTTTATCATGGACTCAAGACAATGAAATGTTAATTAAAGTATTTTCTTTACCCCATTTACCCCACATATTTTGGAAATACTAATTATATTTAATCTTCCTTCCAGAATCAAGAAGAACCCATCAATATATCTATTAGAGTATACTGAGGAAAACATTTTCTGTGATCTAGACTGTCTTCTCCCTCTGGCAGAGGAAGTGAGAGGCATTCCTGTCCCAGTGGGAGATAATAAAGTTGAATTCATGAGGTATAAGCAAAACAATACCTAAAGGAATTACTAAAACCAAAAAGCTGAAATTGAGGCATCTGAATACAATGCAGAGAAAAAAAGATGACTTAAAAGCAAGAAGGTGTTCTCTGCAAACTTACCATCCCGTGTCCACGTAGCTGCAAACAGGGTAACCAAACCTGTACTCTGGTTTGCAGGATTTCTCATAACCCCAGCAGTACTTTAGATTTTCTAAGTGTTTCTGGAACATAACACAGGAATATAAGACATCTCTTCTGACAGAGAGGACACTTAGATTTGTCTATGATGAAAATAATTTTTTAAAAGATTTATTTATTTATGCATATGAGAGTTCGGGTGTAGGCCAGAGCTGGGGGGAGGGGTGAAAGGATTCATCAGAGACAGAGTGGGGAGCAGAACAGGTGGATCCACTGAAATATACTGCTGAGGGGAGCAGCTCGTGAGACAGGAGAGGTCTGTGCACCATGTAGGTCACCTCCCTGATGGGGGATTGAACTCATGCTGCAGTAGCTGCAGAGAGCTTCATAGTGCTGAGACTTAACCCCTTGGGCCACCAAAGAGGCCTGAAAATAATTTTTTATATAATTTAATTTTTATAATTTATGGTACTGTTTATGTAATAATAATGACTAAATTCTAAGAATAGCTGTCTGAAGGTTCCTAAGTTATCCTTAATCACACCCCCGATCACATCTGCCCTCAATCAACAGACCATTTGAATTGAAATTTCCTGAAGTAGCTTAATGAAACCTCCTTTTCCAGTGAACAAAGAAATTCTAGCATTAGTCCTTAGAGATACATAACCTGAAATTTCTGCCACCAAAAGAATCACAGTTAAATTGAATGGATCAGCAATTTTACTCATCAGTCTACTCAGCAGAGCCCCCACAAGACAGGGACAGCTCTGCAACCCTTGGGGGACAGCAACTATTGTTGGCCCCTGGGCTTAGAAGGCTCTTCTGCAAGGCCCCAGGAGCAATGCTGGTCTGATTCTCAGGTCTGCTTCTCCATATGCTTCCTGTGCCCACACCATGGGAAAGGAAGCCTCTCACAATGCCCAGCTTTGATCTGGAAGGTCTCCTGAGACATCTTAATGGGCTCCAATTTGAGGCCTTTCAACAGCTCTGTGAAGGAAGGCCACAAGAACGTCTTAATCATGTGGAGGCAAAGGCAGAGGTGTTATTACTGAAATTAAGTGCTAAGTAACCCTTTTAAGTGCAGTTTAAGAAAAGAGGGGCCAAAAAATCCTTTAGTTGCATTTAACTAGTTGTTTTCTGAATAAAATCTAGTTTGCTTCATTTACAGAAAATAAAAATACAGTTGACCACCAATTACTTTTACTAGTGATTTAGATTTTAAATCTCACTCTGGTTTGTGGGAAAAAAATTTAAACAAAGCTTAGTCACTTAGAAACACTAGATGAAATATAATGATTGATCGTAGTCACAAAGAAAGATTCAGGTTATGAAATGAAAGTAGTAAGCAAGCTGAAACTGGATCCTTTTAAAATATATAAGAGAAAAAATAATACCTGCCTTATAAGGACAGTGTGAGTCTTTCTTACAGATAGTGGCAATGTGTCTGTTATTGTGCAAAAAGAAGGGGATGTGTTCTTCTGGCAGGCGGATCCTGGCGTAGTCAAACAGAGGGGTGCCTGTCATGCTCTCAGTCTTGGAAGGAGACTCATCTTGGCTACTCAGTGAGACATCATGAAGTAATACTCCAAGGACAAGCAATGTTAACATAGCAACTTCCACACCTAGAGATCAAATTGAAAACATCTTCATTAAGACCTATCCTCTAAAAGTCAAAGGGCTAACTTTAGCTACAATGAATTTTGCCACATCACTGAATAACATTCCTTTATTTGGTACATATTATTGCAAACTGATTATGTGCCAGGTAATTTGGTTAGGAGCTAAGAAGTGAATAAACCAAAGAAGGTCCCTTCTACCATGGAGCATAAATCTAGTGCAAGAGACCTAAGTAATCAAATAAATAAACAAGTAACTTGGATGTTGAAAATATGCTGGGATTCAAATAAGCCAGGAGCCAGCAAACTTTTTCTGTAAGGGACCAAGCAGAAAATATTTTTGGGCATTGCAGGCTCATGTTTGTGGCAACTACTCAACAATACTACATGGAAAAAAAGCCATAGGCCATTAGCCTATGCTGAAGGAATGAGGGTGGCTATGTTCTAATAAAACTTTACAAAAATGAAGAGAGGGACTCAATATGACCCAGTTTGCTGATGCCTGAAATAAAGTAATAAGATAGACAACATAGCCTAGTGATGAAGAACATGGACTGTGACCTTGAGCAAGTTATTTAACCTTTCTGTGCCTCAGCATTTCCACCTACAAAATGCAAATCATGATAAAGTTTCCTCAAGACATGACTGTATGCTAAATATTGGTAAAGTATTTAGAGTACCTGCCACATTAAATGCTATGCTTTTTTTTTTTTTTTTTTTTTTTTTTTTTTGAGGCATGTTTTATTTATTTATTTATTTGTTTGTTTGTTTGTTTATACATGCACTGGGTACAGTCAGAAGCGCGGGAGGGTGAGAGAATTCACCAGAGCCAGAGCGGGGAGCAGAGCAGGCAGAAGGACCGAAGTACACTGCTGAGGGGAGCAGCGGGCGGCAGGAGAGGTCTGCGCGCCATGTGGGACCCTCCTCCAGTGGCCGGGGAGCAGCCGGGGATCGAACCGGCGCCGCAGAGGCCGCGGGCAGCTTCGCAACCCAGCGCTCAACCGCTGCGCCACAGGGGAGGCCCTAAATGCTATGCTTTTATTAAGGAAATGTTTAATGTCATGTGGCTATGGGGAGGGAAAAGGGTGTGCTAAATAACAGTTGAGCTGAGACCTGAATGACAAGAAGTGGGGGAAATATGCCAGAGAGAGGGGAGAAAATAAAGTGCAATGGTCCTGAGCAAGTATACAGGTGATGAATAAAAACTAATAATCACAATCAGTGTGTGAGAATATACTATCTGTTAGGTACACTTAAAAGTTACAAGGATGCGGCAATTCGAGGTCAAGAACTAAATTTCTAGGCTTGCGAAGCTCACATTCTAGTGTGTATAGTAACATCTCTAATAATAACTAAGCCTCTGTAAACTCCAGGAGTGAAATCCAGGCAGTCTACCTTAAACACGGTACTTAAGTCTCCCTGTCCAAGGTCACAGCCTTACTGCCATTTCTAAGTCATCCCATTAAAGATTAAATCTCTGGGGCCAGATTTCTCTTATATACTGTAGGTCATAATCATTACATTTTTGGTTCACTTTAGTGATAAATTTGTTCTATTTTAAAAAAAGAAAAAGGTGGCCTTTCTATTAGATGATAGAACATATTACTCATTAGCTGCTCCCCTCCAAAGGTAGTTTGGCACTGGGGCATAGCAGAAAACACAAATTTCAAATAGTTCTCATTGACTATGAATGTTAAGGTTAAGGAGCTTTAGAAACAGACCAATATGTTCAATCAAACCTTAATTTCCAAGGCCAAGGGATGGTAACTAACAGTGGGGACACCAAGGAGAAATCATTTTGTCCTCTGGAGTGGGAAATAGTATAGTTTTCCTGTTAGGTAGCTTTGAAAAGTATACTGTTATCTATTGTAAAGGTGATTTGAATTGATATTTTTAGGTAAGACTTTTATCCAACAGTAATTTGAAACCAATTTTAAAAAATTTAAAAATATATATTGATAAATAACAAGGATTCTACTTATAATGAAAATATTTACCTCTTTAATCCTCAGAACCACCCAGAAACTGTTGTCAAGTTTCACGTATCTAAATCTTGTCAGAATTGAAACATACTACTTTAAAAAGATGCCCAAATAGAATTTATCACCCAGGTGATATTCTGATTTAAATGAAATATTACAAGAAGAAATAATTGAATAAGGTAACCCGTAAGCAAAAGACCTGGCTCATGGGACTTCCACTTTAATGAAAATCTAAGTAAAGTTACAGAAAGACCCTCAACACAGTAACTTACCAGTCCAGATTCCAACCACCAGCAAGGAGATTGCCCGTTTTATATAGGCATCAACTGGTATCTGCCACAGGACAGTAGCAGAAAACCCTTTCCTAGGGGCAAGCAACTTGCCTATTTCTCACTGCAGTAGTTCTACTCACTGAAGCAGACCTGAGCCTCACTATTTCTTGAACCTTAAGGTTCAATAGTTAGGTCACCCTATCCTTTAACAGAACCTTCCCAGTAAAAACTCATTGCATTGACCAAGTCTAGACCTTTGGTTATCCAAGTCTGTTGTCTTCAATGGAGCGCTAGACCATTAAACTCACAGATCCATGAAGAGCAGGTCATGGGAAAAACGTAAAGACTCAGATCAAACTTGGCTTTTAGCAGAGGGCACGTACCCACTTGCACAAGCTAGAAAGTGGTGACTGCTGGTGCATGAAAGCACAACCCCGGGGCCTGGCAGAAAGCCTTCCTGGTGTAGAGTCCTTTTGCAAGGCCTCCCAGGGATGGATCAGCGCACTTCTTTGGCAGATGGAAACTTCAGTGGCTGAGAACCTTTTCCTGTAGCACAAAGCAACTGGCTCCCTCTACTTCAGTATCCCTTGAATGGATTTCCACAAGCCTAAAAAAAAAAAAAAAAAAAGAGGGGTGGGAGAAAACGCGAAAAGCCTGAAAAATAAGTGAAACCAGAATAGGGACCACAGTGGGTCAGATGGAGCGTGCATGTTCTGTGTAGAATTTGGGAACCTGTTAAGGGAGTGGGCCAAGGAAAAACTAAATGAATGCATTGAGACTCACGACTCCTAAGCAGCTGGCCCCACTTAAGAAATAAGTCTCTGGGTTGGCACAAAGGGCGTGGCTGCCTGCAATGCCCAGGTGGAGGCCCCCCCAGCAGTTTGCTAGAACGTCAACCCGAGAACCAGGACAGCTGGGTCGGCGGCGAGGGGCCACTCCAGGGGTTGCTTCGCCGCGCAGACCTCCGCGAGGACCTCCCACAACCCTGCACCGCACCCACACCAGCCAGCAACCCTGATGCCTGGAAGGAGCCGGAGGGAGCGGCTCCGCCCGGGCCAGGGAAACCCGGTCAACGGGACGCGGCCGAGGACCGAGCATCCTCCGCTGCGCCCCGCGGGCTCCCGGGGGCGCTCCGGGGAGCGGACTCTCGCCGGCGCTGTGAAGGGGCCGAGCGCTAGGGAGCTGGAGGGCCAGGATCTGCTTCCCCACGCGCGCCTCCCCGGGCCGCGGAGTCCGAGGGCGGGGGTTACAGCCAGGGAAGTCGCGGGGCTGGCTGGGGAGCGGGTGAAGCCTCGGTGGACGCGGGGTTAGTCCCACCTGAAGCCGCAGGAGCCGAGGAGCGGGAGACGGCCGGAGCCCCGGAGGAGGGAGTCGTCATAACCGGCTACCGCTGCTCACCGGAAACCTCAGGCTCAAGAGCCGGGCCAGGGGGCGCCAGGGAGCAGCCCCGACACCTTGGCCGGCCTGCGCCCGGGGGCGGGCCCGAGCTCCCCAAAGGGGGCGGCTCCTGCCGGGAACGCTCCTTGGGGCCGGGGCTCCGCGCGCGGCGCAGCGCGCAGGCTGCAAGGTGGCGGCTGGTGACACCTTGGGCTTTTGCAGGCGCGCTCCCGCTCGGCTGCGGAGCCAGCTTCCTAAACTGGGCTAGAAAGCGGGATTTAAGGAAGCTAGCCCCTCCTTGGGAGAGAGACAAAAAACAACTTTAAGGATGTTAGGATCAGATGGGCAGAAAAGCCGCTTCTTCATTCCGGTTGCTCTGCATTCAGCAGATTTCTGTTTTCTGAGTTAGGGCAGAAGTTGCCGCCCAGACTCTCGAATTTGGGGCCTGAACTAGTCTGGGGTTGTGGATTCTTTGGAATCCTCACACCTTATGTATTACATTTGCCACACTTCGTATGTGTCTGAAAACTCACCAAGTTCAAATGCTACTCTGTGGATTTTAATTTGACCGTCTTATGAAATAATTATTTTAATAATAATTTTTATTTTATCAATTATTTGAATGCCCATCTCCCAGATTTTTTTTTATTAGCACCCTTGGCTCTAGCATGCTGTCTGATATAAAGCATGGTAGAATCAGTCATTAAGTACAGATCCAAGTTGAACTGTCTAAATGAAGGTTGCTATCAAAATAAACTCATGCTCAGACACAAAATCACCAGTATTAAGTAAAGATTATAAGGAAACACTATAGTACGTTTCAAATGTCTACATACTTTTAAAATTGATTTTTTAGATGTTATGAGAATTGTTACAAGAATTGTTAGTAACCTCATATATCAGGGATATTATCTGAATTTTTTTTCCAAATAATAACAGTGCGAAAATAAATGTTATTTGATATGGGATAGGCATTATCCCATTCGTATTAACTCATTTAGTCCTTAGGTGAAAGATTTTGCTTCTAAGGGAAGTACTACTCTATTATTTTATACATTGCCAACCCCCAAAACAATAAGAATTTTCAAAAGTGTTTTCTTAGCCTACTTGCCACCATCCTATTTTTGCCATTACAGGAAACGTAGCTTTCCTGTTAGTTGATTTGAAAAGAATAGTACTTATTTAAAATTTTAAACAAGCTGATTTTTCGCTGAATGATATGCAGTAAAGATAAATGACATAGTACATGAGAAAGACTTATAAAAATAGTTTAGTCTCTTTACAAGGATATAAATGGCTACATATTAAGCTGTGGTCATTCAGACTCAGAGGAAACAAGATGTAATACAACTTTAAGAATCTGAGATCATTTTAGTTTACTGCAACAGCTCTTCTCAACATAGAATTTCTCCCCAAAAATCTATTAAGATTTAATTTTAAACTTTCTTCAAATTAACCTTATAATATTCTCAATGTCCATGACTAGAAGACCGATTAAATTATGGTATATCCACAGAATGTATAACCACAAGGTATATAAAAAGAATTGAGAAATATCTCTATACACTGCAGCATCTATTACTGCGTAGGAAAAGCATGGAGGACAGAGATGTGTAATATGCTATCATCCAGGAAAGTCTATATGTATATACACATATAAAGTATGTAAATAAGTATATATATACATATCACTTTAAAAATAAAAGTATAACATTTTAAATAATTGTCTATAGTGGAAAAAGTGAATAAGGGTGTAAGGGGACAAAGAAGATTACTTCTCTGTATAAATCAATACATTGTAAATATGTGACATTAGATCATGTAAATATTTTAATTATTAAGTAAAAGTAAAGTTTTAAAAGGTAATCCTTCAGTATTGAAAAATGAAATGAAATCAATCTAAATGTTTGCATATACAACAGAAAATCCCAAGTAACACTGAAACATAATTTTGAAACATAATAACCAACCTATCAGGATGTAACCTTAACAGAAGTTAAACAACAGAAGTTAAACAACAGAAGTATAACAAAACAATCACAAACTGTTTCAGTAGTCAAATTTGGTAGCAATGTTGGTTGGGATAAATCAAATAAAGAAGGTATGTTTGAAATTGAATTTTTTTTAAGTTGAAATTTTTGACATGTGTATAGATGCCAGCCTGATGAGACCATATAAAAATCTTGTAGTTCTGAATTTGAGTTGGAGGTAGCCATATGAATTAACAATATGTTTTATCTTTAAAAATAAATCTCTCCTCCATCACCCATTGAAAGGGCCTAGAAATAACCAACTAGGTAGTAAGAAGCATCCCTCGTGCCCAGACTGCTCTTTACAAGTGATTTCTCACTAAAAGGAACACAGTCTTTATAGGAAAAGGGATAATCATGGATTTTGATAGAAAATGAATAACCTTAAGTGTAAGTCAGGAAATGTACAAGATGAATGTGACCTGTCTTACAGAAGAAAGCAGGGAAGCAAAGGTTAGGAGGGTCATCTCGGGACTCAGGAACCAATTTGGAAAGACTTCCTCAGGGCAGGATTGGATAATTTAAGTCATCAATAAAAGTAACTGTAATGGATTGAAACATAAAATACATTTTAATATTATAATCAAAAGATCCAACCAATCACCAAATACAAAAGTCAAAAAACTCATTGTTTCTGTATGATGACAAAAGGGAACAAACTCTCATTGTGAAAACTTAAAAAAAGAACCAAGCACATTTTTTCCTGTCTCTCCTATATGAATTATGATAAGCAAATAACTGGTTACTTTCTGCAGAAACATTCCATACTTAAATGATAGTCAAACCATGTCTGAAATTTGCTTCAAAATAATCAGTGTCCATTGGGAGCCAGCACAAGTGAAACACATGAATGACACACAATGGGCCATGAACTGTTGGACACTGTTAGAGAATATGCTAATGAGCATGTGGGAATTCATAATCTGTTCCTTTAAATTTCAAATTTTTACATTGAATTACAAGTTTTCTAGATGTGTTGTAAGTTTTCTGTTCATATCCTGACATTTTGGATAACTCATCGCCAACAAAATGATGAACTAACAACAGAGTACATAGTACTAGTTCTCTGTAATATGCTATCAATTATCTAATAAAGAGAGATATAGGTATATTGATAATCCAACCCCTTAAAACATAATTCAAAGGTATTGAAGTTTTAAAGTGATCAGATTTTGACTAAAGTTGATTTACGCTACAGTTGATCTACATATGCTTATGATTTCATAGAAGAGCAGAAAGTGAGGTAGCACCATAGGTAATGATTCAGAACAGGAACTGGTTCTAGCCTACACAAACCATGATTTCAGCTTTGTCACTAACTTGCTATATGACCTTGACCAAGTTACATAACATTGCTTCATTTTAAAAATAAAGATAATAATGGCATCAATGCTGAGGTTGATTGAAGATAGTATGTGCATTTATATATATATATATATATAATCAATCCATTTATATATATAGTATGTGTATATATACACAAAAGATAGTATATATATACACACAAGATAGTATATATCAATATTATATAGTATATATATATATCAAAAATACATATTTATACACACAAGATAGTATCTGTGTGTGTCTGTATGTTTGTGTGTGTGAGCGCGCGCATGTATAGTTAAAATCCATTTTCCAAAATCTTTGGGCTTTAAGTGCTCTAAAATTTGTTTTATAGAACAGGGCGCACACATGATTTGTTACCAAACACCCTCATTGTACCCTGGGTTAGCACCCCATAATCTCACATATTTCTGCAGCAAATGTATTTGTACATTTATCTCAGTAGGAACTAAGTAAGATAAAGACTACAAATAGCCCAATGTCAGTGCAGGTCAGGCTTTACTAGCAAAGCACATTTGACAAGCAAACATTGAAAAAAAGACACTGGGTTTCAGATCTTTCTACATATATTTCAGAGCAGTCATTAAAGAATTATGATCTTATTATTAGAATTCCTTATACAGTACCTGGGACAAAGTAAGCATCTATTATCAACATAATTGCAAATTTTTGAACATAATGTGTTTTTAAAGCTGAGTTGGTAATTTCCAGAGCCATATGGGTAGGGCATTGTGCAAAACTGAAAGGAACACCTCTATACACATTGTTCCACCCTTACTACCTGCAAAACCAAGAAAGGAATTGAATATAGAATAACCCATTTAACCTTGTTGAGTACTATCTGAGAATACCGAATACTAAATTTAGCTCATTTGGGCCAGGGCAGTGCAGGTAATAAAACCTGAACAGCATCCAGAGTTAATTCTCTATATCACAATTGTGGTAAAATGGATATATATAAAGGTGATACCTTAAAATTACTTTAAAGCATCAAATTGCAAAGTTCAATGATACAGCAATATGAACTTAGGATTAGAGGATATTTATTTTATCTGTTATTATTTGAATATGGCAATGTGATAAGACTTTTACAAAAATATCTTTATACTTTTTAAGATTCTTAAAAGACACAAATTTCCCTTATAGTCAATACAATAAGTAAATTCTTAGAATTGTTTTCCAAAAACATTTTCCTTGGAAAAACTTTTGGCTATAACTAATATTACTTCTTATTACATAACCCAAAAAATCTGGGTTTATCCTCATTTTCTTAAAATGTGAATTTTAAAGTTACAAAAGACAATCTTTTATAATCTTCAAAAGAAAACACTGTCTTCATTGTTACTGATGACTCTAAATTATGTTAAAAATGAAATATTATTTTAAAATCTTTATTCAAATCAGATCCATGCTTATAATTTACATTATCTTTCACTGAGAATTAAAATATTAATCTATTGTTTGAATCATACTCTTAGCCCTTTATAAAATACAAAATTTAAGTTGTACAGTTTTAAATAGGGGAAATTAGGTTAACTTTTTAAAAATGAAAAAATTTGATATACTGGAACATAAATGTATACCTACTAAGCAAACAGTTATTTAAAAGGATCAAATATCACTTTTTCTTTTTTCTTGTGGCTATTTTCTAAATACTATTTATTTCATACTTTTAGTAAGTATTTGAGCAAAACATTCAATTAATCAAACATGAACTGAATGATCATGAGAAAAATAATTTCCTGAACATTCTTTTTACTTTTTTATTTTCTTGAAATTGGCAGGAATCGTTGTATCTGTTTTCTTTCAAGAATGGAAAACATTAAACTGCAAACTATTTTCTTATCTATTAAAAGATAATTTTTTTTTCTGGAATATGGATAGAAAATTTTCAATGACAAACAGCAAAATACAACAGATATTCAGTAGGTATTCTGCCACCTTGTGGATTTTCTCAAAAACTAATTTAGCATATTTACTTAACAAGAAATCACAAATGTACTGAGAATAAGTGTGTAATAATCAAATTAAGATCATGTGAAAATCAGTTATTAATTTGTGAATAAAGGACAATATATGGTGCAATACAAAGACTTGTATAGCTGCTTACCATTTTTAAAATAAATTGAAAACACTTAAACATTTAAACTTGAACTGATTTTATTTACTGCTAATAAGGATTAAGAAAAGAGAATGTTCAAAAAAAAAAAAAAGAGAATGTTCAATACTATAAAACTGAAAGTATAGGAGTTTTATTCAATCTTTTTCCACAACTGAAAGGGTTCTTTTCCTCATTGATGAATATACTGAAAGAACAATTTTATTATTTCTAAATTTCTATTTTCAAATGACTGACAGAATTTTGCAACTTAAGTTTCCTATATTTCTAATTCTATACATTTCTTATTGCTATTAGTCTTGTCATTCTGTTAGCCCCTGAATATTAAAAAGACAAAAAGCTATTACACTGCATTTTGCCACTATGATGTAGAAAATTAATTTTATTCATTTGGCTCATTTTGGAAGAATATTTATTAAGCTACAAATCAGAGATCTGATGACAGAAATACTATCTAAAAAAAAAAAAAAAAAAAAAAAAAAAAATGAGGTCACTTGAATAGCCCTGAAAAGCATTCCACGTTTTTCAGCATGGCTTACATGAGGCTATGCTCTTAAATTTTAATGTTTAAAATTAAAAAAAAAAAAATTAGACTTTTTATTTGCAAGTAAGGGCAACTTAATGACATTCAGAATTAAATGTATCAAAATATTTCACATGTCTAAAACAGCCTGGTTAACTTTTGAACAAAATAATATTTGGAAAACGGAATAGACACTTTTAAAGCTATTTCATACTATATTTATGTATAATGGTTCAAGGAAAAATTGACATTATACGGAATTACAAAAAAAGACAAACTTAAATTAACTCCTATAATTTCTCCATTTTGTTATGGATATTTTGTAATATCAAACATTCATTTTTTAATGTGCCCAAAATAAGACTTTAAAAAATGCTGACAATTTTAAAGAGAAAACTATGTTAATAATTTTATTACTTTTAATTGATTTTATAGAGTAGTAAAAAGTCAGCAAAATGTTACTGACAGTATCACAAAATCATTGTAAATAAATTTTTTCCACTACCCAATTCTGCCTGATAACTTCTAATAGCTACAGCTTTCTCTATGTAAATAACAAATTGGGCTCCATTGTGGAACCTGGGTGAAATAAATTTTTAGACCACAAAAATTTTCAAGTTCAAATTACTCATCCTTTAAATTTTAGACAGTGTTTCAGCATGACTTCTATTTAAAAAAAAAATTTAGTTTAAAATTTATCACAGGTTTAATAAGTTTTTTTACTTGAACATTTAACATTCATTTTCATGAGCAGTAACTAGATATTATGAAGACTTATGTGTGAAAGATTTCAAAGTTTTAATATGTTAATATCACTTGTTAAAGGTTTTCAATATATACAAACACATATAAATTATAGATACAATTAGTTATTTATCTACAATACATATATGAACACCATTCTCCACCCCTAACTATATTGACAACAGGATAAAGTAATAAATCTCTGTGCTATTAAAGACAAAAAACAAAAACAAATGCTTTAAAAAATAAATCTTTAAAGAATAGTTTCTAAAAATAAAATTGAAATATTGCACAAAATAATTTAACTGCAAATATTACTATACACTATAAAATTTTTTTCTTCAATTGTTGTTCTCTACAGTAAATTCTACTTTCTAATTCTATAAAAGAATTTATTGGAAGTCTACATGTAGATAGTAAATGTTTACATTCAGATTGATGGGAATGTAATTTCCAGAAGCTTAACTGAGCCTTTGTCTCAAAAGTTCATCTATTTGCGTCTTATACATATTCTTTACATCTTCAAGATCTAATCGAAGTTCTTCTGCCTCTTCTGCTTTTTCACCATACATCTGCAGAATAGTGTTGTATCTTTGATCCAAATCCTACAAAATATATGTTTGTAATTTTTTAAATAATTGTACAGAACATATTATTATATTGCCATAAATGAGTCACTGGGAAACACATTATAATTTAAAATAAGGTATGTAGTCATAAAAATTAAACTCAACACTCCTATTAGGATAAATAGCTAGTAAAGAAATTTCAAAAGAAAGAGAGAACACTGGGCCAGATGACTATCAATCTGACCATATCAACCCACTAAATCAACAATTATCCCCATTAATAGCTTAATGTATCTGCTGTCCTTCCATTATTTTAAGCACATTTAATGAAATTTTTGTCTCTGGTTCATTATGATTTACCTACACTTACCACGAACATATAGTTGCATTTATGTCTTAACAATGACTCACACACAGCATCATATATGCAATCATGAAGATGCATACAACATCCATGAACAAAATATTAGGTTGTTGGAAAAAGTAATGACATATTTTTTTCTGTTTTTCGAGAAAAATGCATCATGACTTTTCTGACAACCCAATATTACTAAGATCATGCAAACTGCAATGCTATAAATGAGCCCCCCAAAAAATTTATTTTTCTATATTAGGAATAAACATGATTGTGAAAAATAATCTGAATGTGTAATATGATAAGCAAGATAAAAGATTCATCTTTAAAGTTCTTTACTCAAATATTAACTCTTTAATTTTCAGAGAAATCCTTAAGATATACTTAGGCATTTTATATAAACTAAAAGTATGAGATTTTTTTTTTTTATTTTTTTTTTTTTTATTTTTTTTTTTTTTAAAGAGGCACGTATTTTATTCATTCATTTATTTGTTTGTTTGTTTTGTTTATACATGCACTGGGTACAGTCAGAAGCGCGGGAGGGTGAGAGGATTCACCAGAGCCAGAGCGGGGAGCAGAACAGGCAGAGTGAGGAAATGCACTGCTGAGGGGAGCAGTGGACGGCAGGAGAGGTCTGCGCGCCATGTGGGACCCTCCTCCGGTGGCCAGGGAGCAGCCGGGGATCGAACCGGCGCAGCAGAGGCTGCGGGCAGCTTCGCAACCCAGCGCTCAACCGCTGCGCCACCGGGGAGGCCCTAAAAGTATGAGATTGACTATAACAGGATTAAAATATCTTAGACTCATCCTTAACTGAAGAATACTTACTCTTAGCTGAGTTCGAAGTTTAGGTATCTCTTTCACCTTCTCTTCAAGTTCATCATTTTGATTTGTTAATTTAACAAGTTCTTCAGCCATTATTGAGCGAGTTTTTTCTAGATTGCTGATTTCTAGCTGAGAAACATTACCAAAAAGTAATTTAAATCAAAACATGCCTTGCTTAATACTCTCACTAATATAAAAATTTAATTTTTGAGGAAATTTTTAAGGAATTATTATTTTGAAGAAATTATTTTTAAAGAAATAGATACATCAATATATTACCATGAGCTAACTCTGTCTTAAGTAAAAGAAAATAACAGCAAAAAAAAAATCCAAAAAACAAAATAGGTCTCAAATTTCCTCAGAGGCATTCTATTTATAGGAGTTACTTATAAAAAAGATAAAGAAATAAAGAAAATCCAGTCATCTGTTTGAAATATACAGCCCTATATTTTTCCCTAAATTAAGGAAATAACACACATTTCAGTTATTCTGAATTACTACAAAAACCCAGAGAAAGAAAAACACTTTTATTTTTTTTTAAGATTTATTTATTTATACAAGCACTGGGGTACCGGGTGAGAGAATTCACCAGAGACAGAGCAGGGAGGGAGCAGAACAGGCAGGAGGACTGAAGTACTCTGCTGAGGGGAGCAGCAGATGAGGCAGGAGAGGTCTGCCATGCCATGTGGGAATCAAATCAGCGATGCAGAGGCTGTGGACAGCTTCACAGCGCTGCAGCTTCACAGCGCTGAACCCACTGTGCCACTGGTGAGACCTCTAAAAACACTTTAATGTAGTCCCAACTGTGTAGATTGCATTGGGAAATGTTACAGTTCTAACTGCTCTCATCACCTTAACTCATCCTCTCAAGGGAAGAAGCAGCAACTGACTTAAGTGCTAATTCTAAGAGAAGTAAAATGAGCATGCTCAGCTCAGTAACTTTTCTTTTTTTCAATTTGGAAAAACCTGCCAGCAAGGAGCTCGCTGGTCCTGGATGCCTACCATTCTTGCCTGGGCAGGCTACACTCACTTGGAAGCCAACTACAGGCCAGCATTTTCTGAGAGAGTAGGTAAATCTCCCTACTTCTGGCAGTTAACAGATTCATTTGGCTCTCATCCGAGGCTAATTTCCCCAACTACCCTTGACTGTTAATATATATAATATATTTTTGGGCTTCACATGTCACTATTTCATTTTATTTCTCTATTTGCTCAGAATTCAGGAGGAAATGAGGAATTCTATTTACTGGGCATCAAATTTTCACTTATTGGGCCTCCTTCGTGGCGCAAAGGGTTAAGACACAACCTATGAAGCTATTCACAGCACTGAAGCAGGGGTTCCATCCCCAGCCAGGGAGCAACCCACATGGCACAGCAGAGTTCTCCTGGCTCACCCACTGCTCCCCTCAGCAGTGTATTTCAGTCAATCTGCCTGTTCTGTTTCCCACTCTGTCTCTGGTGAATCCTTTCATCCCCACACCTCTGGCCTGTACCCCAGTTCTTGTATGTATAAATAAATTAATCTTTAAAGAAAATTTCATTTATTGCCATAGAACACTTAATTTTTTCAATACCTGTAAATGAGTAATTTCTCCTTCCTTTAGCTTTAGCTGAGACTGCAGATTTTCAATAATGCTTGATCCTGCTCCCATCCTTACAGCTTCATAAAGATTGCTGCCATTTGCTGATAGAGACATTGATCCAAATGAGTGATCATGAGGTTCATCCTATGTGAATAAAGCACATACAGTTATTATAGATTGTGTTCTATTTTAAGATTCTGTCAATTATTCCTTTAAAATATCTGTGACTTCCTCAGAAGCAGAAAAGTCTTCTCTATTTTCTTATTGCAATTATCTTTAACAAATATTTAATGAACTGGCTATAAAATGGAAGGTCATAGTGACAGTCAAACTGTTATCTGCATATTCCCCTTATCATTATTCAGTTTAGGAATTAAGCACATGTAAGAAATAAAATATTACCTGAGACAGGAAAGATGTTTGTAGCCCTGCCATGTCAACTCCACTTATTGAACTTGAGCGAGACATTGTGGGAGTGCTAGAAACAGAAAATGGCTTCCGATCCTTAGGAGGAAAAAATTCATAATACAGATGTCATTTCTGAAGTCTTATCAAAGGCACAATATTTGCTAATTTAAACACACAGATGTTGTCAAATTATCTGAGGACCCATTTATATTAAAATAACAATCTGGCTTATTTTTAATGGCATAAGAATGTTTTGTTTCACAACTATGTGAACTGCTTCATGTTATATAATATTCCACCAATTTAGCTTAGTTCCTTAGAGTAAGATTACATATGAGTTTTACAAAATATATAGTTTATATAGTTTCTGAAAATCCATTTAATTTTCATATATTTTTTAAAATTCCAAATAAATTCAAAAGGTAATTTAATTTACAAATAAGTGGTTTTAATATGTAATGCTAACTACCAAGTATAATCCAATTATTTAAATACAGAAAACTCACTTTAGAAAACTTACTTTCATTAATCGGGAAAAAAAAAGTGAACCAGATTTACTTCAAGGTGCATATTAGTCAATGAGGTGCGCGAGTTTTGCGAAAGACAATAAAATTCATCTAAAAAATGACAAACACTAGAAATCACAATCTCTTTGGGTAAGGCAGATTATTCTAGATCCACTCTGAGCAGGATGCTGTTAGAATTCATCATTCTATTGATATTAGACATCAGTAATGGTCTTTATAAAGCTGAGCTAAAATTACAAACCAATTAATGATTAATACAGTAGTTACTAAGTGCTTATACCAAAACCAAAACATTAAAAAAAAAAAAAAACTTAGAAAGTTCATTACCTTTTCTTTTATTGCTTCTTGAGTGAAAACGGCCTTCTTCCTTTCTTGTTCAACTTTCATTTTCTCCATTTCTAGCTGACTATTCAACATTATCTAATAGAAAGAGAGGTAGCTTTAGAAAACTTCCGTAACACCAGTGTACACTATCATAATAAGCCAATCTCAAAGTAAGGTGTATACTCCTCCTTGTTTTACTACTAAAGATCACAACCCAAAAGTAGCAACAAAACCCATTTTGTTTGTCATCTCTTTGTTCACGACCATCCCCAATCATTCCCGAATGGAAGCCCTACAAGAGAGTGAACACTAAGAGAAATACCTTTTCTTTCCTTGTCTCCTCAAGTGTTCTTACATATTCACCTTTTAGGGTTTCTAATTCAACCTGGTACCTATTAAGCCAGAAGGGATTACACAAATCAAAAAAGACAACAGTACACTATTAAAAATTCACTACTCTATTAACTCCAGTTACATATTTAGTGGTCATTTTTTACTACCAGCTTGATATCAGTGATTTTTCCACAGTATTTTCCAGATGTCTTGAGTTTTACTCATAAATTAACTACAAGTGAAGAAAGCTCTACTTTTGTGCATTTTATTTATTGGTGCTCTGAGTTAAGATTTCATTTTGAATTCAAAAATTCAAAAATAATTTTGAATACAATCATCCTATAATATATTCATACTCTACAAAGCCTTGTTAGGGAAGTCTATAAAAATGTCTGCAAAAGTTGATATATTTTACTTTACAAATCATTTTTACTTGACTACTTTTTTCAAAAGTAAAATTTTCAAGAAAGAACTCAGACACATAAATCACAACCTTAATATAATTTCAGATAGAGGGATTTTATAGCCTGTGATTTCCAAAGAATCCAAACTATTATTTAGAAAGATCAGAACACTGCTAAAACCCATGTAATACAAAAATAACTTCAATGTGTGGTCTTTAAGCTACTCTGTGATTACAGATTCTTGTAAAAAGCTAACTAAAGCTGGAAAATACAAATGTATACATAGTATGTCACACAATTTCAAGAGCCTATGTGAGGTTCAATGTATTCCAGTTATAATCTTGCTATAGCTTCTACTGCTAATGACTCTGACTTTAAACACTAAAAGCAATTACTTTCAGTTTTCAGTGCTATGAAGCTAAAAGCCAACATATTTTAAAATGTCATGAGACTGCCAAAAATAATATTCAAGAAACATACTCACCTATTATTTTCATCCTCCAGTTTTCTAAGCCTATTTTTCTCTGATTCTAATTGAGCCTGAAATCTACTGTTTTCCTGTCTTAAAAGAGAATTCTGTGACTCCATGGAAGACATCTGAATTTTGTTGGCAAGGAGTTCTTCTGTAGCTGCACGTTCTCTTTCAACTGCTGCTGCCAACAAGGTCTGGGATTCACCTGTTTGTACAATTAAAAAAGGAAAATTACAAGATACCAAATGTATTCTGACAAAAAAAATTTAATATCAAATTTTCTTGAGTTGCCATTTGTTTATAAAACTACATAATTTGGGGAATACTTCACACCTCAACCCTAGATCTAAAGTTATTTTTGTTGTTTTCCCGTTTGTTTTTTTTATCTGTATTTCATAAATGAGTAAAAGCATGTGGCAATTGTATTTTGCTTTCTGATTTACTTCACTAAGCATTGCCATCTCAAAATTCATTTATATTTGTCCCAAAAAAGGCACTATGTCATGTTTATAATACTGAGTAGTATTCCACTGAATCCATGTACCATAATTTCTTTATCCCTTTCTCCATTGTTGGGCATTTAGGCTGATTGCAAACCTTGCTATTATAAGTAATGCTGCTGTGAACATAGAGGTATATAAATTCTTTTGTATTTGTGTTTTCATATTCTTCAGATAAAAGTAGCAACACTTAAAACAGATGACTATTTATTGCCTAATGCAGGACTGCCTACAGAGACAGAAGAATCAATCTTAATTTATACCTGCTTTATTATTTCTCCCCCAAAGTATTTTAATTTGAAATTGGAGGCATGAATTAAGAGTAGTGGGTCAATAAATGGTGCTGGAGCACTTGGGCCTCCACAGACAAAACAGAAATCAAACATGAACCCCAAGTTAAACTTCACATCATACATGAAAATTAATTCAGAATGGATCATAAATTTAAGAGCAAAACAAAACTATATAGCATTTAGGAAAAAACACTGGAGAATATTCAGGATCTAGGGATAAGCAGAATAGTTAGGATTGACACTAAAAGCATGAGCCATAAAAAGAAAAATCAGTAAACTGAATTTATTCAAAACTTTAAATTTTCTATATGATAGAATAAAACACAAGCTATAGACTTGTGGAAATAAATGCAAACCACATACCTAAGATTATTGTCTAGAATATAGAAAGAACTTTCAAAATTCAACAGTAAAAATACAAACAACCCAATAGAAAAGCAACAAAAGACATTAATAGTTATTTCACCAAAGAAGATGTACAAATAGGATGTAAGTACATGAAATGATGTTTATGCAACATTGTTAATCATCGGGAAATGCAGATTAAACCCATAATGAAATATCACTATGCACTTGTCTGAATGACTAAAAAAAACCAACAAAACAAACAGACAACATCAAATGCTGGAAAAATTAGGTTGTTTTCATACATAGAGCCACTGTGGAAAAGCAGTTTACATTTTAAGAAACTGAATATGTAACTATCCAATAGCAAATTGCAAAGTTGGGCATTTATTCAAAGTAATGAAAACTATGTCCTCACTAAGACCTGTACATGAATGTTCATAGCTTGATGCATACAGCCAAAATCTAGAATTAGTCTAGACACACTTCATCAGGTAGATGGTGGTACCCTGTGGAACATACATACATGAGAAACCACTGACCAATAATAGCAAGACTATATCATTGATACATGTAATAACTTCCAGGGAATTATGCTGAACAACAGCAAAAATGTTGATCTCAAAATGTCACATACTATACAATCCTATTTATATGACATTTTAAAATGCCAAAACATTAGAAACAGGACATATTAGGGGTTGTCAAAGATCTGGAACAGAGGGGGAAGTCCGAGAGAGTGTTAAGTGTGGTTTTAAAAGGGCAAGAGGAGGGGCCTCCCCAGTGGCGCAGCGGTTGAGCGCTGGCTTGCGAAGCTGCCCGCAGCCACCGGAGGAGGGTCCCACATGGCGCGCAGACCTCTCCTGCTGTCCACTGCTCCCCTCAGCAGTGTATTTCCTCACTCTGCCTGTTCTGCTCCCCGCTCTGGCTCTGGTGAATCCTCTCACCCTCCCGCGCTTCTGACTGTACCCAGTGCATGTATAAACAAAACAAACAAACAAACAAATAAATTAAAAAAATGCCTCTAAAAAAAAAAAAAAGGGCAAGAGGAGGAATCTTTGTGGTGCTGGAACTTTTCATTATCTTGACTGTTGTGATAGATACAAGAAGCTTGACAAAAGATAAAGTTGCACAGAACATAATACATACAGCAAAGAAGTAGCAGTAATACTCGGGAAATCTGAATAGAATCAATAGATTATATCACTATAATAGATTATAACATTGCAAAATGTTAACATTTGGGGACATTGGCAAAGTGTGCTAGAGCTCTCTCTGCATCATTTCTTGTAACAATACAAAATTTTAATTTTTAATAAAAAGTAATGAATAAGATTCTAAGATATAAGCAAGGCAAGAAATCTCATATTTGTTGTCCCACTGAAGACCTAATAATACCTCTATTTTGCATTTTATATTCTGTTTGATACTGCATCTATGCTCCTATGAATAGCATCATATAGTATGTTTGTCCTGTGGCTTTGCCTATATTCCAGCATAATACTACATGTCCTGGAGGAGATGTAGACTCCATTTCAAAAAACCTATCACTATACCATGACGTCTCTCTAATTCTATTTAGCTTTAGGCAAAGAAGGGACACACAAATTTGCTGGCTTCTAGGACATCAGTATATACATACATATACTACCTGTCTGTGCTGTAATAAGCGTCTTAGAAGAATATTTTTTTATTAACAGCACAGAAGGGCAATCTAAGATATTTCTATAAAGAGGCAGAATATGAATATGAATTCTTAAGACTCTGTGGCATCTGTCTACTAGGTTCTGATCTTGATCTTCTTGAGACCTATCCTTGCTCCTGGAGTTCTGTCACTGACTAGAACAATATCTGTCTACCACCTACATTATCACAAGCAAGAAAAAGGTCAGATTTAGCAGTACATTAGTCTGTTAATATGGATGAATGACATGGACATATTTCAAACTGTGTCTGATACACTGTGTAAGGGAAAACAAATGGTTTGAAAGAGTGGATTTGATAATAGAAAACAAATGTAAAAGAGAAGAGCTAAAAATCTACAAGTTGGACATAAAATATAACCACCAGATCAAGTGAATTTCAATTTCATACCCTTATTCTAATTCCACAAACAAGATGGAAGGGCTTTTACAAAGAACATAAGAACTAAAGTAATTACCAAGCCTATCAGAAAGATTCTTCTCTAACTTCTCCCATGATGACGTCTGCGACCCTAGAGTTGCTTGCAAGTTTTCTATCTGTCGAAGCAATGGTCTTGTTGTTGTTGAAACATTTTGACTCAGTTCTTGGTTTCGATTCTCTGCTTCCTGGAGTCTCTGAATCAAGAATTTCTTAAGTCACTACAACTGACAGCAATAAAAACACTGAAACACTAACAAATTTTGAGATTTCTGGAAAAAATTATTTCTCCATTATAGAATTAAAAAAAAATATTTTCTAATTATTCAATCCTTAAATTGTATAATCAAATATCTAAATAAATGCTTCTAATCAATGCATTTCTAAGATTAAGATAGTCTTTGATTGCCTTCGGGTAAAAAAGAGTCTCATCTAAACCTCCCAGAAGTTGCCTACTCACACAAATATTTCTAAATATTTATAAAAACTGAAAGATCAATCTTCGTTACTTTTCTCTCCCTTTCCATGCATGTTCATTGATTCAAAATTAATAGAGTAGTGGCACAAAAACTGGACACTGATTATTTGTTCCACAGTAATCAAACACTGACAATAATTAATAAATCAGCTATTACAAATGAAAAAAACAATACTGAATGCACAATAAGTCCAGAATAATAAAATTGTTTTCTGTAAAACAAAATGAGGGGTTTTCATGTATTTTTAAATTCCTACTCTGATTTTATTTACATAAGCCACAAAAACAGCAAATGAAAAGTACGATAGAATCCTTCCAACCCCATGAACATTACCCCACTGAATCACCTTTTATTTTTAGGAAAACACATTTTGAATATGTGTTTAGGAAAACTGACAATACCTGCTGGAGTTCACTGATCTCATGGCGTAAATAATCCTCTTTCCTAGCAGCTGTTTGCTCTGCACGCTGCAGTGCCAATCTAAGGTCACCCACCTGCATGAGGAAAACCAACATACTTACGATCACCAATGATATCAAAACATTATCATTTTTATATAAAACATTTTTGTAGCAATTTTTCATAATATTTATTTCTTTTCCTTAAAGTGACATAAATCTTTATTGAATGGGTATGTTACCACACATTTTTAAGATACTAAAGTCCTTCCATTTTCTTTCAGGTTATTTACATATATTTATATATATGATGGCAATTTTGCATATCTTACTTTACTTGGAGGTATTTTGGTATACTGGAGCAACCTAGAAATATAAAGTCACAAGTCTCGTTTCTTTCTGCTATCTGTATTTGTAAAGATTCTCTTTTCCTTAAATTGAAGTAACACTAATTTACAATGCTGTATATGCTTCAGAAGTATAGGTTCACAGTTCTTCATATGTATATTACCACATGACACCCACCATGAAGGAACCCATAGTCCTGCATCAATGTGCACTGGGCCCCCTCTACACTCTGCTCTCCAGCCTTCCCTCCCACTCTGGTAAGCTGGATTCTATCATCAGGATTTTTTTTTTATTCATTTGAATCTGTCTGACCCTTTGTTTTGTTTCTCTATATTCCACAAGTGAAACCATCTGGGACACCTTTCTTTTGACTTATTTTGTTTAGCATTATCCCCTCCTGTTCCATTCTTCTTGCTAACTATAGATTTTGTGTTATGTTGATGTATAATACTCTTTATTAATGAGCGTTGACATATAATTATCTCATATTCCATCCATCAAGCAATTCCAAACTTTCCAATTCATACCTACTGAAGAAAGCACTATGTTAGGCAAAAACAACAACAAATAAACATGCACAAAGCACAGTCATTGCCATACAATATAGGAGAAGAGATGGTGCATCTATAAACGTTGGCTACATAGGGCTGAAAATGATAGGAGTTATTATGAGCTGTTTAAAACAAGATGCTATTCTCATATATAGCAACACATTTTGTAAACTGCTATAGAGACTTTCTGGAAAACATTAGGGAAATATGATTAAAAAATCATCGAATTTTTTGTATCCTTTTGCTCCTTGGTCACTCTAGTCCTGGGAATTTCCTCTATGGAAGCAGGTCTGTAAATATGCAATGTTCCTATACTGTTAGCTAGACTAGAAAAAACAACAGTAAATATTCTGAATAACCATAGTTGTAATTTATTTTTGCAAATGTTGGTAAAAAATGAATATATCTATTAAAAATTATGATGAATGTAAAAAGTGTAAAAATCTATTATTTAACTGTAAATGAAAAAACTATAAAAGAATATGTATATCAATTAAAAGAATATATACATGGAGATAAGAAGGTACTACACAAATTAATAGTACTGGTAAAAGGAGATGATTTTATGAATTGCGGCTTTATATAGTTCTCTACCACCCATTGTCCCAACCTTTGTTTATTATTGTTCTAATGTACTTTTAATTTAAAATATAAATATTTTGTCTATCCCAGTGATAGAAAGGTAGAATCAAAAAGGGTAAATGGGCCATGGCATTATTTTATAATATTGGATACAATCCAAACATCTATCATTAAGAACTGAGTGATTTAACAATGTCACACAATGACAAAATATAAAACTATGAAGAGGAATTTTTAAAAAGGTCTATGTTTATTATGGAGCAATGATCAGGATATTTTCTTAAGTAAGTAAAGCAACTTGTAAAATAGTGTAAAGAGTAAAATATTAATATGTAGTAAAATAGAGTAAACTATTTTATCTAATAAGGATAAGGAATGAAATACAAATAAATATGTGTAAAAGTATGCAAATAAATATATCACTATGCTTATTTTCTTGAATTTACAAGCAGAAACACTGAAAAAAAAAAAGAACACTAATAAAATGGTTATCCATAGGCAAAAAAAAGGAAATGGGAGGAGTAAATTGGAAGTAAATGTTGTCTTTATGTTTGTTATATAATTTTCACTTGGGAATCACATAAATTATTTACATACCCACGTAACATCAAATCAAAAGTACACTGCAACCAATGAGGACAGAACAATCTTTTCAACAAATGGTGCTGACACAATTAGATATTCACAGGCAAATGACTTAAATGTGAAGGAAACAGGCAAAAATCTGTGTGACTTGAATTAGGCAATGGTTTCTTAAATATGACACCCAAAGCATGACCAACTAAAGAAAAAAAGGGTAAGTTATGCTTCATCAAAATTAAAAGAACTTTTAAACATCAAATACACTGTCAATTACGTGAAAGGCAGTCTACAGAATAAGAGAAAATATTTGCAAATTTTATGTCTGATAAAAGTCTAGTATTCACAATATATAAAGAATGCCTATAAATCAACAATAAAAAGATAACCCAATTTAAAAATATGGAGAAAGGATTTGTATAAATTTTTCAAAAGATGATAAATTGCCAAAAAAAATCACTTGCTATAAAGGAAACATAAGTTAACAATACAATCAGATACTAAAAGTGCTATAATAAAACAAATCAGCAAAAATAAATATTGGCAAGAACGCAAAGAAATTAGAACTCTCATAGATTGTTGATGGGAATGTGAAATAGTCGAGCTGTAAAACAGTTGGACGTGTCCTCAAAAATTAAATATAGGGTTGCCACATGACTCAAAGGCATATATTTAAGAGAATTTAAAATACATGTTCACACAAAAACTTCTTAATGAATGTTTATAGCACATTATTCATAATAACAAAAAAGTAACAGTTATCCAAATATTCATCAACTGATGATTTAATAAAGCAAAGTATGACAAATTTTGGTTTTCCTCCTTCATGTGAAGGCTGTACACACTCCCACAAAGGTTACAAATAAGCTTAGGAGTTCAATGGATTCTTCTGAAATTATTTGCAGTATTTAGTATTTATCTGTATATGTGCATTTCTTTGGAAAAATGTTCTTAGCTTTCATAATAGTCTCAAATATGCCTGAAATTCACAAAAAATTAAGCAATTCTAGTATCATATAAGCATGATTTTAAGAACAGTTTAAAAAATGATTAAATTTATTTCCTTATAAAGGAAATAAAACACATGTACTACATTAGGTTTGATTCAACTAGCTTATGGATTCTTTTATTTGCAGAAACACAAAGATTTCAAAGATGAATTTAATTCATCACCCATAGCTTACCTGAATTGCTAATGTTTCTTGCTGCTGACGGGCTTCTTCTTGGGCCTTCTCTAATGCTGCAGAGAGTTCTTCTTTAGCTTTCATTTCACGACTTAGAGCAGCTTCCTGGACTTCACTATCCTTTGCAGCATTGGCTTTGTGGAGATCAGTAAGTTCTCTTAAAAAATTGGATTGACAATTTTTATTTAAAATAAAATACTTAATTACATGTCCAAGTTAATAAAGTTTCCATATAGACTTCCACGAGATCTACAGAATGAGAGGACACTATGACTAGGACTCTCTCTGTCGAACTTGCTTTGACCAGTCATATATAAGCTTGTAAAAGTTAGTAACCTAGTAACAGAATAAGTATTTTTTCAACATTCTGCTCTGATAATTGATTTTAAATTGGCTGCATATTTGTTCTCTTCCTTACTTGTATGCACTATCAAGAGCTGCTTGAACACTTCTGTTCTTTTCTTCAAGTTCATCCGTGTCTACTTGAAGTCGGCCAAGATCCTTTTCTTGGCGTTCTACCAGAGAATTTAGTTTTTTAATATTTTCTCTGTGTTGTTTCTCAACCTCTTCTTTGCCATCAAGAACCTATGTTATAAAAACAAACAAAAGTATTTTTCAATAAACTACACTACGGGCAATAATTGTGGTGGGAATCTCAACTGTTCTAATAATGAATAAAAATCTTAACATTCATCTATTAAATTGAAAAATTCTTCTTACATAATTTACCCCATTTAATCATTCCAAATGTTTTAATGACGATGGCTAACTATTCATGCAGGAAGCAACATTATACTTATATGAGGAATTGTCATTATTCACCTGTTTTAAATGCTGCAACTCCTCTTCTTGCTCTTTTACTTTTTTGTGCAGTTTTGCAATAGTGTTTTCACTTTCTTTGTCTTTAGCTCTTAATTTCTTAATGGTGTTAGAATTTTGTAGCTGCTGTTTTGAAAGTTTTTCTCCTGACAATAGCAAAAAAAGTACAAATTCAAAAAATGATTGTGAAAAAATCTGAACAGAATGTTTCATCTAACCAGTGACATAAAACGACAGAATATTTTAAAAATCACAGTAGTTGACCCTCAATGTTACAAATGATTTGGATGAGGATGACCAATGAATGCTAATCTTACTAGGTGGAAGGATGATGAGGAAAAGGATATTTAGATTCACTCCTACATAATATTTACGAGTTACATTGGGCAAAATGTGCTTTTACAATTGACCTATCTGGCACCCACCACCTTAACCATTTAGTCTTGGCATCATCAACTGTGGCACAGTTTGACATGTGATTACTGATCTAGTGTTGTGGCAGGTGCACAATACCACCTATAATTTTTCTTACTAGAAATTTGATCTAAATCTAATCATGAATAAGTTCCTGAACATGGTGTATCCTGTAGGACAATGGCCTGTAATCTATAAAGTCTTCAATGTCACATAAAAGAAAGAATTATCTTAGGACTGGTGGGAGACAAAAAGGACAAAAATGGCCAAATGTAATGTACACACTTACATTGGCTTTTTGGGCAGGATAAATGACCAGATAAACAACTTATTTTTATAGCCCACTAGGGTACATGATTACATATCTGCAGTATTACACTTCTGAATTAATGCTGACTTTCTTTTTTTTTTTTTTAAAGATTTATTTATTTATGTATATAAGAACTGGGGTGCAGGCCAGAGGTACAGGAAGTGAGAAAATTCACCAACAAAGTGGGGAACAGAACAGGCAGATTGACTGAAATACACTGTTGAGGGGAGCAGTGGGTAAGACAGGAGAGGTCTGCTGGGCCACATGGGTCAGCTCCCTGGCTGGGGATCAAACTCATGCTTCAGTAGCTGTGGGTAGCTTCATACTGCTGTGACTTAACCCCTTGTGTCACCAGGGAGACTCCCAATGTTCACTTTCTTAGGTATGATTATGATGTTGTGCTTATAAAGGAAAATGTACTAGCCTTGCGGAGATACAAACTGAAGAATTTAGGAGTGAATTACAGATTCAATGCAATCCTTATGAAAATTCCACTGACATTTTTCACATTTTTCCCCCCACAAAAATCCTAACATTCATATAGAACCACAAAAGATCTCAAATAGCTAAGGCAATCTTGAGCAAAAACAACAAAGCTCAAGGTTTCCATTTCCTAACTTCAAGTCATATTACAAAACTCCAGTCATCTATACAATATGGTATTGGCATAAAAAAAGAGCAATGAAACAAGATAGAGAGCCTAGCAATAAATCCATACATTTACAATCAAATGACATCAAACAAAGATGACAAGAACATACAACAGGGAAGATGGATTATCATTAATAAATGGTATTGGGGAGAGACAAAAAATAAACAAAGACACTAGAGCCCTAAACAAAGACATAGAACTCATGGACTTAACAGACATCTATAGACACTGCACCCAAAAAAATCTGAGTACACATTTTTCTCAAATGTGCATGGATCATTCTCCAGAATCGATCACATACTGGGCCACAAGACAAACATCAACAGATACATGAAAATCAAAATCATTCCAGCTATCCTCTCTGATCATAAAGGCATTAAGCTAGAAATAAATCATAAAAAGAAAACAAGGAACCTTCCCACTTCATGGAGATTGAAATCCACACTACTGGAAGACCACTAGACTACTGAGGAGATCAAAGAAGAAATTAAAAAACACTTTGAGTTGAATGACAAGGAGGACACCACTTTCAGAATGTATGGGATGCAGCAAAAGCAGTAATAAGAGGAAAATACATAGCAATACAGGCTCACATCAACAAATAAGAAAGAACTCAAAGAAACAACCTAACCTCACATCTCAAAGAACTAGAAAAAGAACAACAAAAAAACCCTAAAGCCAGTAGAAGAAAGGAAATAATAAAAATCAAAGCAGAAATAAATGAATTAGAAATTAAAAAAATAATCCAAAAGATCAATGAAACCAGAAGTTGGTTCTTTGAAAAAAATAAACAAAATAGACAAACCTCTAGCAAGGCTCACAAAGAAAAAATGGGAGAAAACACGTATAAATAGGATTATAATTGAAAGAGGAGAAATCACAACAGACTCAGTAGAAATCAAAAGAATAATAAGAGATTACTATGAACACCTATTGGCAAACAAATTTAAGAACCTAGAAGAGATGGGCAAATTCCTAGAATGATATAATCATCCAAAGCGGGATAAAGAAGAAATAGAACAACAGACCAATTGCAAGCAGCGAAATTGAAGCAGTAATCAAAGCACTCCCCAAAAACAAAAGCCCAGGCCCAGATGGCTTCACAAATGAATTCTACCAAACATTCAGCAGTGAATTAGTGCCCATCCTACACAAACTCTTTCAAAAAATTGAAAAAGAAGGAATACTACCAAATACATTCTACGAAGCCAACATTACACTGATAACAAAACCCAACAAAGACAGCACAAAAAAAGAAAATTACAACCAATCTCCCGAATGAACACTGATGCAAAAATCCTCAATAAAATCCTTGCCAACAGAATCCAACAATGCATCCATAAGATAATTCACCACAACCAAGTAGGATTTATTCCAGGGACACAAGGATGGTTCAACATCCAAAAATCAATCAATGTAATCCAACACATGAACAAAAAGAAATATAAAAACCATATGATAATATCCATAGATGCTGAGAAAGCATTCGACAAAGTACAACACCCATTTATGATAAAGGCCCTTGAAATTCTCGGGATACGAGGAACATACCTCAACATCATAAAGGCCATCTATGACAAACCCACAGCCAATATCATTCTCAATGGTGAAAAGCTGAAAGCATTTCCATTAAGATCTGGAACAAGACAAGGATGTCCACTCTCACCACTGCTTTTCAACATAATGCTGGAAGTCCTAGCCAGAGCAGTAAGACAAGAGAAAGACATACAAGGAATCCAAAAAGGCAAGAAAGAAGTCGAACTATCACTATTTGCAGATGATATGATACTATACACACAGAACCCCAAAAACTCCACAGAAAAACTGATTCAACTAATTAATCAGTTTAGTAAAGTGGCAGGATACAAAATCAACACACAAAAATCAGTAGCCTTCCTATACACAAACAATAAATCTGAAGAAGAAGAAATCAAGAAAACCATTCCTTTTATTATTGAAACAAAAAAAAAATCAAATACTTGGGAATAAATCTAACAAAAGAGGTAAAGGACCTATACAAAGAAAACTAGAAAACACTGTTAAAAGAAATAGAAGTAGACACAAAGAAATGGAAAGACATCCCTGCTCATGGATCGGAAGAATTAACATTATCAAAATGGCCATCCTACCAAAAGCAATTTACAGATTCAATGCTATTCCAATTAAAATTTCAATGTCATTCTTCAAAGAAATAGAAAAAAAATAATGATAAAATTCATATGGAGCCACCAAAAACCCCGAATAGCCAAAACCCTCTTGAAAAAAAAATGGGAATGGAGGCATCATTCTCCCAGATTTCAAACTATACTACAAAGCCATAATCATCAAAACTGCATGGTATTGGAACCAGAACAGACACATGGACCAATGGAACCAAATAGAAAACCCAGAAATAAACCCACAGATCTATGGTCAACTAATCTTTGACAAAGGAGCAAAGAATATGCACTGGAGCAAAGAAAGTTTGTTCAATAAATGGTGTGGGGAAAACTGGGTCACTACATGGAAAAGAATGAAGCTTGATTACTACCTCACACCATGCACAAAAACCAACTCAAAATGGATTAAAGAACTAGACATAAGACCTGAAACCATAAAATATATAGAAGGAGATTTAGGCGAAACACTACATGACATGCAGCTCAAAGACATCTTTAGAGACACATCACCCAAAGCAGTGATAGTGAAGGCAAAGATAAACAGCTGGGACTACATGAAATTAAAGAGCTTCTGCACAGCAAAGAGACAATAACCAAAACAAAGAGAAACCTCACCGACTGGGAGAACATTTTTGCACACAACACCAATGATAAAGGACTGATCACAAAAATCTACAAAGAGCTGACGAGACTTAACAAAAACAAAGAAAATAATCCAGTCAAAAAATGGGCAGAAGAGCTGAAAAGAAACTTCTCCAAAGAGGAAATATAAATGGCCAACAGGCATATGAAAAAATGTTCAACATCACTTGCAATCAGGGAAATGCAAATCAAAACTACAATGAGATACCATCTCACACTAGTGAGAATGGCAGATATTAAAAAACTAGCAACAACAAATGTTGGCGAGGTTGTGGAGAGAAAGGAACTCTCCTGCACTGTTGGTGGGAGTGCAAACTGGTCCAACCACTATGGAAAGCTGTGTGGAGATTCCTCAACCTACTAAAGATAGAGCTTCCATATGATCCAACAATTCCACTCCTAGGTATTTACCCAAAGGACACAGAAACATCAACTCCAAAGAGCACCTGCACCCCTATGTTTATAGCAGCACTGTTTACAATAGCTAAGCTTTGGAAACAACCCAAATGCCCAAAAATAGATGACTGGATCAAGAAGATGTGGTACCTATACACAATGGAATATTACTCAGCATTCAAAAAAGATAAACACATGCAATTTGCAGCAACATGGATGGAGCTGGAAGGGATCATGCTCAGCAAAATAAGCCAGAAAGAATAATACCGGATGGGCTCGCTCATAACAGGAATCTAGGAAATCTAAATAAGGGACCAGGAAAAAGAATAACTGTAAGAAAGAAAAAAATCAAAATCAACAAACAACTATGAACCAGAGACACACTTTGGGGGGGGGGGGCGGGGAAAAGAGGGGTTGGGGTCAAAATCAGGGGATTGCAATTGTATGGGGAATATAAAATAAATAAATAAATAAATGAATGAATGAATGAATGAATGAATAAATAAATAAATAAATAAATAAATGGTATTGGGGAAACTGGCTATCCATGTACAGAAAAATGAAGTTGGACCCTATCACAAATAAAAAAATTGGACTCAAAATACATTAAAGACTTAATGTAAAACTCCTAAAAGAAAACATAGGGAAAGAGATTTTTGATACTAGCTTATCAATGATTTTTGGATATGTTCCCAAAAGAATAGGCACCAAAAAAAAAAAAAAAAAAGAGACAAATGGGATTGAACCAAAATTTAAAAAACAAAACTATTGCATAGCAAAGGAAACAATGAACAGAGCGAAGAACCAATTGAATGGAAGATAATATTTGCAAACCATACATATGATAAGGGCTCAATATCCAAAATATATAAGGAACACATACAAATCAATATCAAAATAAATAAGCCAACTAAAATATATACAAAAGTTGTAAATAGACATTTTTCAAAAAAAGATAAGTGGCCAAATGGTCTATGGAAAAGTTGCTAAATAGTGCAAATCCAGGATTTCCCTAGTGGCCTAGGGGTTAAGTCTTAGTGCTATCTTAGCGAAGGCCTGAGTTTGATCCCCAGCCAGGGAGCATAACCCCACAAACTCCTGTCTTGCCTGCTGCTCCCCTTAGCACTGTATTTCAGCAAATCTGCCTGTTCTGTTCCCCACTCTGTCACTTGCGATCCTCTTACCAGCCCCCACCTCTGGCCTATACCCCAGTTCTTATAATAAAAATAAATATTTTTAAAAATCCCTATTCTTTAAAAAAAAAAAATAGTGCTAATCTATAGAGAAACACAAATCAAAACTACAGTATCTTTTCACACCTGTTATGATGGTTACTGTCAAAAACACAAAAGGTAAGTGTTTGCAAGAATGTGAAGAAAAGAGAATCCTTGTCTGCTGTTGGTGGGGATACAAATTGGTGCAGCCACCACAGAAAACAGTATGGAGCGAGTCCTCACAAAATTAAAAACAGAATTACCACATAATCTAGCAATCCCACTTTTACATAATCAAAGGAAATTAAATCAGTATCTCTAAGAGATATGTGCATTCTCACATTCATTCATAATAACCTGGATGCAGTAACATATCTAAGTGTCTCTCAATGGAATGGACAAAGAAAATGTGCTTTGTGTAAATAAGTTAGTCATGTAGCAAGTATTTTTCCTGTTCTTATAATAATTGTCATGGGGTCTTCTCAGTGTCCTAGGGATGTGTCTCAGCACTATCACCACCAAGGCCTAAGTTCGATCCCTGGCCAGGGAGCTAACCCACATATGGCACAGCAGACCTCTCCTATCTCGCCTGCTGCTCCCCTGAGCAGTGTATTTCAGTAGATCTGCCTGTTTTGCTCTCCACTCTGTCTCTGGTGAATCCTTGCAATCTCCCCTCCCCCACACCTCTAGCCTACACCCCAGTTCTTTTATGCATAAATAAATGCATCTTTAAAAAATAATAATAATAATTTTCATAGTCAACTAAATACGTACCTTCTTCCATTAATCCTCGGATCTGCTCATCCTTCTCTTTCAAAAGGTCGGCAGTTTCACTACTATTTAGTCTAGTAGCAAGTTCTTCTTTTATATTTTTGATTTCCTAATTAAAAGAAATTGTGAATACCATAAAGAATTATTTCATTCTAGTCATGTTTTACAATTTTTTCCATATTCAAAGAAATCATCCATAATTTTATTCTTGATGAGAATTTCCACGTCTGTTTAGTTAAACTGAGTTTATTACCTTGGTTAATTAATAGGTAAGTAGCTTTGAAAATGATATACAAAATATGATCAGATATAAACAGGTTTTAATATGAAACTATAAATATGAGAATAAGTTAACTTTCAATACCCTTCTTCAATATTTCTACAATATATTCTACAGGTTAATAATAATACATTATATTTGGAACATTACAAACAGTACTGCTCTCCATTTTTCACTGGAATTCTTTTCCTCATCTAAAACCCAATGTGTTGTGAAACAAAGTCTACTTTAATAACAGAGTCTCAATAGAAATTTGACTTTTCAAACAACCAGAGAGAGTATGATGTGAAAAGTGCTCTATAATTTAATTTGGTTTTAAGCAATGCTCAGAACGAAACAATATCTAAAAACAACTAACATTTATAATTTAAACCCAGAATATAGTTCAAACGTAGGTTGTGCATTACCACATAATCTTCACAATAATCTTATGAGGTAGAAACTTGTATTATTCAACTATGCTAATAAGAAAATGTAAGACTCAGTAAACTTTGAAGGTCAGAGAGCTAATGAGTGGTAAAGTTATAACTTGAACTCAGGTCTATGAATTCCCAATGCTCATGCTCTGAATCATCCATAACCTTGTTGAATACCTTGCAATACATACATATAGACAGACATATATATTTTTTATAAGCAGGTATTTTGATTTTTTACATTATCAAAATGTGCTTTTTTACAGTATCAAAAATCTAAAATTTAAAAGGTATTGAAAATCTACAATTCAAGTGCTACTCTACTATATGGTCTTCTTTTAATATCATTTCTATCCAATACCAAACTAATATTAATATATTCATCAATAATCTCTAAAGAGCTTAATTACCATTATTTTAAACTTCTATTACCTTTTTAGCAGCATCTCTTTCTTTGCAGGCTAGCTGAACTTTCTTTTCTGCTTCTGCAATTCTTTGAGTAAATTCATCTTTCAAGGAAGAAATGCTGCTGCTTTCTTCTTTCACTCTGAACATTTCACTAAATTTAAAATAATATTGAGACTGAGGATACTTATTTGTGTATTCTAAGGAAAATGAAAATGTCACCAATACTTGATTTGGAAAAATAAGAAAAAAGCAAAAGTATTTTTCAGTTTTGAATCTTTTTGTATCATATTTTACCAATCACCTATTTAAAGCAAACCAGTACTCAATATTTTTTTAACTGTGATATTATACTTTTTTAAAGTACATTTTAAATCCTTAATATTAAAAAGAATGAATGGCAACAGAGAAAAAAGGGTTTATTATGGAGCCTTTTTTTACATAGTGATTATCTTCAGTTCCAAAAGTAACATGGTAAAGAAATCTGAGAAAAGAGATCTGTTAGAATTGAAATGCTATTATTCAATTTTTGATAATGATAAATAAGTTAAATTATAAAAATTTTAATTTCAAAAACATTCTTAAATAAAAACAAAGTACATGGACTCTACAAAAGGTGCAAAATTATTCATATTCATAAAATACTTACTCTTTCAGATTATCATAAGCTTCTTCTAGAAGTGCTTTTTCTTTACTAAGAGATAGTAACTGAGCCTCCCTTTTATCTAGTTTCTCATTCAGAAATTCAACAGTCTGGAGAAGGAGAATATACAAATGTCAAACACATAACTTTTTAAAGACCATTTTTACATGCAAGTGATGAAATGCAAAGGAATCTAATCATTATAATAAATGAAAGAACATTATCTCATAATAAGAATTTAAAACAACCTTGGGAACACACTAGCTACAGAACAAGAACTCACACATAGCTGGAAGGAGAGTATAAATTAGCACAATCACAAAGTAGTGGATTATAACTTAGTAAACTGCTTAGGAAAAGAATTAGGGCATGTACAGTCGAAGATCTACATATCCTTTGACATACAAAGTTCCACTTTTTTTTTTTTTTAAGATTTTATTTATTTATACAAGCACTGGGTACAGTCAGAAGTGAGGGAGGGTGAGAAAATTCACCAGAGCAGGTAACAGAACAGGCACACTGATGAAGTACACTGCTGAGGGGAGCAGCAGTCATGGCAGAAGAGGTCTGCGCGCCATGTGGGACCCTCGCCGAAGGCCAGGGATAGAACTGGCACTGCAGAGGCTGCAGGCAGCTAAGCAGCCCAGCACTCAACCGCTGCGCCACCCAAAGTTCTTTTAAGCATACTTGAGAAGAGAAATCTCCCACAAAAGTGTACTGGGTAACATGTACAATAATCTGTAACAGCAAAGATCTAGGTACGTGTGCATTCTCCACAAAAAAAGAGGAGAGATAGCTATAATCAAAAAAGATCACAGAGGTGCTTCAAAGCCTCTGTGTTCTATATCTTAGCTGGGTAGCAGATCTACAAGTCTTCTTCTCCATACTACTCCTTAATCCAAACACATAAGGTGTGCTTTTTATGAGTATGCTACATTACATTTTAGAAATAAAAGTAATTTTAGAAACTCCATTGGGCATGTAATTTAAAAATCTTCAGAGCACAGCAGTATAATATTAAACAAAAATAAATGTTCAGAATATCTACTCCTTAGTTTTTGCTAAAACAGTGATAGTTATATATGAAGGAAGGAATGGTGACTTTGTACTAAAAAAAAAGTCTTACCTAAGTTAGGTCTAGATTAATTTAGAAATTATTTACTTTCTGAAAATAGTTTAAAAAAATCTTGTTGATAATAGGATTGAATTTTAGGAATTCAGACTGCTATTATGGCTATAGCAAGACAACTTATTGATAATGAATAACATTAAACCTAGCTAATAAAATCTGACACTTTTTTTAAACATTAAATAATTCAATCATTGCACTCATAGGACATTTCTTCAAGACATCCTATATCTCACAGAAGTTTTTAAAGATGCCAGATTCAACTCAATTTATGCATCTAAAATTGACAGGTAAAAACAAAACTGTAATTTAAAGAATTTATATCACTTTCCTTTTGTTTTAGGCAGAAGTAATTTCTCATTCACAAGCAATTCCTTAGACATTTCCCTTTCTTCTCATGTAAGATGGCTACCAATAGGCAATGTCAAAAATAACGTAAGAGAAAACTGAGCTAATAAAAATAGAAAAGCATCAATAATTAGACTAAAAATTTTACTTAAGATTTTGCGCCAATAACGAGAACATGCAAGAAAAAATATATTTAAGAAAACCATGTTTCAGCATCTCTATCTGCAAAGGAGTTGTTGTATATGTTAACATAGAAGAGAGTCCTTTGCAAAGTGACAAATTAATGAGCATGGCATAAGAGAATTTTAAAGTGACGAAGACTCAAAACCATAAAATGTTGCCATTTGATTATTACTGAAGTATCAACTTTTCTACCACAACTGCCTTGGAGAAATTTGAAGTAATTAAGTACTAATAATTCAACTTTAAATTCTTAATGCCACATTTAAAAGGCAAAAAGCCTGTCTTTTTATAAGTAAGTACAAATAAGTATGCATCATTGAATATTAAACAAATAATTTTATCTCTGAAAAAGGTCCAAAAATCCTCTTTTATTTTCTAGAGTTACCTTGGAAACATCTTCCTTCTCGGAAAGTACAGCAGGCTGACTCTCAGCAGCTTCATGCTGCTCAACCACTTTGTCTAACACAATATGTCCTTCATTTATTGGTGGAGAAGAAACCAGGATATCAGGCTGCTCACAGTTAACAGGAGTTGCACATCGACCACTTTCTTCCATTTCTGTTTCCTCAGTGGGTATAATTAATGTTTCATTTACTTCTTCAGATTTTCCTTCAACAGATTCAATGATTTTAGTCTTTGGAGTAGAAGGATTAACTATAATAGGTACTGAAGCATATCCTTTGCCTGGCAATTCATCATCTGAATTGATTTCACTTACACTTCGGCTATCTAATGACTGTACACTAAATGAGTCTATTCTTTCAAAAGCATCTGATGAACAGCAACTCTCAGTGAGTTTTTGGAAATCATCTAAACGATTATATTCAGGACAAGCAGATGCTGAGAGAAGTTGAAAAGATGTCTGCATCAAGTGAAGACTTGATTTTGAATCTGTAGTCTCTTGCCTCGAACTTGCTGAGCTCTCACTTATTACACTTTCATGATCTAAAACCTCAATATCACTGGTGGTAGAAGTACCTGATGAGAAGGTACTAACTGGAGGAGAGGGTGTGTTGCTCTGTCTGTCTTCATGTTTTTGTTCCTTGGGTTCCAAAGCCATGTCCTTTGTTTCTACTGTGAGAGACTGAGCAGACATATTAGATACATGTTCTCTGGTGGTTTTCACATCAGTTACACTTTCAGATACTTTCAAACTTACAGCTGACACCTTCAGATCAGATTCTTTATTAACAATTTTTTCATCGTTGCTTTCAGTCTTAGGTGACAGAGTCTCTACTCCCAGAGTTTCTCCAGGCACACATGAAGAGTCTTTGACTTTTGACTCTGTTGTTTCAGTTGTTCTTGACTGCTCAGTGTGCAAGGAGTCCTGTAAGGTGCTATTTACTTCTTCTTCTGGCCGTTGTGATTTGGCTGGTGGTTTTGATACCACTGGACTCTTCTGAATGGTCTGGGCATCCGTTGGGGAGAGAAAGGCACTGAAGAAATTTTCAGATTCATCTACCACAGTTCTCTGAACTGGCTTTGTAATTGCTTTAGGAGAAACTACTGGTTGACTCTGGGGTTCACTGTTTGATTTTAATCCCCATGTTGAAGTGTCCCATCCTCCACTGACAGGGGCACTTATTCCTTTGACAAAAAAATAAAAATAAATAAATATAAATAAATATATATATGAAAAATAACATATATTACATCAATACTTCAAACATATGTCAATATAATTTTTTAGAAGAAAAACATATGCAGTAAAAATCTATTATGTGTACATTAAGCTACACAATTAGTTATCAGAGTAATTTAGCCCTTAAAGAGAAAAACAGGTGGATCTTCCTGAGATGAACTAGGAGCAAAGAAAAAGAATAGACTGGGTCTATTCTTCTGGTCTCTCCGACCAGAAGCAAGTATGAAAGCAATGGTATATACGATATTACAAATTAAAAAAAAAATAGTATATATTATAGAAATCATGCTAAGTCCAAGGTATTATATGATGCATCTCCCAATAACAGGTAGTATCCTCAAAGTCATAAGCAGTCATGGCAAATTGACCCTACCTTCCATTCACTGAGTTCTGTATTACTTTTATTCTTGCAATATTAATAATAAAACATAGCTATGATATACACAGAGGGCCACACTCAAAAACTGAATGTCATTTTCCAAAGATCAAATCAAACTGATAGGAAGAGTAACTTCTACAGACAAATTCATTCTCATTCACTTTATGACAATCTCATTCCCCAAGTTCCATTCTCCAAACCACTCAATGGAAAGTTTTGTTATTTCTCGAAATTCCAAATTATATCAGCAATTAGTACAAGATCATTATGAATTTCCAAAATGTGCATTTTTAAAGAATCATTGCTTTTTTTTTACCAGAGATGGCAGCTTATTCTAGGGTGTTGTTGTTTTTTTTTTTTTTTAAATAAACAATGTTAACTTCTTTCTTTATTTATACAAGAACTGTGGTACAGGTCAGATGCGCAGGAGGGTGAAAGGATTCACCAGAGACAGAGCGGGGAACAGAACAGGCAGCTAACGAAATGCACTGCTGAGGGGAGCAGCAGGCAAGACAGGAGAGGTCTGCTGCGCCATGTGGGACCCTCGCCGGCGGGCAGGAATTGAACCAGTGCTCTGCAGGCTGCAGACAGCTTCATAGCACTGTGTTCAACTGCCTGTGCCACCAGGAGAGGTCCAATTCTAGGGTTTTTTAGAAACACTTAGAAAAAAACAATTATCTTCCTGCTTAAAAAATGTGATTATAACAGTCATAGAAATATGAACTACTAAAAATCCCAATGATAAAAACTGGCTTATTTACTAAAATTTTAAAACATTTAAAAAAATTACTTCCTTTTCTAAATTCAAAAATGACAGTGTTGGGGGGAAAGGATGTCCACACATTTGACTTTCATCACCATAGAAATGGTGACAAGAAGTGAAACGGGGGAATTGTTGGGGAGAAAGGAAGCCCTGAAGGAGCTCCACAAACACAGGTTTTATGGACCCCACCCTCATGCCAGACCAGAGATGCAAGACACCAAGAACTACAAATCTCATAATATTATCATAGCTGAAGGAGGGATTGCTAGGACCTGAGGGTGAAGTTAAGCAGTCAAGTTTGGCATACGACAAGACCTGTGGGCCTGGGGGTTGGCTCTAGGCTTTTCGCCTGTTCTCAGCGTGCTATTGGGATTCCAGCTCAGCGGAACTGGTAGGACATATTCACCAATTTATCTCCCTCTCTTTCTCCTAAGTTATTAATTTCTTCATTTCCCCTTCTTTTGTAAATAACCCCTTATTAACCTTTTTGTGTGTGCCTGCAGTTGGGTCTCATTATAAATCCCTTTTAAGCACATGGGTGAGGACCCACTGTCAGGCAACCCATTTCATATTGGAGTTGTGCTGTAACAGCAGAGCAGAATTATCACAAATCCTACTGTATTAGGTTGGTGGGGTGAGTAACTAATAGTTATTAGTAACTAATAAGTTTCTAAATAATATCAAGCTCTAAATGAGTCTATCCTTTAATATTACTTTTGAGGCATGCAGGAAACTTTAGTTTTGGGGACAGTTTTATATCCATTTGTTTAGCATATAAAAAAAGGAGACAGCCAAACTTAAAAGATGCAAATGAACAGGAAAGATTAGGTCTGATTAGTTGAATTTATTAAGTAATCCTGATGAATGACAAGTCACATCTGCCTCTTGGAAAATGTTTTCTATAAATTCAAAGGTTATCTGAGACTCAATTTACTGTACTCTGAAGACTTGTTATCTTTGAGTGATGGTAAGTAAAACACAGGTGGATCAAATCAATAAACATTTGCGGCATTTCACTAAAATCCGAGTGAATTATAACACAAGCCACGTCCCAGGTTTCCTAAAACAAGTATCCTGAAGTTTAAAACTTAAATTTTTGTCTCCTCTAAACTTGAGTAATTTAAATGCCAGGTAGTGTGAAAAAAGTAATAGGATCATGACATACATACTTAGGCCACAATATGTGAAAATGAGATACCTTAAATTTCGGTCCTACCTTTTCAAGGCGAAATTAAAAACAGAAACTAGAAAGTCGTGCTCAAGAATAACATCCTTTTTCACAGAGGTCCACACTACAAAATCCACAAATCTCTACCCCACACACCAAAAAACGCTAAATTGCCCCCTACAGTCAAAGAGCAACTGAAGCTCCCTGAAAGATTAAGCTCAAGGAATCTGACGAAGAGAGATGTAGCTATTAGGAAATGTGATGCAACCCAATAATTTTGGGCCAGTTTCCACGGTATTCTCTCCAGCAGATTTTGCCCCGCCCCCCCTTCAGAGTGCTCTACAAGAAGTTTCTTCGCCTTGCTATAAACTTCGTCCTCCTCTTCTGTAAAATATGGACAATAAGGAACCTAACTCAGGAGCTGTTCTGAAGACGAGGCTGCCTTAAAAAGCACATTACGTGGACCAAGCATGAAATGCCCTAAATGTTAGTGCTAGTTCTTCCTGTCCCTGTTAATTTACTTCGTTCAGATCTTGGCTCCAACAGTGTCCGGCCGGGGAAGGCTGCGCAGGTGCCGAGTGGAGGGCGGGCCCGGGGGCGAGACCCCGCGAGCCCGGGTCGCCCAAGGCCCGCAGAACCCGCACCGAGCGCCGGAGGCCAGGGGGAACCTGGGACTGGATTTCCCTTCAGGAAAACAGCGAAGACCAACTCAGAGACAAAATCAACATCTGAGGACGGGCTGGGGACAAATGACTTCCTCAGAATTCTCTCGGCGAGGAAGGCGCCCTCTCTCCACCCCTTCACCTGCTTTTGCCTCGGACGAGACGCCTGGGGGAGTCCAGGGACCCGCCTCCTGCCCCGCTTACCCGTCTCTCCGAATGGAATGGTCTCGGCCCAGGCGCTGGGCTCCTCCTCTTGGATGTCCAGGACCCTGTCGATGGACTTCTGGGCCTGGGAGAGGGCCTGCTTGGCGAAGCTGGAAAGCTGGGAGGCGTTGAACCAGCTCATCTCCCTTCCGCAGCCGGCAGTGGCCGGAGCACCAGGCGGAAGGCCGAGGGCCGGGTCGACTGGCCTCAGGTCCAGGGATGGTGCAACGGAGCGGCCCGCCTCCTTCTCCACTCGGAGGGCGCTGTCAGCGGGTGACCATGACCCCGACAGTCTCCCCCGAGCTCGGGAGGTACCCTCAGCCCTTCTCCCACAGCTGAGACGAAGAGCTCAGACTACGCATGCGCTGGCTTCTTCCACGTACACAACCACCAGATCCGAGTCGAGTTCCGTCCACAGACGGAACAGGCAAAAGGAACGCTGACGTCACATCCGGAAGCCCAGGGTTGCCAGTAGTTACCGGGAAACGCGGAACGATTTCCATTTATACGGTTTCCAGTAGTGCGAGAATTCTCAGACACCTGAGAACTCTGCTGACTCCTCTCAGAAGAGTATGTGAGTTTTCGTGCGGGCTCCTTCTTTGAAAAGATGTTCGCATACTAAAAGCTAGCGCTTTGCCAAAAAAAAATGCCAATAAAGGGTTTACCTTTTTTAAAAAGGTTTATTTATGCATACAAGAGCTGGGGTACAGGCCAGAGGTGTGGGGAGGTGAGAGGATTCACCAGAGACAGAGCGGGGAAACGCAACAGGCAGACTGACCGAAGCACACTGCTGAGGGGAGCAGCAGGCGTGACAGGGGAGGTCTGTCCCGCCATGTGGGTTGCTCCCTGGAGGGCCGGGGATCACACTTAGGCCTTAGAAGCTGAGTGTTGCTTCATAGTGCGGTGCTTAACCCATTTTGCCACCAGGGAAGCCCCAGGGTCCACCATTTTTTATGACTTCGTCTCAAATTATCAGTTGTGTTAATTGGCATTGAGGAACTCTGGCTTTGTTTGTCTCAGAATCCTGGTTATTGTATACAGACCTCATCAGCCCATTTGATGGATTTAAAAAAACTCTTCAAATTTTAAGTTAGAACAAGAATACAGAAAACAATTTTACCGCCCTTCTCCCCGACCCTCCCCTACCAAAACCAACCGGAGCACTGAAGCTATTACTGTTAATAGGCATTATTTAAAATCTAACTTTTTCCTGTATGGAGTCTTCAGATACTGGCTGCAAGAAGCCAATTTGGTGTTTTTCTAATGTAATCTGCAGCTAAGATTGATTTCATCTCCATGTTAAAAAAATTCTTCCAAAGTCAGATTTCATACAGATACCCAGATTTCCATCTAATTTTGAAAAATATGGCTATCAACATGGAAGAGTCAGCTGCAGTGGGTTGCCCATTTTGACAATTTTCACTCTAGTTTGCCGAAGATCCCACTAGTCTTATTACATCCTCTTATTAACCCTCCCTGCTGTGATTATTTGCCTTACTTGCCTAATCCCTTTTGAGTACTTTACCCACTGCAAAGAACAATACCATAAAGGAATTATTTTTCTTTGAAAATAATCAGATTTAAACTGTCCTTGGTAAGTTATCATCTTCAATTTTTATCTAGTCAGTAAAAATTTACATGTTAACACTCTTAGAATTTAATACTCTACACTAGCACCTAACTCAGTAACTTCAAACAGCTAAGTAGTCTGAGGTTTGAGGTAGATTAGGGTTGGAATCCCTTTTCCAAGACTTCTATGCCCAGTTTTGGGCAAATAACCTAAACTTTCTAAAACTATTTGTTAAGCTCTTCAGGATAATGTCACCTTCTCCAAAGGCTATTTCAAAAGTATTGTAAGTACCTAAGTAAAGGAGGGACTAAGTATTGGTTCTTCGATGTACAATAGTTTAAACAAAATCTGTAACTTATAAGTAAAGCATATAAATTTATGCCATGATTTTATAATGAAACAATTTGTCAATATAAAGCTTGAAAGGATAAATGAATATGTAACTGAGTAATCAAAAAGCTTTTAAATAGAAAATTGCCAGGTAAGTAAAAAACAGAGAATATGTACCACACATTCTGTTTTAAGCCTTAGTTTTTAGGGGGAGGGAAGACATTAAGGAAGAGGAATACTGTTAAATCCATTTCATTATATTAAATCAGATTAAATTGGTACTGTGGCAAAATATTAATTCAGGTGCCATAAAAATTTGTATATTACTCTACTACACATTTTTACCTATATTACAGGGAGCTATTTATAATCCTTAATACATTTAAAATTTTCATTGAGAAAAGTAGATAATATATGATTTTATTAATAAATAGTGCGAAAGCATCAGTGATAACTGTTTAAACATTAAATTCTTTTAAACATACATGTCTTTTAATGTTGTACATATCGGGCTCTATGGCACTGCAAGTAAACAGATGAAAATATTTCTCATTTCCATGCACAGGTTTTCAGCTAGCTACATCACCATTTACAAATTATTATGGACAAGGTAACCTTTGCAATAATTAATATTCAATTGGATAGATAAATGAATTAAAGGAATATTAAATCAAGTAGAAGTAGCCCATATTCAATATGCTCTAGATGTCAGGTTGTAATATTTTGTGTTATTTAAAAATTAATGTTATTTTCTTTAAAGGAACACCTTTGTATATGTGGGTGCTCAAATGAAAACTGAGGAATGTATTTTTCCATAACACAAAATGCACACAACAGAGGGTATTTGCCTCCTCCTTTAAAAGAAGCAATAAATTTCCTCATAATCTCTCTCTCCAGGCATCATTTCCCATTTTAACAAAATGTTTACAGTAACCAATCCCAAAAATTCTGTCTTTGAGGGATAGTTATAAAATTAAAAAAGAGTGGCTCATTATATATATATATAAAAAAAAGTCAAATCCTAGCAACACTAATACTAAAAATGACACCAATTAAATTTCTCAGCATCCATGAAGTTTATCTGTGTGTTCTAATATGTGTAAATTTATTTTCCTTAAGAAGTAAAATGAAGCTTGAATAGTACAGTCTGTGGTGTAGTGACATCAGCAACTGCCAGTTCCTGTCCATCAACGAGTCCCAATTCTAAAACAGAGAAAGTATAATTAACTTTGGAAAAATTCAATGAAGGATAAAAGAGACATATAGAGTATATAGAATAACACAGATATGGTCTTGATAAACATTAAACTTCACCCTTTAATCAAGGAAATAGTACATTTAATTTCTTAGGAGATTTCTGATTTGCTAAAAGAGCAATATTGTCTTTTTCTAAAGATTTAATTAGGATATCATTATTTAAATTTATAATAAGCATTTATTACTTTTACCAAAAAGAAAAGAAAGACGAAACTGATTAGTAAAAATACCCATTTAAAATACCTTTCAATGTCTTGGAGAGATTTGGCCTTGTTCGTTCCTCAATAGAGGTTACTGACTAGAAAACAAAATTATTTTAATGTAAAGCACACTGAATGAAAATAAGCTTTTAATGTGATTTTTGTAGGGTAGGAAATACAAAGCCAAATATACTTATCACCTGTAAGTAAAGTGTTCTATTTTTTCCCTCTAACGTGGCTGTGATGGCTGGAGATTTCATCTGCCTAAATATAATGACGAGAACAGAAAGTTAAATATCACTTTTTAGAAAACAATTCCAGTTTTTAGTTTTAAAATCACAAAAATTATTTCTACAACATAACAAAAGTCCAAGACACTTACAGAGAAGCACTATTAGTTAGATAATCCAAAACTTCCTGTAGTTTAGCTGATGGAGAAAACTGAATATTCTGAGGAAGTTGGCTACAAGCTGGACAGTTTTCCTACAGATACAAAACACAACAAGTATCAGTGGCACATGCACCAATTATAGGTTTTTTTTATAACAATGAAATGAAAATCTATTTTACAATCATGCTACTTACTATGAACACATTTTTATGCTTTAAAAACTGCTTTTCCTAATCTACCATTTTTTCCCTAAGTTATTTTGCTGTGTAGTATTTATTTCAGGCTAGAATATACAGGACATATTGTGAGAGTTCACGAAGTTCTGGACAAAATGCTTAAGGTGCAGGCAATTTCATTCATAGTTTTAACTAGTAATATGTAAAAATCAAAGTATACATGATTTAAAAAATTTTAATTAGTATATATTACTAACCTTTCTCTCTGCTTCAAATGTATATGTATACAGTCCATCTACGTCACTGAATACCAAGTAGTTATTAAGAGGAATATATGCACTGTAATGAAAAAAATGTTCACCTTTATATATCTGAGCCAGGCCAAAGCACATATTTACATATGTATTAAAAATGAAACCAATTACCTTGTGGCTATTTTGAAAACCTCAGTGGCACACACAGCTGAAGAGGGGAGAAAATAAAGATGTTTTAACTCAATGAAAATTAGACATTTAAAATTAAGTACTTTTTAAAAGTACTTTGCAACAGTTAAGTACAGTTAGAGCAGAACAGATACATTTATGATTTGTATAGATAAAATAGATTTTAATCTACTGACTAAAAATAAAACATGTATACTTTTACTTCAAATAGAGAAAGTAACAAATGCTTTGTTTTGTATAACATGAAAAGTTTGTCTTCCCCTTCTTCAGAGCAGCCTGTTCTGCATCCTTGAAAAAATGGCACTAAAATGTCCTCTCCCTGCAGATCACTTTATAATATGACATAATTATGGAAGACAAAATATACATACAAGGTCCAACAGCTTTTTTTTTGGTCAGCTTAATTATACCACTAACCCAAGAAGGTATTAAATTCCTAAAATACCAGCTCTCTGAGATGAAATAACTGCAGAAATGTCAATTTAGATACTGGATCAAAAACTAAAGGAATCAAACAAAATTAAGTAGTAGCCTTTTTTCCTCACCTGCAATGACTGCATTTGTGGAAGCGACTGCAGGAATGATTCGTTTTACTACCCCTAAAAAAATACATTGATTAAAATATGGTAATTTCATTTAAAAACAGATATTTTAAACAATATGATTATTAAATATCATTTCCTACAACTTGATTTTCCAGGCTTTGAAGTTAGAAAACAGGCTTAAGTTTAACCGTGAAACAATCTTCTTTCATACTGCTATCATTTTGTATTATGTTCAGAATCGTAAAGCAGTAGTAAAAAAGTTACCTCTTCACTAAGCTTCATTTAAAGACAGTAAAAAATGTAATAAAAAATTAACGGTTTGCTTTATTCCACATGCTGTGTGAAGATTAAATATTATTGAATTTTCATAACATCCTTAATCTTGTAACTCTGATTTTAATAAGAAAAATGATGTTGAGGGCCTCCCTTGGTAGCGCAGGCGGTTCAGCACAGTGCTGTGAAGCTGTCCGCAGCCTCTGTAGCACCACTTAAATCCTGGCCGGCTGGTGAGGGTCCCACATGGTGCTGCAGACCTCTCCTGTCACGCCCGCTGCTCCCCTCAGAAGTGCATTTCATCAGTCTGCCTGTTCTGTTCCCCACTCTGTCTCTAGTGAATCCTCTCACCCTCCCATGCATCTGGCCTGTACCCTGGTTCTTGTATAAATAAATAAATTTAAAAAGTTTTAAAAAAAAAATGATGTTGAGAGAATGTAAATTATACACTAGAAAGTGATGGGTTGGTTATGAACCCAGATCTGTCCTAAAACACATAGTATTAACTGATACATTTTTCTAAGCTGTATTATACATAGTAAGTAACCCCAGGACTTCAGGTGTAAACAGGTTTCAGAAACTTCAGAAAAAAGGGCAATTATCTAAGAAGACTAAAAAGGAAGGCAGTACAAAAGTTTGGAAGGCTATTTTAAAAAGTTAATTCTGACTATATAATTAACGTATAATTTTAGAGAAGAGGGAGCAGGGAGGGAGGAGACAACCTCATGATAATTAAACTGAAACTCCCCAGTGAATCACTTAGAGAGGATATACTGTAGTTACAGACAGTGAGGAGTATAAGAGATCTTATCCAACAGAAGTATTACCAAAATGATATACTCTCTCCATAAACACCCCCTTCAAAACAGTTGGACTTCCCTTCCAATTTTGTTTCTGTACCACCAGTCAAGGCCCTAATCATCAGGTTGAAAAGTACATACCAAGCCCTGCTAAAGAGTATGGAAGGATGAATGAAATTACATATTGAAATTAATTTTTGGTTGTTAATCACAATGAACTGAATTCATTTGCTAATTGAAACAATTACTAAATGTGTACTACATGCCATAGAAGTTTCATTTAATATGTGTTATGTTGGACTATTATCATTTAGTTACTCTGACCAGCTTGGCAACTCAGGGAAATATGGAAGATAATGTAACAAGGTTTCAGCAGAACATCTGGAAAGGTTTTTCATAACATCTTGTGAAAAAGACAAATATGAAGTGTTCAAGAAGCGCAACTCAACAGAATAAGATAAATCTAAAAAGATCTGATGAGAAGCATGACTAAGATGTCTTCAGTTTAGGCTTGCCGAAATTTTTAATTACTTGAAAAAGATATAAAGGATATAATTATCAAAGCAATAGGTGAAATGAACCTGGAAAGAATAAGGATAACTTGGCAGGCATAAAAGTGTGTGTATGTGTGTGTGTGTGTGTGTGTGTAAAGATGAGGCGTGCGGAAGGATAGGAGAGAGAAGACATCAATTCTTGAGTATTAAAAAAAAACCAACACACCGAAAAACCCCTGCCAACTCAATAATAGAAATATAGGGAGTGACTATGTATGTAGAGAAAACTTTCAGATTTTAGTAACCTCAAAGAAAAGCATAGCATCAATATAAACAAAAGCAAACAAAAGCCCTGCTTTCCTCTACTACTGTTTTAATTATCAGAAATCTATTATGAAAAACAAGATCAGCCCAACAATGGTCCATTCCAGCCTAAGCAGTTAGCATGAATAAATGGAATATGGTTAAAGAAAAACAACTTGATGAAGGAAAAAGTCATGCAATATGACAAAGGGTTAAAGAAACTAGGGGTCTTCATGGCAAGGATAAAGATCGGGGGTCTCTGATCATAGTCCTTAATATATTAATGGGCATGAATGACTTAAAAGGGAATGAAAATTATATATGGTATACTTGAGGGCAACCCTCAGATCAAACTAAAGATGGAGATATATGCTCAATTATAGAATTAGCCAATAAATATTCTCCAAATGTGAAGCAGATTGCCCTAGTAGGTGACAAATTCCTCTTCAGTGAAAGATAAAATGAATGGTTCAACTTGGATGACTTGTAAGATTCAATAATTTCATTAAGTTCCTCTTGGCTAAGAAGTACTATGGATTCTGCTAATCTCGATTCCCAGCTACCAAATTTGGGGCACGTGGATAGTATTATGTGAAATTACATGTCAACTATTTCCTCTAAAGCAACACTTACCCATAATTATGATCATCCAAAAATCATAATTTGTGACAAGTTACTAACTTACCTTGAGTGAGTCTATATGTAACACCCCTAATATTATATTGCGATGCTCTCTCCAGGGATTTTTGAAAAATCCACTGAATATGATCAGGATCATCTCCATCTAACTGAACCCCTTCTGTTGGGAGGGGGAGGGGGGCAGAGAAAGACATAAATATTAAACAAATCAATATGTTTTAAATGTAATTATCCAAATCAATAATAAAGGTATATTTCACATAAATTCTGAATCATGAAATTAGTTTCATTACCTCCAAAAGGCTGCTCCTTAGGCCACTGCAATATCCTTACATACTCAATACAGTGTTCTGGTAGCCGGGGCATAGATGCAATAGTGCACATGGGAAAATTAACCTAAAACCACAATTAGCCTTTTTTAGTGGACTATAATCAATACTTTAAAATTCAACTTCTAAGTTATGATCTAGTTGCAACAAGTTCTTAAAATTCATCTTAGTCTTTCACTAATATAAACAAAAACATTTTATTCCATAATGATGGTTTTAAATCTAGTTGCATTCTGAGTCATTTATTTAACTTTGGCCAACCTGCCTATAAAAACAGGTTTGCCTTACATTAAGAAGGTATACAAACGTAAGCTATGTTGGGCCATGGGAAGAGCTAAAACATTCCTAAATATGAGTACTTTGTTTACTTGATATTTAGATCTGATTATATAAAATAAACCAAGACAAAAGGAAATACACAAAGTTAAATCAATTCCAGTCAATACTCAACGACATTTACATTTATAAATCAAAATTCTGTCCTTGAAATTAGGGACCCATCTTTAAAAAGATCATTCTTAACACTGGTATCTTTATTTCTATGAAACAATCACAGGTTAAAACCGAACAAAATAGATTATAGCTCTAACCTAATATACAGCTTTGTAATTGAGTGATTTATCGCTACTCTCAAAATAAAAAATACAAATGAAAACAGAATAATTATCAAAACTGACATTCACTTCATATCCTCCCTCAGAATTTCATATTTTATCTTCTACTTAGGATGATTTTTTAAAAAATTATTAAATTGAAAATCCTAAATATTGAATATTTATTAATTCAACCCAAATTTTATTCCAGAATACTCTATAAACAAATGAAAGTTTATTCTCATTACCTGTGGTGGATACAGTTCCAGTGTGCATTCAATACAAGCAGTCATTCCAGGTAGAATTACTCGGGCATTTCCTTTAAAACCTTCTGTCCCCCCATCTATCAAAGGGACAATGGAGCTTGGATCTAAAACACCATCTTCATAATTTAGAAGGGATATCTAAGAAAATTATTTGAAAGTATTTAAATGTAGAGTGTGTAAGGATTCAATAAAAGGAACATGATATAAAGTAATTCTACAAGGCAACTGCATTACTGAGTACTAATATATCAAATCAAGGAATTATAGTATTAGTAATTTAAATTGTCACCTGAAAACGACTGGCAAGAAACAATGAAGAATAGCTACTTAACTGAAAATTAATTTTTCAAAAAATCATGGTCTATATGTAATTCTGACTTTCACTGAGTTAAGAATAGGATTGAGAACTTCAGACAACCACAGCACTAAGTGTTTACCAGCATGCCGTTTATCCATCTTCTGGCTATGATAGAGTCCAGTCCACATACAATTATATGAAATTCTACAAGAATAAAAAGCAAGTTTACTTTTTAAAGGAGCTGTTACACAACATAATTCACACTAAGAAACAAACAAAACCCAACTTTGTATTATACATACATAAACAGTTTCTAATCTTGAGTAATCTTTATTCAAGTTAGCAAAGAAAAATGCTGCCAGCAGTGCCAACTAAGAATTAAAATAGTGGCACTCTCTTTGCAATCAACAACCTTCTTAAGAAGGCAACACTAAGAGAAGAAAGCAACTGAAGTCTTCAAAATAGCTTACAATTAAAAACTGTGAATTTACAAAGAACTTACGTCGATAGAAAGTGTCATTAAAATCCTGAATCTTGTTGAAATGTCTGAATTTAAGTAAAGGAACTTAAGCTGCTAAGTTTGTAATTTGCAAAGTGAATTTTAATAGTCATAAAAAGCACATTATAAATATATAAACATCAACAAGCAACTATAAACCAGAGACACACTGGGGGGGAGGGGCAGGGAGAGGAAGGACTAGAGTCAAAATAAGGGGTGGGGGGGTGCAATTGTATGGGGAATATAACCAAAATGAAAATGCATACATTGTGCGAAGATGAAAAATGATGTAAGAATTATATAAAATATTACAAATAAATGTATAAACAAAAATGTCATAATGCTTAAAACAGTGGAATTCAAGGAATCTCATGAAAAGACCACCTATTTCCTGACCAAACCTTTTCTCTAATACTACTCTCCTAACCACTTAGTTTCTCTCATCCCTGAACCTTCATGTTATTATACTTGTCTGTAACACCTTCTACTCTGCTTAATTTTTTTAAATATTTATTTATTTATGCATACAAGAACTGTGGTACAGGCCAGAGGTGGGGGTGGGGAGTAAGAAGATTCACCAGAGAGTGGGGCGCTGTACAGGCAAATCTACTGAAATATACTGCTGAGGGGAGCAGTAAGGGAGACAGGAGAGGTCTGCTGCGCCATGTGGGTTAGCTCCCTGGCTGGGGATAGAACTTAAGCTGCAGTGGCTGCGGACAGAGTGATAGTGCTGAGACTTAACCCCTTGTGCCACCAGGGAGGCCCTATGCTTAATTTTTATATAAAATCATAAGACTTGTGAAAGCATAAAGTCAAGAAACAATAAATGTCGGTTTAGTGAAGGAAGCGCATTAGTTTTTATTTAGCCAGAAGAGTTACTGCAAAGCCAAAAAAGGTGTTTACAATAGTTTTACAGATGCTAATAATTTGTTGCTTTTTTTTTCCTACTGTAAAATTAGTAATTTTTTAGTAAAATTTCCTTCTCTCTTGTAATTCAGCTGAGTCTTTCTCTGAACACAACAAAACCATATCAGGAGTTTTCACCTGCCTGGAGACTATGGAAAGGGAATCCCACTTAAAATTAGCTGTGGGTGTGAATAAATATAGCACTTAATATATTCTAATTTATTTTGATATTGTTACCTTTTTTAATTTAAATTATCCTAATAGATATGGAGTGATCTCATTGTGGTCATAATTTGAATTCCTCTATAGCTAGTGCTGTTATGCATCTTTCTGTGTGCTTTTGCATGTTCTTTAGTGAAATGTCCCTTCACATTTCTTATCCATATTATAACTGCACTGTGTTTTTACTATTGAGCTTTGAGAGTCCTCTACATATTCTAGGTAAAAGTCCTTGCAAGTTACTTGCTTCACAATTATTATTCAGCCTGAAAACCCACAATGGTCAATCTATCTCACCTTTTCCTGTTTCAATGATTTCCCTTATTTCTGCTTACCTTGCAAGATCATCAAGGCTTGACCATTAAACTGTGTAACTATCAATAAAATGAATCTTGGAGCAAAAGCACCCAATCCCAATTTAAAAGGAGACGAAAAGGAGATTTTCCTAAATTGTGAAGTTGTGTTTTTGAGTGCAGGCCCAGAAGAACGTTCACTGTCCTCAATGCAACTTAACTGCCCAGAACAAATGCCATAGAAAAAAAGAACCAAGGTGCCCGGAGATGGCTAAATGGACATGTTTTGTTGTGGTTTCTGAATCCCAAACTGAGTTATGCCATGATTCATTCAGCAGCACATAAGCAATAGATTCTGTGAACTTGCATTTTTCTAAACTTTCTTGTTCATCAATCCCTTAATATTGTCCAAAGTCCCATCCTCAGGAAGACAGAATTGAGCCTTGCCTCCTGCCTTCCCGCCAGTCAACTGGCAGTAAAATTTTCAAAGTCAGTGTAATTATTGGCTTCTATACACATTAGGCAAGACCACTGCTAGGTAACATCTGAGGTAACATGTTCTCGTAACATGTCCTTCCTTCATAGAGCAAAAGTTTTTAACTTTGATAAGGTTCAATTTATCAATTTTTTTTCTTTTATGGACAAATTTCTGATGTTGTCTAAGGACTCTTCACACCCTGGATCCCAAGGATTTTCTCCTGTTATCCTTCAGAGTTCCAGAGTTTCACATTTTTATCTGTGATTCATTTTGAATTACTACATATAATTTTGAGATTTAAGTCAAGATTCACATTTTTGCCTTGTTTATCTAATAGCTCCATAACAGTTTGTTGAAAAATTAATCTTCTTCCACTGTACTGATATTGTGCCTTTGTCAAATAGCAATCGCCAGACTTGCTAGGGGTTATTTCTGGCTTCTCTATTTTGTTCTACAGATATGTGTCTCTCTGTGAAAATCCCACACTGTCTTGATTACTGTCACTATATAATAAGTATTGAAATTAGACATGTTTCCTCCCATTTTATTCTTTTTCAGAATTGTTTAGAAGAACATTTTTGTGGCTTTCTATATAAATATTTGAATATTATCTGTATCATCAAAAAATTTTGCTATGATTATAGAAATTGGTTACACTTGTATACAAAGTTGGAAAGAATGGACATCTTGACTATTTATCCAATTCTTGAACATTGGCTATCTCTCCTTTTATTAAGATGCTTGATTTCTTTCATCAACATTTTGTAGTTTTTAGCATACAAATTCCACTTATTTTCTCAGCTTTACACCAAAGTATTTCTCCCCTTTTTTGAGTGGCATAGACAATGTTATATATCCACTGTATTTAAATTTCACTGCTAGTATACAGAAATACATAATTTTTGTATGTTGATTTTATATCCTGTGGGATTTCCATCAGAGTAACCCTAACTCCTAAATTTCTATAAAATACTAAAGTACCCCAGATCTAATGGTACAAAAACCAAGAGTGTGAATATACATTTCTTGTAAAAATAAATTTACTCTGACACACTCCCCATTTGGCAACTTACTCTCTACTACTGTAAGAAGACACAAAGATTAATTGTATTATTCTAGGAATTTACCATCTGGGCGAGGAGATACGCAATTGTAACTAAAATTAAAGACAATAATGCAAAACAAATTATGACACCGGCTACATAAGTTTAATTTAAAAATTAGGGCAAAAAATTTTATATAACCTTAAGGAAAAAACCAGGAGGATATAAAGCAAACTGTTATCAGCAGATCTATGATCAGCAATAAGCTATTGCTGCTGATCTTTATTTCACCTTGTTTATCTGTATTACTTATGTTAACCATCTCTTAGAGACAAAAACTTGAAAAAATTAGGTTTTTTGTTAAAAGGATACGGAACTACATTGCAATTGGGAATTCTGTCATTTAAAAATTCTGCAGCAACTTCAGCTTTAGGTCTTCCGACATCTTTAGACCTACAGGAAAAATTATATTTGAATTATCATTCATGACATAATTTTAGATGATCCACATAGCTTATTTTCAAACTTAAAAATGTCCACAGTGACTATTCAGTGAATATTTAGAATATTTTTAACAAAGGATTTTTGGTGAATAATCAGTCATTCAGTCCTTCTAATGCTCAAATTCATTATTTATAGGTGGTAAGTATAATTAAGTATTTCCTAAATGAAAATATAAAGTGTTCTTTTTCTTCTAGGTAAAAAATATAATGACATGTTTCCCGGACACTTTTCACTGTGACTTTCTTCCTGGAAATTATTGCAGACCCAGATACTTTCAAGCATATGCCCTAAAACCAAGAACCTCAAGATGTTACTATGCTGGTCACAGCTGAAATACATACAATGTGATTCATTCTAGGGATGGAAGAACTTTAACTTATCTGCTTCTTCCCATGTATGCTGCTGATTAAGTAGTAAATTTTGCATCGCTTAAGAGGACATCCTACTGCTGCACTTAAAGAAGGAACAATTCCAAAGGCATTATCTAAAATTGCAAATGACAACAATATTTCGAGAAGCTAAATTATAAGGCCTCAAAAGGTCACTTCTAGCTAATAACTGTAGCTATAGACAGGAAAGGACATGAATTCTCTCTTGTAATCTCAATACAAATGGCATTTTCTTTCCTGACATTTCCCATTCTCCTCACAAAAATAAATCACTCCTGCATGTATACACAGTAAGTGTTTCATCACTACCTTTTTCACAACGTATTTTTTGTTATATACAAAGGCCTAAGATACCCACTAGCCTATGGACACCTGGAAGAAAGTGACCACATTCGTATCTCTTTATAATCCTTTATATCTGAGAACAGAGTTAACTTTTTAAAGAAATTAAAATAATCAATGGCCTAGAAATTAATTTAAAATTGGAAATTTGAAGAAAAATACTTTTACAGTTCAAGTTTGCCTCCAATAAAAGCAGTGGTCTTTTCTGATTAAAAACTTCTAATCAGGGTCTCCCCTGGTGGCGCAGGCAGTTGAGCACTGCGTTGTGAAGCTGTCCGCAGCCTCTGCAGCACCGGATCGGGTTCAATCCCTGCCGGCCGGCAAGGGTCCTACATGGCGTGGCAGACCTCTCCTGTCTCGCCCGCTGCTCCCCTCAGCAGTGCATTTCGTCAGTCTGCCTGTTCTGTTCCCCACTCTGTCTCTGGTGAATCCGCTCACCCTTATATGAATCTGGCCTGTACCCCAGTTCTTGTATAAATAAATAAATCTTAAAAAAAAACAAAAAACTTCTGATCAGTCTTATTCTGACTTTGTCTTAACTTGTAATAGAGAAGACCCTCATATAAGACAAGGAACATGATTTCAGTATTGAATTCAACTACTCTGGACAGTTTTTTTATATGTGAAGGGGATAAAGTAAACTTCCAAAATTCTTTTATGTTGTTGATTTTATATGCTTTCATATTATTTCACAAAACAAAATAACTCCTGGGCCTCCCCGGTGGCACAGTGGTTGAGCGCTGGGCTGCGAAGCTGCCTGCAGCCAATGCAGTGCCGGTTCGATCCCCAGCCGCAGGGCGAGGGTCCCACATGGCACGCAGACCTCTCCTGACGCCCACTGCTCCTCTCAGCAGTGTACTTCATCGGCCTGCCTGTTCTGCTTCCTGCTCTGGCTCTGGTGAATTATCTCACCCTCCCGCGCTTCTGACTGTACCCAGTGCTTGTATAAATAAATAAATAAATCTTAAAAAAAAAAAAAGTTAAAAAAAAAAAACAAACAAAATAACTCCTAGATGGTTTCTGTGGAAAAGTCTGCAAATTTACCATTCCATGATTAGGGGAATAGATAATTCCCTCCAAAATCTGTACCTTAAATAAAATGACCTTCCACATACATCATCCTTAAAGGACACCATGGCCTAATTACTTAATCTTACCCTGAGGATTCAACAAGGTGATATAGGCAAAGAGCTTGGATAGTGTATATCTTATCACCAATATACAACCAATTCAATGGTATCATTTTTAGGGCATTTTATTTTTATTTATTTATTTTTTTAAAATATTTATTTAGGGCCTCCCCGGTGGCGCAACGGTTGAGCACTGGGTTGCGAAGCTGCCCGCAGCCTCTGCAGCGCCAGTTCGATCCCCGGCTGCTCCCCAGCCACTGGAGGAGGGTCCCACATGGCGCGCAGACCTCTCCTGCCACCCGCTGCTCCCCTCAGCAGCGTACTTCATTCCTTCTGCCTGCTCTGCTCCCCGCTCTGGCTCTAGTGGGTTCTCTCACCCTCCCATGCTTCTGACTGTACCCAGTGCTTGTATAAATAAATAAATAAATCTTTAAAAAATTTTTATTTATTTTTATACAAGAACCGGGGTACAGGCTAGATACGCGGGAGGGTGAGAGGATTCACCAGAGAGAGAGAGAGTAGGGGAACAGAACAGGCAGACCGAAACACACTGCTGAGGGGAGCAGCGGGCGAGACAGGAGAGGTCTGCTATGCCATGTGGGTATCTCCGTAGCCAGCGGGATCGAACCAGCACTGTAGAGGCTGTGGACAGCTTCACAGCGCTGCGCTCAACCTCCTGCGCCACCAGGGAGGCCCTTTAGGGCATTTTTTTTTTTTTAAAGATTTATTTATTTATACAAGCACTGGGTACAGTTAGAAGCGCGGAAGGGTGAGAGAATTTACCAGAGTCAGAGCGGAGAGCAGAGCAGGCAGACTGACGAAGTACACTGCTGAGGGGAGCAGTGGGCGGCAGGAGAGGTCTGCGCGCCATGTGGGACCCTCGCCCAGGGATCAAACCGGCCAGCGCTCAACCTCTGCGCCACCAGGGGAGGCCCCCTTTAGGGCATTTTAAAAAATAAAACTTGAAAGTTAAATGTAGAGCTTACATTGCAATGACAACACTTCCTTAACTTAGTTTTACCCATCTCTCAATTTCTTTAAGATCTTCTACAAGACAGAGTTCTATCTCCAAATTTGATTTTATCTTTTCTACTAAGGTAACCTTAGCCTACATACGTAGGACTATTTGAGTTATATCACTATCTTACTCACTAGAGAGAGGGAAATAAAAAAAGGCCCATATCTCTCCATGTCAATAATTCCTGGATTAATACTTTCATATAAGTCACTCAAAACCTTACAAGCTAAATTAAAATTCACTAATGAACTTTTCACCAAATCTCCTATATGGTCTACTTCAAGCTTTTTAAAGTCACTTAAACATTCCTTGATGTTTTCTGTCGTTCATGTATTGCCATGGTAATTATTCCTCTTAGTTCTATTTCAATAGCTCCCGGGTTTACTCTCCTTAACTCTCCATTTGCTTTCCCCCCTCTAAGAAAAGTTTACACTCAATACCACATTATTGTCCCAGGATCACCACTTAAATACTGGCTCAGGAGCTTGCACCAATACATCTCACTAGGGCTCAATAATCCAGCTATTGTTTTCTTATGAAATCACCAGGAGGAAAAAAGCTGCATGCTAGAGCACAAAAGCAAATAAATGATTTGGAAATTTCTTAAAAAACAAAGCAGAACTACTTTCACTTAAATGCCCCAAATTTCCTTGTAAAATTTCACATAAAATGGGAGTGGTTATTACTTTTTTTGAATATATAAAATTAATGTTATCCTTTCAGTAGTTTTTAAAAATTACTACCTGCAGCGTTCTCAAGTTTAGCAATCATCAGATTTAAGGGGGAAAAAACTTAGATATTAAAACTTACCTAAATAAAAACTGTCTATTGAGATTAGAAACATCTATAGTATCCATGTCTATGACATGAATCTGTCTGAAACCAGACAATGCCTGTAGAAACAAACAAAAAACAATTAAGCAGAAATTTCCTCACATTTGAAATTTTAAGATTTGTTTTCAAGGTAGTCCTAAATCTACAAATTTTTAATAATAAACTCTGTATAATCTATTCAATGATTAAACCATCTTATAAGGTACATAAAACTCAGGGCTCCTACAAAGATGAAAAATCTTTAACTATTCAGTTTTAAACAGTGTATAACCAAAAGAGAACAACCCAAAATTTCTACAGTTTTGCATTTTCATAAACACATCTCAATACTTGTGGCTTTGCTATTACAAGATACTTTCATTTTACTAATATTTAATTTACTTTAATTTTACTATGAACAGTTTTTGCTATTATGTTTGCAAAATATTATTAAAAGCAATTCCTACAAGCTTTATCTCAGTTTACATGACATTAAGCATGCCACAATTCAGAAGTAAACTATTAAAGAGAAACTATATTATAAATACACACGTACACTGAATATACAAAAGAACTATTAAAAGTACTGAGTCAAGAACAAGCAGTCAAAAAAGCTAGAGAAAAGCAAAATACTGTTGTGTTTCAATGATAATGCCACACACTCTAAGAGCAAAACCACTATTCAAATTTATCAGCAGAATTAAGTCTCCATAATATGCTTTCTGGTCTGGATCCATTTATTTAAGTGATTACATTAAATCACTTGCTAATAATTTCCCCATTTTTCTGTCCCAATTTACAACAACTCTTATAAGAGTTGTCCATACTTGTTCTCTCAAACTGCTCTCTTGACCTTACTCTGTTTTTTGTTTTACCTTTAAAAGGACAGGTTTATTAGCAAAAGGAGTTAGCTGAAGGACTATGCACTTACATAGTCACAGAGGGGCAGGAAAGCTATTTTGCAAAGTGAAAAGGTTTGTGGAAAGAAATACCTGGGTAGTCACAGGTAGGCAGGAGAGCTGTCTTGAGCTTACTCTGAAAAAGCTTTTGCTCCCACCTCTCCACCAAAACTGCACTTGTCAATGTCACCAGTGATCTCCATGTTATTACCTCCAGTGATCAATTCTCACACCCTCTGACCTTACCTATCTGAAGTACTTGGCAGGGTATGGATCAATTCCTTAAACATGTTCCCTTGGTCACCACGTGCTTGAAAACTGGAATGCTTTTTTAAAATTAGTTTCTAGTTCACCACTCAGGAGTTTTCCTCCCACCTAACTAGAGAGAATTTGGACTATCCTTTCATTAGTTCTGGTGAACTCAGATAATCACATTAGATAAACAACATCTAAAAGACATAGTAATTTTCAAAACCAAACTCAATCATCCTAATTTGCTAACATAACCAAATATACTCATTTCCCATTCTTTCATTTCCAGTTAATGTTAACTCCATCTTTCCAGAGATCAGGGCTAAAACTTTGCTATGTCATCCTTAATGCCTTTCTCTCATGCACCACAAATCTGTTGCATGAGCTAAACCTGTTGACTTCATCTTTAAAACATTCATAATCTGACCTCCTCTTTCCACCTCCAAGTCTACCACCATGTTCCAGGTAACTATCACTTCCTGCCTCAATGATTGTAACAAACTTCTAACTAATCTCTGAGCTCCCTCCTGTTTTTCCTTTGATCCAGTCAGATCAAGTTAATTTGATCTGCTTAAATCTCTCCAAAGACTTCCTAATTCAGTAAAACTCAAATTTCTTACAACAGCCTTCAAAATCTTTTGTGATATTTACTGCAAGGCCCTATGTCTCTTATTATATCTCTGATAGCATTCTGAAAAATGCTTCCTCTTATCCACTTCTGCTTTAGCTATAACACCCTTGCTGTACTGGAATATATACGCCACGCTCCTACTTCACAACTTCTGCATTTGCACAGTCTACTGTCAGAAATATTCTTGCTCCTCTTGGCTCAAAGAGCACCTACCTTTTTGTAAGCCCTTCCCCTTCCTACCAGGCTACCTATTTTCTATCCTTCCTTTCTCCATAGCATTTATTACCACCTAATATAAGGTGTATTTGACTTGTTTTTTCCCATCACTAAAATATAAGTCAAAAAAAAAAAAAAACCACCTATCAATATTGTTCAATGCTTATTTTTAGCATCTAAAACAGTACATAGCTTATGGGGAAGGAGGGTCAATAAATATTTAATCAATATTAATGCCATATACTTTTTCTTAGAAAGAGCATTTGGGGGTATTACAATTAAAAAACATGCATACCCCTATGTACTTATGTCTGAAATAAGCAAAGTAAGTGGTAAAACTGAAAACCCTGAGTTTCCTTCTTTTGTCTAGGAGGTTATTACAATGCAATAAATAAATACCAAGGCTACTCCTAAAGTTGCTAAATGACTAATCCTCAGCTCTAATCTCCAATTACATTTAAAATTAGTATATAACACATTTAAAAATAACAATTTCCTAAATGGAAAGAGTTAAGGATTAGGAGATTTGTGTATAAAATGCCTACCAAAACCACTATCCATTCTCCAAAAATCCTTCCTTTCTAGAATTCTTTGGTTTATGTACTAAATGAGTATTTATGGCTGATAAAGTACTGTCATTTTGGCACCCCATCAAAGTAAACTGTACATATTGCTATTTCATGTGAAACTTGTCTCCCCAATGAAACTTCAAATTTATTAAGTATAGAGACCATGAATAGCTGCTACAATCCCTCGAAGAATCCATCACAGGTGATGAAGCAGTTTTGTAGGTTTTGTAGTTTCATTAGGAGTAAGATTAGTGTTCCCTAGCAGAATTAATGTGGTTGTTTATATTTAAATTATAGCCTCATGGCCAACTTTTTAGGTCCTTTAATTGGTTGTTACCTGCTTCATTTTCAAGTAAGTCTACTCTAGCATTTCCACTTTTTATATACCAAGGAGTACGATACCTGGAAGATAACGTCTCTAAATCAATCCTCCCCCTATCCATTTTTGTCAAATAAACTGACAAAGACTTATACAAAGCTACTCTGTGGTAACCAGAAGCCAATGAAAACAACTAATTAAATCACAAGTTAAGGATATCCAAGCAGTATATGAATATATTTCACTAAATAGGAACCTTGCTTAAAATGATATTCATTAAAAACAAACTGACCAAAAGGGAAAAAAAAAAAAAAAGAGGTTTAGCATTCCCAAATTTCATCAATCTACTACTATAAGATCCTCAAAAATTACTATCTGGTTAATGACCTAACAGTTCAGTGAAAAGAACACCCTAAGAATCAATGTCCTACATTAGATTCCAGGCACATCATTACAATCCAGAAAAACCTGAGCAAGTTATAATATAATTTTAAAACTTACTGTCTCCTTCTATATGAAAATACCTTATCCATGTAACAAGATGATTTTCAGGAGCAAAAGAAATAATAAATTCTTTAAAATTACATGTTAAAATATGAAATGCTAGTTTTTATAACTTACATCATTGAAACTAATGAGTGTTCTGCAAGAGGAAGCAGATTTGTTTGCTTAAAGAGCAGAGAAGAAAACAATTTCTAGTGACTTTATAGCTGAGAACATTAGTGTTTTAGAAGTCCCAAAGGTTATCTAACATTTTAATTACTGTCTGAAATATGTCATGCTAAAGTTAGCTAACAAAGGCTCAAGTAGCAAGGTCAACAGGCAAAATAAAAAAATTTATGACATAAAAGGGAAAATGGTTAATTATCACAAAGAAGAAAAAAATACATATTTTATATATAATTACCAGATTTTTCAGGAGCTCACATCCTAAGCCGCCAGCTCCAATCACTAGAACTTTACATGTATCTAACAAAAACTGAAGAGACTGTAAAGAATGAAAAGGCATATTAAAACTGGTTGACAAAACCCCAAAGTAACATCAATAAAGTAATAAGAGCCATAAAACAGTTTTTGATGTTTCCGTGAAAAATTCAATTTGGGATAAAGAGTACTTGGTATTTAATAAATTATTTCAAATTTAAGAACAAGGTAGAACCAGAAGTTCTATAACCCTATATTTATTTATAAATTATTTATAACCCTAAATTATTTATAATTTTTAATTTTTTAAATTAATTTTTATTGTACAAATTGCAAGGTTATTTGTAACAAGAAAAACTATGCCGGGCCTCCCCGGTGGCGCAGCGCTTGAGCGCTGGGCTGCGAAGCTACCCGCAGCCTCTGCAGCACCGGTTGGATCCCCGGTGGCAGCGCCAGTTCGATCCCCAGCCGCAGGGCAAGGGTCCCACATGGCGCGCAGACCTCTCCTGCCGCCCGCTGCTCCCCTCAGCAGTGTACTTCAGTCCTTCTGCCTGTTCTGCTCCCGGCTTTGGCTCTGATGAATTCTCTCACCCTCCCGTGCTTCTGACTGTACCCAGTGCTTGTATAAATAAATAAATAAATCTTTAAAAAAAAAGAAAAAAAAGGAAAAACTATGCCAAGTTAAACATTCTTTTTTTTTTCTTTAAAAGGGGAAAGTAGCAAATTCAATTATTTAAGTGATTTCCTAAAAAAAAAAAAAAAAAAGTGCAAAACACCTTTAGAACAGAGGATCAAGTACTATACAAGGTATTCAAAGGTCTAAATAAAATAAAAGTAGTTGTAACAGTAACAACTACTTTTGAATATAATGACTGAGACTTCCAAATCATTAGATCACAATAAGGAAAAAACTGATAAAACTCTTAGAAAATTACATATCAGCAGAAATATAATTTGAAACAATCATTCAACAGGAGCATCTTAAATTACCAGGGGAAAAAAATCAGAAGCATAAGAAAATATGGTAAAATTTATTCAAAGAATGGCAGAGTTAATTCTGTCCAAGATTCAAAAGAAAGGTTACTCAGATGAGACACTGGGTCAAACCCAAGAGCATGCATTTTAGAAGCAGCACGGTGTTTCTATTTCAAAACAACATCTCTTTATAAACACAAAGGTCATAAAATTTACTATAAAGAATACTTTTTCTGACTTTGTAGTGAAAAACAAGTTGTATCTAATTTAACATTTGCTTTAAGTCACACTATTAATGTAAAATTCTATTATACAGTAATCACATAACTTAAACATGCAATTATATTGGATTTAAATTACTTGTTTCAACTAAATTTCAAAAATTAAGCACATCTATATTCCTATCAAAATTAATTTCTCAAAGCAAGACTAAAAAGTATTGTCAGAAGTAATTTTAAACTGGAATTTAAAGTGAAGTATGACTTAGAATTTTAAATGAGGTTATAAAGTTTATGTGCCCTTGAAAAAATCTGTATTATATGAAAAATGTAAAAAAAGACTCATATTGAACATTTAAATAAAATCAATTGCAAATATTCAATTTAGCATTTCAAGATAACTTATACAATTTTATTAGTATTTTTATTATAAGAGCAAATTAAAAGGAAGCATTTTATTATTTTTGAAACATATAACTAAACTATTAGAAGATTTATTTAAAAATAAATGTTTCTCACTTCAGTGCTCGGTTCGAAATCAGGGTGTGTGAAGGGTCCAGATCGCTCGAGGAACTTCTTTACATGGTTCCAGCGACCTTCCCAGTCTCCAGTGTCCCCACACCCACCATCAACAGCCATTCTGCACAGAACACAGTAAATTCAGCTGCAAAGATCAGTATGAAAAAGCCACACTTACAAACATTAGGGGTTTCCCCAAATGAAAAGGTAATCACACCAAACCTGCTCAAATAAAAGGGAACAGTCAATGTGGTTTTCTTATGCTTTCATTTTCCCTTGGTGGCTATTATTATACGATTTAAAGCTAAGAACTGCACATTTGATTAAATATATCAGTCTACTTGTTTGGAATTCCTAAAGCAACCCAAGAAAAACTTGGGACAGCGGTCAATTAATGAGAAGTGGGCTTTTCTACACCTGGAAATTACAAAAGATCACTCTAAAGTCCAACCTGTTCCTTCAACACACTTGGATCAGGAAACATCAGTTACCAAAACCCCCCCCACAAAACTTCACTTTCAGAATTGTGAGGCTTCAAATCTAATACAACTCATGTTATTTCCATATTTGAAAAACAGGATTTGCGTATTTTTGATGAAAGGAACTTTCACGTATTCTTTTCCGAATGAGGTCCCAATTTTCAAAAAGAACTTCAAAACTATTAAGTGTTTTTTGTTGCAAATAAACAACACAAAGTTTTAGGTTCTAATTATGCCACAAATAGGCATTAACATCTGGAGACCCTAAGAACAATGAATAAGAAGGGACTCCTTAAACTGTATTTTCTTATTCACTGAGGGCAATATTCATATTTGGTTGTGCTTACTTTTAACTTTCAAGTTTCCTATAACCTCACAATTTCTACCTTCGAGTATATTAGTAACACCTAATTTTGTACAAAAAAGGATCAAGAAGTATTAGCAAAGCAAGCAATAAAAACAAGATAAATTTTGATGTCACAACTGGATTTGGTTCCACAATTAACAGCATTGTGACCTTGAGAAGATTACAGCCATAAACCTCATCTGTAGGCTGTTCATAGCTACTTGAGGTCAAAATGAGGATATAGAGATAATCCAGAGAGGCCCTAGTATGGTACTCGGCATATACTAAGCATTCAAATTTTAACTATCATTTTAAGCAAAAGTGAAAAGGAAATGAATAGTTGGGAAGGAATGTGAAATTTATTCTGTCTTTCTAGTTCTCTTGCAATATAACTTTCTGAGGGATGCCTACACACTCTGAAGTACTGTTCCTGGGAATTGGCACAGAAATTACTAACTCACCACACCCACTGCAGGAGTACCCCCGCCCCAGTAGGGAGGAAGAAAAATATGTGGCGTTGGCATGGTTATAAAACATTTAGTTTAAACCTGTTTCACCAGCACAAAACTAAGCATCTGATAAGAAGTAGGATGTGTAGTAAAGAGGAAAAATAAACTCTTTGGAGTCAACTCTCTGCTTTAAGAGCCAATTACTTTGATTTGAGTGCTTAGTACAACACCTGATATACAGTTCCCATAAAAATATCTGCAATTAATACTACTGTCTCAGTGTTTATGAAAGACCAAAAATAGGCTAATCTCCGTTTCGTGTTTAACATGTCTTTTCACAAGACTGCAGCTCTAACAATTTGGGATAGAGGAAGGAGGGCTCAGGGTCCTTCCGCAAGACCTTTGGCCCAAGCACCCTGGCCGGCCCCTGCAAAAATCTGCTGCGGTGCACCCGGGCCCGGAGCCCGCCCGAGGGAGAGAGGGCAGGAGCCGCCCGCCCGGCACCTGGGGCTGCGGGACGGGGGACCGGGGATGAGGCCGCGCGGCCTGCGCTCCGACTGCCCCACTCCCACCCCCCCGGTCCCGCTGCGGCTGGTCCCCTAGGCCTGGGGTCGGGGGAGGCGGGGGTCCCGGAGAGGGCCCCGGCCTCCCGGCAGCACTAACTTCTCAGCCAGCAGCTCCTCTATTCTCCTTCTTTTCTTCTCCCTAAAAGAAAGAGAGAATAAAAGAAGGGTCAGCATCACGCTACACACTGGGCGCCGCGAGGAGATGGGGGGCGAGGGGACGGGGCGGGGGTCGGGGGGACCCCGGGTGGCGGCGGCGACCGCCCACCGCCACGCTCTCTCACAGCCCAGCCCGGACCCGCGCGCCTGCAGAGCCCGGGTACTTACGGCTCCTCACCATCCGCCATATTGTTCTCCGCCTCCTCCCAGGTGCCCCCACGGCGGGCGGAGCCGGAGGGGCGGGGCCGGAGGGGCGGGGCGGGCGGGGCCGGAGGGGCGGGGCGGGCGGGGCCGGAGGGGCGGGGCCGACTTGGCTGAGGCTCTTCAGGGCATTACACCTTTCCTTGATTATAATCGTATAAATGTAATTATATATAGAATTATCTTGATTAATACACTTATTTAGATAAATCACATACAGTGTATAGTGGTGTTATGCTGAACGCAAATACAGCTATAATACATTATTTTTATACAATGTGTGTGTTAGTGGTTATATAAAATGACATGTTCTAGGAAAAATCTCCTGGAAGAGCTTAATATGCCAAAACTTCCCTCTGCGGAAAAACATGAGAGAATTCTCACTTTCTAATTTTCACAATTGATCCAACATCTTTGCATAAAGATACAAACTTTAAGAATAATTTTCTGAATCAGTTTATATAGGTGCTATGGAGAGATTATTGTTTTCTTTCCTTGTGAATATTAAGATTAGTATTTTATTTTATTTTTATCTATAGCAATTTTTTATTTATATATTTGACATCATTGTTTTAATTTTTAATGACACATCTGTTATGTCAGATAAGAAATTCAGTGGAAATAGAACCATTAATAAATTGAAAAAACATTCTTTTATGGGGAAAAGCATGTAAATAGATTAAAGTATAAAGAAAATTGCAAAATTCAAACAATAGTTTGGAACAACCATAATCTCATCACCTAAAGACAAATGGTGATAGAATTTTGAACTATTTTCTTTCAGAGTTGGATAAGTGTGTGTTTGTGTGTATGTGTGTGTGTGAGCGTGCATGTGCATACACACAATTGGATGGCTAAATACAAAAAAATCATGCTTTACGTGTACATATCCATATATAATATATATATATATATATATCCATGAGGGATACATATATCCTTTCTTAGAGCAGAACAAGAATGAGATTTAGAGTTAGAGTGAACGGTTTAAATCTTTAACTCTCCACTTACTGACTATAAGACTGTGGGCACTTCCGTGTCTTTATTTGTAAACTGGGGGTAATAGTAACACCTGTAACACTGACAACTAAGTGAAATCCATAATGGCTCTTAAAGTAATATTTCTGATCAGCCACATCAGCATCATTTGGGGAGGTGTTATAAATGTTCAGCCCCATGCCTGGCCTTCTGCAAAGCCTTGATGATTCTGTGTAAAATGAAGTTTGAGAACCACTAAAATGGACTATATGAAGCCTGATGAATACTTAGTAAATACAGGTGTTACTAATTGTAATATTTAATCTCTTTTTGTATTTTTTTTTTCATCCCTCAGTCAGGTTCAGTTCAGTAGCACTCGAGGAGCTGAAAGTCATTGTTGGGCAGAAAAGGGGGTTGGTGGGTGGGATTTGAAGTTCACAGTCCCCATTCCTGGCAGGACATACCAGCCTTTCTCCGGGTCACATGTTTCGGATTACTTTCATTTCAAATAGATATATCAGAAATTATTACACTATTTGCTATAACATATACAGACAAACGTTCAGGGTTGTCCTACGTAGAAGCACAAGTCTGGGTATAAGAGCCCCCTACAGCTAATCTAGCCCCCTGGAGGAAGAGTGACAAAGAGCTGCTACTACTACTATTTCAAATAGTGTCTGAGATAAAGCAAGGATTCCATATGCAGTCATGTTTATTTGAAATGCTTTATAACAAAGGTGAAAATATGTAGAGGAGGAAAAAAATCTGCCATAAGAGAAGCATGGAGGGAAAAGGGGAGAAAGGAATTATGCCATATGAAGTAATATCTGCCTTTAAAAAAAAAAACCTTTGGAGTTTTAAGCAAATAAGTAAAAATAGACTGAACAAATGTTTATTAGATTTTAATTGCCTATGATCAATAGTCATCATATTGTTACTAACACACATTTGACAGCTTATGGTCATATAGTATTGAGCAACAGGAAGGTCAAAGTTCTTAGTCATAGCTCTCTAATGCTCACTGATCTCTCCAACAGCTGTGGGTTCCTACTGGGGCTCCCACGCTGGTCTTGACCAAGGTCATTTACTCTGCCTACCCACAATGCTGCTTCTTGAAATTCTTGAGCCCAGGCGAATTATTCCACACCCTCTGACTTCCTGTAACTGAGCACCAAGGCCTGGCACATCTCTAGTGAGTGTCTCAATTTCATTTATTTATTATTTATTTATCTATTTAGTTATTTGAATTAAATGCTAGATATTTATTTTCTCACAGTTCTGGTCGGAGACTGAAAATGCAAGGTCAAGGTGTTGGTCCTCTCTTCTGAGGACAGTAAGGGAAGGAGATGATCCAGGTCTCTTTCTTTGGCTTGTTGGCTATCTTCCCCTCTGTTGTCATAGGTCATCCTTTGTCATCGTCTGTGTCTGAATTTCCTCTTCTTACAAGTAGACTAACTATACTGACCAGGGGCACTCAAGATTGGAGAAAATTAAGTTATTTCTTCACAGTCCCTAGCAGGAATGGGAGAGCTAAGACTGTAATTTTCCTCTGTCTGACTTATGACTCTCTCATTTTTCCAGACTCAAGAAAATGTGGGAACTCAGAAGCATTTTCATATATTTTTAAAAGATTTATTTATTTGCGCATACAAGAACTGGGTGCAGGCCAGAGGTGTGTGTGTGGGATGAGAGGATTCACCAGAGACAAAGTGGGGAACAGAACAGGCAGACTGATTGAAATACACTGCTGAGGGAAGCAGTGGGCAAGACAGGGTAACTCCCTGGCCAGGGATCAAACTCGTGCTTCAGTGGTTGAGGATAGCTTCCTAGGTTGCGTCTTATCCCCTTGAGCAACCAGGGAGGCCCGCATTTTCATATTTTAACTTTATTCAAAAAAAGTATCACCTATGCTATATTTAAGTACCTATTTGATTTAAAAACCAAATTTTCTGAATGGCAAGATAATCTAGAGTCATTGTAAGTTTTTTAACTGCCTTCTTTCTGAATCATCAGTGAAAATTAAATTATGTCTTCTAGACTTTGCATTAAGTATTTTATTGCTTTCTATTTTTTTTGAAAATTGATGGTCTGATGATTGTGTTTAGTTTCTTTTTTAAAAGCACCACTCTCGCGTTTAGAGATTCTGTTCATTATCTTAGACACAGCATTTTAGAATTGTGTCTACCAAATTATTGCTTTAAAATGTAAATAATATGCCCAACCCATAGCTGCAGTTCCCTGATTGTTTACTTTATCAGAATGAACCATAGTTTAATAATTTCCCCCAAGAGAATAGGAATAGAGAAGAGAGGTGAAATAACAACCAGCTCTTTCATGCTACATGTCCTTTCCATTTTTCCTATCTCATTTCATTCATAGTGACTCATAGTGAAACGGGAAAACACAGGCATTGCATTCAGATGTGCAGAGGTCATTAACTGCTTAGTTTTCAAAACCAGCTCATCCTCCAGTAACACTAGAATCATCTTCCATTCCATTTTTTAAAAAATATAATTTGGAATGTGAACAGCTGCCAGTATTTTCCCCAAAAGTCCAGCACACATCCCTAGGTTGAACACCCCAAAGAGATATGTCAAAGGAGACCGTTGGTATTCGGGCTGTTAGGGAAAACCTTGCCACCTCGCTTCAGACAAGGATTTCCTCGGGTCTCCTTCGGTCACTCACCACTATTCCGAGCTCCGTCCCTTACTCTGTCGCAGGCTCTGCTTAACCACTTAGAACCAATCACGCAGGAAAGAAGGAACAGAAAATCCGCCCTTCCGCTCCAGTTTCGTTTGCACTGCTGTGCGCCAACCGCAGAGCCAACGGAGGCCGAGCCACCAGAATCTCTATAACCCAGCTCAGCTGATCGGTTGCCGCTCCCGCCGCCTCCGGATTCCAGAGGCGAGGAACAAGAAGCTCGGCGACATGGACGTGAACATCGCTCCGCTCCGCGCCTGGGACGATTTCTTCCCGGGCTCTGACCGTTTCGCCCGACCGGACTTCAGGGACATTTCCAAATGGAACAACCGTGTGGTGAGCAACCTGCTCTATTATCAGACCAACTACCTGGTGGTGGCTGCCATGATGATTTCCGTTGTGGGGTAAGTGGGTTCCCCTCCCCGGCGCTGGTGGGGACAGCACGGAGGGGGCTCGGGGTGCAAGATCGGGGGATGCTGAGACTCTCCAAGCCCAGCGCCGCCCTGGCAGCTGCAATCGGCCAAGCCAGTGGAAACTTCTTCCCTGGGCCAGGCCGCAGCGATCTGGGGGGAGAGTCTTTTTTGCTTTCTGCTCCTCGGGCTGAGACAAGGGCCCTACCGCTGAGGACAAGTCGCCAACCCCGGGCGAAAGAAAAGAAAGACTTTTTTTTTTTCCGTGCCCGGTTAGGCACAGATTGATATTTACAGTGGTGCAGTTTAAAAAAAAACAAAAACAAAAAAACAAGAAAGAGGAAAGTGGTGTAATGCTATTCTGGGCTGGTTGGCTGGGTGGGGCTTGCGCCGGCTGCAGAGGCTTAGGGCGACTGGGTGTGGATCCGGACTGAGCCTCCCTCGGGGTGTTAGTAAAAGGGGCACTAAGTCGACGCGCTTTGTCGACTTCTCAGCGAAGTGCTTACCTCACCGTGCAGAAAGCTGAGCTAGGGAGCAAGACGGTGGATGTTCCCTGGTGGCGCTTCTCCCAGTGTAGGGTCAAGGCAGCTCTGACGCTAGGAACGGGGTCCTTTTGCAGTTTTTCCCTGGAGTTGCCAGGCGTGGTTACTTTGGCTGTTATCTTTGGACTCTGTCTGAAGGTGTTTTCATTATTTGATCGTAAACTAAAGAGCGCCTTGTGTTGTATGTGATTTCTGCATATGTGCACACGAACACCTGCTCTGCTAAGAAGCCACGTATCCTTATAGTTCATCCTTTAAGAAATGTTGCTCCCACTTTTGCAGAATGGGTGGTGATATTCTAGATCTTGCTGATGCTATATATCTGTAAAGAAAAAGCCACCCTCTACTTTGTAAAGGAACTCACCTGCTATTAAAGACGTGCCTGGCATTTGTTTCAGAACAGAGGGAAACAGCTTGCTGGCTTGGGAGACAGAAGAACTCCCAACCTTGGAGGGTATGGGAAAGGGCGAATAGGGTGGTGGCAGGTTGATTTGCTGTTCCTTGGCTCACTTATGGAGCACCTCTCTGTGCCAAGCTTGAACACACCAAGAGAAATTCAACATGAATTCTGGCCCAAGGGCATATGGCAAATGTAAAAAAAAGCTTAAGACACAGACGAGAAAGAGAGCTTCACAATTTCTGGGTGTGGTTAAATGCCCCTAGGCAAAAGTGAACATTCATTTGTGGGATTTCAAAGACAATTACATGTAGACTATTCCATGGATCATCATTGTGTGTTACCTAATGAAGTCCAAACTGAAAATGGTTTGGTAGGTAAAGGTCACGGGTTCTGAGCCTATTCTGATTTAGAGTGGCAGCCAAGTTAAAATTAGTGGGATAGGACAGACTTGAGGCAGCTAGGTAGATTCAGAAGCTCCCACTAAAAATTTCTTTGAAGCATAATGAATATTAAGTCAAATTGCAGCTGTTATTTTGCTTTCTTATTCACTTTTCTTTTCTCTCTTTTTGTAAAGAAGTGAGCAAGACATTTGTAATCTAGCTATGCATTTTTCTTTATAGGTAACCCCCAAACATAGTTATGGGGCAAGGTTTGATTCAATCAAATGTACAGAAAATGAACCAACATTGATTTTCATATAGGTGTACTCCCAAACCAGAGCCAAGCTTGGGCAGCTTTGCTGCAGTGATGGAATACAATTTTCACTGTGAAGGCCAGTGCCAATCCCTTGACTAAATATAACTCAGGCAGTTTGAGGGTGTTGACCCTTCCTTTTCTCTTTTCAAATAGACGGTGTTGATTGACAGTGAAATTTTTAAAGGAAAAAATGAATAGTAAGCATGAATTTATTTTTCTTTTTCATATTTTAAAAAATTTACAAAAGGTACAGACCATTAGTAAAATGTTTTAGAAATTACGTATATATAGGGGCCTCCCTGGTGGTGCAAGGGGTTAAGTCTCAGCAGTATGAAGCTATTGGCAGCCACTGCAGCAGTTTGATCCCCAGCCAGGGAGCTACCCACATAGCTCAGCAGACCTCTCCTATCTCCCCCACTGCTCCCCTCAGCAGTGTATTTCTGTCAGTCCACCTGTTCTGTTTCCACTCTGTCTCTGGTGAATCCTCTCACCCCCCACACTGCTGGACTACACCCCAGCTCTTGTATGCATAAATAAATAAAATAAATTTTTAAAAAAGAAATTACGTGCATATAAAAAGTGAGAGTTCCTTTGTTTCCTGGTGAAAATTGGATGTATGACCTTTAACTATTTTCTCTGTACTACAAACTCACAGTCTGTAATTTTTTCCAGTTTTAAAAAAATAATCTATTAATAATAAAAACAAACATTTGTTGAGTGCTCTGTGTGCCAGGTACCTTTGCCAAGTAATTGACCCGTATTACCTCATATAACCCAATGAGATTATTAAATGAGGATCAGAGAGGTCAAGTGCCTTACTCAAAGTCACAGACCCAGGCTTGTGTGCTTAATTACTGTGTCATGAGGTTTCTTCCCGAGTCATGAGGTTTAGAATTATAGAATCTTCAAGTTGGAAGAAATCAAAAAGCTTCAGAATCAAGGAACTTAGTTGATTCTGGAGTATTTCTCATTCTAAAGAGAATTCTGTTTTGGCGATGTCGGTAGATGTGTGGGTCAGAGCAGTGCTGGAGGCTTTTTTTCTAGATCCCCCAGCACCTGATAGTTCCACATACTATCTTGATAAAGTGTGTGAAAATGTGGTCCGAGTGTTTGCTGGGATAGGACAATGTTCAATAGGTGTTCTTCAATGGCGCCCTCCCCTGCTGGTTTGGAAGATCCTCTGGGAGGATTCTAGCCTCAGCTCCACCCTCTCTAGTGTTGAACACTAAATAGGGTGAGAATAGAGAGGGGTCTGCTCCTTATGATTACAGGAAGGGAGAGGAACAATCAAGGGATATCATCCAACTCTAGAAACACTGGAAGGACCACCTATACATGTGTGAAGATGGAGGGGGCTTAGGATAGAAATGATTTGGGGTAGGAGGGCCTGATCAGGCAGGGCCTAGTGATACATGGTTAGAAGTGTTGGGTCTTCTTCCTAAAAGCATGGTTTATCAGGACATGACTTTTGCCTAGTAGGCCTAGGTTAACTTTGAGTAAGTCTCTAAATAGCTCGTTTTTAAAAATTTTTTTTAAGGATTTATTTATTTATGCATACAAGAGCTGGAGTACAGGCCAGAGGTGTGGCAGGGGGAGGTGAGAGGATTCACCAGAGACAGAGTGGGGAACAGAACAGGCAGATTGACTGAAATACACTGCTGAGGGGAGCAGCGGGCAAGACAGGAGAGGTCTGCTGTGCCATGTGGGTAGCTCCCTGGCTGGGGATCAAACTCATGCTGCAGTGGCTGCGATAGCTTAATAGGTTGCATCTTAACCCCTTGCGCCACCAGGGAGGTCCCTGAATTGTTCTTGTTGAGGAGTTGTCATATCTTCTGACTGTTCAAGTAGTAGAAAGCAGTGGTTATAAGCTTAGGCACCAAGGAAGATTAAGTTTTAACCACCAGTCACTAGCTATGTGACCTTGGGAAAGTCACCCGAACCACCCTGTGCCTCAGCTTATTTTCTGTAGATTGAGACTAATTACAGTTCCTGCCTCAAAGGGCTTTTATGAGGTTTGTCTGAGTTAACATAGGCAAGGTTCTTAGAATAGTGTCCAGTTCCTAGTTTTTACTCTCCAAATGTTAATTATTTTTATCATTGTCGATATTTTCAGAGATGAGAAACATAGCATATTTCTCTTATAGCTCTATCTACCCAAATTTCAGACTCTAAGTTACTTACCTACTTTTTCTATTCCTACAAGTTTCAACTTGGATTCTTCTTGCAGGAAACTTTCTCTTTTTGACCATCATTGCCTGTGTTATTTGGGCCCTACATTATGCCTATATCAGACCTTGTAATTACCCACAGGTTTTTATTTTATCTGTTCACTTGTTTCCTCTCTGGACTGTAGACTCCTTGAGGCCAGAAACTGGGTTTAGTTGGGATTGTGTTTTTCTTGTATTGTTGTAGTTATTGTTTTATACTCTATCTCCACTGAAGCCTACTATATAGCAGATGCTTAATTGGTGAGTGCAAAGAGTAAGTAAATGAATGTAAGGCCTCTGCATTGTCATAGGGGTCAACTTTTAACCTACTTAAGGTGCAGTTTTGAAACTCAAAGGAGCATTTCAACAGATAGCAATAAGCTCCTGCGTCAGTGCTAATGCCACTTGCTGCATGTTGGTTAGGATAACTGTAGTGTAAAAAATTATAATTCAACTCTTCACTAATTCTTATTGTCACTGTAAAATTGTGTGAAATACTACTGCAATTTCTCAGTATTACTGACATTTTGGATAGTCAATTCTTTGTATATTTTAGGTTAAGCATTATCCCTGCTCTCTAACCACTAAATGCCAGTAGCATCCACTCCTTCAGCCCCTGACAATCGAAAAATCTCTCCAGATATTGCCAAATGTCCCCTGGGGGTCAAAATCCCTGCTGCTCTAAAGGAACTACCACTCTTTTTACCAAGAAGATCATGATGATTCCTCGACATCACCTTCACTAAATACAAGTTGGTTTATAACAAGTTACAAGATCTGAGTTCTTGGCAATCATAGAGCCAAGCAATTTGATTTTAACTCCTGGCTCCTGACTCTTCCATCAAGAATGGAGTAGAGGGGCCTCCCCGGTGGCGCAGCTGTTGAGCACTGGGTTGCGAGGCTGCCCGCGGCCTCTGCGGCGCCGGTTCGATCCCCGGCTGCTCCCCGGCCACCGGCGGAGGGTCCCACGTGGCGCGCGGACCTCTCCTGCCGCCCGCTGCTCCCCTCAGCAGTGTACTTCGGTCCTTCTGCTTGCTCTGCTCCCCGCTCTGGCTCTGGTGAATTCTCTCGCCCTCCCGCGCTTCTGACTGTGCCCAGTGCATGTGTGGACAGAACAAACAGACAAACAAAATAAATGGATAAAACATGCCTCTATAAAAAAAAAAAAAAAAAAAAAAAAAAAAAAAAGAATGGAGTAGATTTGAAGCTCTGCATAACATTGATCATTATTATCCTTGATTTATTAAATTTGTTATGCTATTTTTAAAATTGTTCTGCCCAGAAGTCTCTACTGATTCCACAGACTCAGTCTTTTTGTTTTTTGACAGAATTCTGGCATTAGTTTTTATTAGTTTTCTGTTCTGCACTGGCTCTAGAGTTTCACTGATATAAAATAGGTGGTAAATAATGAATATAAAGTGTATTAAGGCCTAGCAAATGAAAACCCTCAAACATTACCTGCATAGTTATATGAAATCCTAGGTTCTAGGCATATTTAACATTTTCATGAGTTGTGTAGTGTCTTAGGCAGTAGTCTTAGATGATGATGAACTTTAGTGGTTTTGTTATAATTACAGCTTGTATTTATTATAAAACTTTGCTTTCCTTGAAGATTTGAGTTTCCTTTTGTGATTATGTCATCACATCAGGAGACACTGATTTACTAAGCTGAGAAATATGTGTTTTGCTAATAATGACTTTGTGTCTTTTATTTTTAAGATTTATTTTTATTTATAAATGCATATAAGAACTGGGGTATAGACCAGAGGTGCAGAAGTTGAGAGGATTCACCAGAGACAGAGTGGGGAACAAAATAGGCAGATCTACTGAAATACACTGGTGAGGGAGCAGCAGGTGAGACAGGAGAGGTCTGCTGTGCCAAGTGGGTTAGCTTCCTGGGCAGGAATCAAACTCATGCCACAGCGGCTGGCCATAGTTTGATTAGTACTGAGCCTTTAACCCCTGCGCCACCAGGGAGGCCCCAACTTTGTGTCTTCTAAATGAAGAAAGGAAAGATGTTTAAGACTAAAGAGGGCGTGACTTACCTTCTCTGTCCTTGATGGGAGATATCTCCGTGCTAGATAGTCTTATTATATCACATACATCAATAGAAGTCTCTATATCTATTTTCAAAGTGAAAAGAAAACAACATCTAATAGCACTTGTAATTTAAGAACTAAGCATATGATAGATTGTAGGTGTGCCAAAAATAGAATGCAAAGATTATAGCTGGAGAAATCTATTCCATACATACATAGGCCCAGGAACAGCATCATCTTTCACTTTGGAACTTCATAGAAATGGATAATTTCAGGCCCCACTCAATACCTATGGGTCAGAATTTGTGTACTAACAACTCCCAGATGACTTACAGACATATTAAAATGTAAGAAGCATTGGTCCGGTCTGCTTCAAAACGAACACTGACAAAATTTAAATAAGTAAGCCTATATGCTTAGGTGTCAGCTTCAGTGCTTCTAAACATACAGATCTTGGTTGGGCCCAGACATTTATATTTTTTTCTTAACTCCCCAAATTATTCTGATATATACCCTCAAGTTGAAAGTTGAGAAGTACTGATCCCATCCAACTCCTCAGTTTTTACAAATATAAAGGTTTGAGATCACATGGCTAATCAGAACCAAAACTGCTAATAGTAGCTTGATTTTTTTTTTTTCGTATGTGAAGTGAAATACTTTTCCATTAAATGATATTGTAATATTCCAAAGCTCCTGGTTAACCAAATTTAGCGGATAGCTGATTCCCACAAGATTTGTATTACTTGCCTAATTCTTATTCTCATAAGTTCCCTCTGCCATCAGCGCTCATATTT